>NW_027187259.1:2811134-2847516 GCF_028583685.1 Petaurus breviceps papuanus | reverse complement strand
TGGGTTCTAACTGCTAAGCTATCTCTAGACATATAAAAATGTTCTAGGTCACTATTGATTATTGTTGTTGGTCAGTCATCTTTAGTCATGTCTATCTTCAGACTATCTATCAGACTCTTCATGACCTCATTTGGGGTTTTCTTGGCAACGATACTGGAGGGGTTTGCCATTTTCTTCTCCAGTCCATTTCACAGATGAGGAACTGAGGCAAACAAAGTTAAGTGACTTGCCCAGAGCCACACAGCTAATAAGTGTCTGAGGTCAAGTTTGAATTCAGGAAGAGAAGTCTTCCTGACTCTAGGTCCAACACTCTATCCACTCTACCCAGCTGCCCCACCACTGATTAGAGAAATACAAATTAAAACAACTCTAGGTACTACCTCATGCTTATAAGAAATGACAAATGCTGGAGGGGTTAAGGGAAAATAGGTATACTAATAAACTGTCAGTGGATTTGTGAATTGATCCAATCATTCTGGAGAGAAATTTGGAACTATGCCCAAAGGGCTATAAAACTGTGACCCAGCAGTACCACTACTAGGTCTGTACCCCAAAGGGATCAAAGGAAAAGGAAAAGGACTTATATGTATAAAAATATTTATAGCAGCTCTTTTTGTGGTGGCAAAAAATTGGAATTTGAGGAGATGCTCATCAACTGGGGAATGGCTGAACAAGTTGTAGCATATGATTGTGATGGAATACTATTGTGCTGTAAGAAATGACAAGGGGGGTAGCTTCAGAAAAAAAAAACGTGGCAAAAGCTATACGAACTGATACAAAGTGAAGTGAGAAGAACTGGGAGATCATTGTGTACAGTAACAGCAATGCTGTAATGGTGATCAACTGTGATGCACTTGGCTGCTTTGATCAAGACAAGGATCCAAGACAATTCCCAAAAAGTCATGATGAAAAAAGGCTATCCACCTCCAAAGAGAGAGAACTGATGAACTCTGAGTGCAAACTGAATTCCAGTTTTCTTACTTTCTTCCTTTTGTGTTGCTTTTTTGTGATATAGCTAATATGGAAACGTTTTGCATGATTTCACATGTATAATTAATTGATATCATTTTGCTTCCCTTCTCAGTGGGTGGGGGAAGGGTGGGAGGGAGAAAATTTGGAACTCAATTTAAAAAGACAAGAATGATAAAAATAAAGAATATATATATTTTTTAATTTAACCAAATTATTGTGAGAAGGGGAACAGAGGCCTTTACCAGACTGTCAATGGGGTCTATGACACGCAAAAAGCTAAGAACTCCTGTTCTCTATCCTCTCTCCTGGTAACTTCATCAGTTTCCATGGGATTAACTATAATCTCTATGCAGATAACTCCCATATCTATGCATCTAACTGCATTCTCTATCCTGGGCTTCAATTCTCTATCCCCAATTACTTATTAAATATTTTGAATTGCACGTACTAGAAACATCAGAAACTGAACACATCTAAAAGCAATCTCATGATCTTTCCCTTGAACCCTCCCTTCTTCCAAGTTTGCTTATTGCCATGGAAGGCATCTATCTGTATCCTTCCAGTGTCTAGGACTCATAATCACAACAGGGCGTTATCCTGGACTCTTTCCTTGCCCTCATCTCACAGAGCCAATCCCTTGCCAAATGTTACCATTTTTTCCTTCTCAACATGGCTCCCATCTGACCCCTCCCCTCCACTCCTGCAGCTACCACCTTAGTTTAAGCCTTCCTCAACTCTCCCCTAGTTTATGTAGACAGCTTCCTACTTGGTCTCCCTGCCTCTCTCTAGTCTCTCCTTCCTCCAGCCCACCCCACACGCTGCTTTCAAAGGAATTTTCCTTAAACTCAGACCTGATCACTTGACTCTTATTCCACTAACTCTAGAATAAAATATCGACTTCTCCATGTAGCTTTGAAAGCTCTTCACACTCCAGCTCATCTCCCTTTTCAGACTGACTATGCCACAGGTAAGCTGACGTACTTGCTGCTCCCATCCATGGCCTTCCATCTCCTCCCCGTAGGCCTTTTCATCCACCATCCTCCATGGTTTGCATGTACTCCTTCCTAACCTCAGGATCAGAGAATTCCTATGGTCCTTGAGGGCTTTACATGCAATTTACAAATTACATCTTAAAGATGCATCTCAGGAACCGTCTTCTGCTTGAAGCCTTTCCTGATTCTCCTCAAGTGTTAGTGCCCTTCTTCCCAAACTAACTTACATTTAACAGCTTTGTAGATGTAGAGACATGTACGCACACAGATGTGTTTATTAACTTTATGCTGCATGTATTTTCTAGGTCCTTTTGTCTTTCCCATAAGAATGAGAGTGGGAATTGATTCATTCTTTTTACTTATGTCCCCAGCATCTAACATGGTGTCTGATCCATAGTAAGCGCTTAATAAATACTTGACTGACTGACTGATTGATTGGTACGCCCAACTGAAAGCCTACCCAGTTTGGAAAGTCCTTCAAGAGCTCAGGCTTCACGAGTGTAGTCTTGGAGGCCTCAAAGTAGGACATTGCTGAGAGACAGAGAACTAGAATACAGGATAAGGCCATCAGAGCATGTAAACAAAGGGCTTTTGGGGGTGGGGGGCACATTATCAGTGAGGAAAAGATCTTTACTGACTGGGAAAATCAGATCCCCTAGAAAGAATATAGTTGATAGAGTTGGGGGTGGGGGTGAGTAGCAGGGCAACTAGGTGGTGCAGTGGTTAGAGAGCAGGCACTTGGAGTAAGGAAGACTCACCTTCCTGGGTTCAAATCTGGGCTCAGCTACCCTGGACAAATCACTTCATCCTGTTTGCCAGTTTCCTCATCTGTAAAATGAGCTGGAGAAAGAGATGGCAAACCGCTCCAGTCTCTTTGCCAAGAACACCCCAAATGGGGTCCCAGAGAGTCAGACATGATTGAAAAATGACTGAACAGCAATCTTCCTTCACATGGCTACTGTGTAGGAAAGCTCAGAAACTACAGTGACCTCTTCTTGCTCCCTATGCACACAAGGAATCTCCTGAATTTGGTTGTGAAGGTGGTCATCTCCCCAGACTCTCCCTCCTTTGCACTCCTACAATATCTGAAGACAGTCATGGTGTGAAGATTAAACGAGAGCACATTAGGAAAATGCTTTGGAGCTTAAAGCACTAACTAAATAGTCACTACTGTTACTAGTGTATGATCATAGCCTATTAGAGCTTAAAGGGGCCTTTGAGATTATCTAGTCCAATTTCCTCCTTTAACAGCTGAGAAAACTGAGGAATATGAAGTGGCAGAGCTGGAATTTGTGCCCCCCAACGAGATGTCACATATTGCCTTGGGTTGGCAATCTATGCATCCATCTATACACATATGCATACTTATATACATATATACACATATCTACATACACATTCACACACATATGTGTATGTGTGTATTTGCTAGGGGACTGTGGGTTATTTGAAGGCAAAATGTAGTTTTATACCCCCATATTCCACGGAACACGGATCAGAATGCTTTGCCCACAATAGGCACCTGACCACCATGTATTTTTTCATGGAAGGATGTCTATGAAGTCACATACAAAATGAAGCTACAGTGACAAAAATGAAGTCCTCAGTAGGGCCACAGAACTCAGCACACACAACAGAAAATGTGGGCCCCAAATAGTTCAGGTTGAAACACTCATTCTACAACAATGTCTGGGGATAGGCATAGTAATCGCTCCAGAAGGTGATCTGCGTCAGTGTTTCTAGGGAATGTATTAGTTGTGCTGCTTCAAAACAAGGTGCCATTGAGAAGGAATTGTATCCTGTGTGCATCACAGTCCACTGGAGACTGCTTTTATGAGACTCAACATGTAACACAATAAACACCTAGTTGCCATGAAGAATGAAGGAGAGAAGGGGGAAAGCTTGACAAAAATCTACTATTAATAACAACTCATTCCCCCCCCCCAGCACTTTTGGATTTGCAGAACATTTTCTTCGCTAAAAACCTTATAAGGTATTTGCTCCAAGTATGGTTACTGCTGGTTTACAAGTGAGGACTCTGAAGGCAAAAGAGGCTAAAAGACAAAGCTAGTAAACAGCAGACTTGGATTTGAACTCAGATTTTCTGCCTTGTAATTCTGTGTTCCTAACACTGTACCACACACTGGCTCTCAAGTATTAATGAATGGATAGACAGATGAATGAATGAATGAACAAGATGCTTCAAGGCTCTTCCTGTTCTTCACCTATTTTAACTAAGCCCAACTCTGAGTCCAGTGTTTTGCTCAGATCTTCTCTACTCCTTCCATTTAAAAAAATTAAATCCACATACTAAATTATGGGTATATTGGCCCCAAGCAATATGGTCTTCACCATAAGGGAGAAAAAAACAAAAAAAAGGGGTATGGAATACTGGTTTAAATACCTATGCACAGATTTATCTCCTGGAATTGGTCCTACTTTGTGTGTGTGCTTGTGTTTGTGTTTGAATGAAATAGATGCTCTCAATTTAAAATTCAGAGCAGTGAAGTCTAATATTCTTGGGAGACGGAGAAGGGGGGAGCTGATAGGAAGTGGGAGGCAAGAAAAGAGGTTTGGTTGCAGTAAGCAGGTTTTACCCTAATCTGTTTTATCCCATAATGTTGATACACAGGAAATCACTGGGCTGGGGAAGAACAGTCACGTATCTAGGGGGCTTGATTAGGCCTCTTTTAGCTGGACAGGATGGTAATGAATATAGCATGAAGTCTGCTATTCTGTAGTGGTCACAGGCATTTCTCCGAACTGATAAGGAATCCTATTTCTGAGCTACTGGAGTGAAGCTGGAAGTCTTTTCAACACAATTAGCTTTTCCAGTAGTTGATGCAAAGCATGTAGGATGATGGACTGTGGGTCCCCATCTCTCTCCTGAGCGTCAGCCCTACAACTCCAGCTGCTTGCTGGGCAGCTCCACTTGGGTGTTCCATAGGTATCTCCAGTTCAACATACTGAAAACAGATCTCTTTCCCTCCAATCACCTCTCCCTCCTTATTTCCTCGTCATTCTAATAGTCACCCTGGTTTGCCACCTGAGAGTCCAATTTGGCTCTTCCTCCTACTCACTCCCCCAGAGCCAATCTGTGGACCATTGGTGGTTGATTCTACCTCTTCAGCATCTCTCATGCCTGTCCCTTTCTCTCTACTCACATCACAATCAACCCAGTCCTCATTACCTCTCATCTGAACTATTGCAATGGCTTCCTTATTGTTCTCCATGCATTCAACCTTTCTACTCTCTATTCTTTCTTTCATTAGATATTCCTAAAATGTAGGTCTGGTCATGGTACTCTCCAGCCCCTTTGTTTAATTTTTAATTATTTTTCAATTTGTATTATTATACTTTGTTATCCCACACCACCCTTATTTCTATACACACACACACACACACACACACATACATACACCTGTGCATCCTGCCTCCCTTGCCCAGTGAAATGAATGAATAACAAAGAATTAAAAAGAAAGAGAAAAAAGAAAGTCATATGGACAAAATAAACCAATATATCAACCGAATCTAACACAGTACGCAGCCCATAGTCAGTCTGTCAATAAGCCAGGCACTATGCTAAGCACTGAGGATATAATGGAGAAACAGCATACATATAAACACATGCAAAATATACACAATGTCAATGACCAGTAATCTCACAGAAAAAAAGGAATTAAGCATGGTGGCAACAGGAAAAGCTTCTTGGAGTAGAAAGAACTGTCTCCTACCTCAAAGGAGGAAAGAGGGAAGGAGGTGTGGTTTTTTTGTCTCCTCTCTGCAACCAAGTTTAAAGTCTTCACAATTACATAGCATTCCATTTTAGTTTTCTGTTCTTTCGATTAATATTGTTGTAGTCAATGTGTATGCTATTTTCTGGTTCTGCTCACTTCACTCTGGATCAGCAAACATAAGTCTTCCTATACTTCTCTGAAGTCTTCATATTCATCAGCTCTTATGCACATTCACCTTCAATTACATTCATGTACAATTTGTTCAGCCATTCTCCAATCAATTGCCACCTTACACCCCCCCCCCACCAAATTTTTGCTACCAGAAAAAGTGCTACTATTAATATTTTAGTATACATGGGACCATTCATTCTGTCATTTACTACCTTGGGAAATATGCCTAGCAGTAGAATCTCTGAATGAAAGGGTTTGGACTTTGGTTTCACATAATCTCAAACTGCTTTCCAGAATAATTGGACCAATTCCTAGTTCCATCAACAATGTATTCATGTAGCTATGTTTCTGCAGCCCCTACAACACTGATATTTCTATCTTTTGCCATCTTTGCCAATTTTATGGATGTGAGGTGAAACCTCAGAGTTATTTTGATTTGTACTACTCTTATTTTTAGTGCTTTAGAAGGATCTTTCATTTGGTTGTTAATACTATGGGATTCTTCTTTTATGAACTCTTTGTTTATTCTTATCTTAACAACTTATCCATTGAGAAATGGCTCTTTGATCTTCTCATTTTAAAGAGGAGGAGCTTGAGACCTGAGATTTTCTGAAGATCACACAAGCACTTAGTGGCAGAATCAGGATTTGAACTCAGGTCCTTTTAACTCCAAATCCATAATGCTTTCTAATCATAGGATCATACCGTGTTTCCCCGATAATAAGACACTGTCTTATTATTTTTTTTTTTGGAAAGAAAAACACCAGAGGGCTTATTTTCAGGGGAGGGCTTATGTTGTCCTGCCTCAGCTCTCCTCCACGGCACTGCTCTCAATGGCGCCAGCAAGCAAATCACTGGGGAAGAACAGGATGACACGCTCACTGCTGCAGCTCTGATTGGATGCAGCTCGGAGCGCGGCGTGCGTTTCACCCGGGGGGGGGGGGACGGTGCATACAGAGGGTACCATAATGTAGCATGTAGCGCAGGGGATCACCTTCACTACAGTAGCAATCTCAATAGGGCTTATTTTCGGGGGAGGGCTTATTTTAGAGGAATCTTACACAGTAAGAGGAGGGCTTATTTTCGGGATAGGTCTTATTATCGGGGAAACACAGTAGATCTAGAGCTAGAAGGCACTTACTTCATCAGGCATTTAATTTAACATTTAACAGGTGAGACCCAAAGAGGTTAAGTGACTTGCCTGATGTCACATAGATAATAAGTAACAGGGTTAAGACTTGAACCCAGGTCATCCAGCTCAAGGCAGTGCTCCCTTCACAATTTACCTCCAGTCTCTTTCCACACTGATTATACACTCCCACTAAACACACATGTGTGCACACACACTTTATCTCTAGCCCAGGGATTCTTAACCTAGGTCCGTGGGTCCATGGGTAGATTTCAGGGGGTCCATAAACTTCAATGCAAAAAAAAAAATACATCTTTATTTCAATATCATTGGTTTCCTTTGTATTTTATTTTCTTAATTATTCTGAGAAGGGGTCCATAGGCTTCACCAGATTGACTTCCCACAGACTTTGTGACACAAAAAAAGGTGAGGCACTCCTGTGGTCTAGTCAAACTATCTTATTTCTTGTTTCCCATAGGGGACATTCCATCTTCTCCTTCCAAGTCTTTGCATAGACATATCCTCCCTCTCACCCCCTAGGAGACTCTCTCTCCTCACTTCTACATCTGGGAATCCCCAGTTGCCCTCATTGCTCAAGAGAATGCTCGATTCCCTCAATTGTTAGTAACATCCCCCCCGCCCCATCACCGTGTATTTATTTTGTATACAACCTATACTTACCTGGGAATATGCAGTGTCCCCCCTCTAGAATTTAAGCTCTTCTAAGTAGCCCCAGTGCCCAGCACAGTGTCCCAGACATAATAGGTGCTTGTTGGTTGGTTGGGGCCAAGGTTCTGTCCTTCTTCCCACCATTATTCTAGAAGATAAAAATAGTAATAGCTAGCATTTATATAGTGCTTTACGTTTTACCAAGAACTTTAAAAATATCTCATTTTATATGCACACCAACTCTGGGGGGAAGATGCTATTAATAGCCTCATTGTACAGATGAAGAAACTGAGGCTGACAGAGATCAAGTGACTTACCCATGGTCACACAGCTAATAAATGTCTAAAGCCAAATTTTAATTCAGGTTTTCCTTACTTGAAATTCAGCATTCTATCTGCTCTGTTACTTAACTACCTCTAATTTCCTAATTCTTCTTCCATTTCTACCCCCATGTTGTCCCAGGGATCAGATTCAGAAGGCAGCTGAGCCCCAAGCAAAGCAGATTTGATTTACAGGAGAAGCTTGTTTCTTCTGTAGTCAAGGTTATAGGCTGCCCCTTCAATCCTCCTAAAGGGGAGCTATATGGCTGTTCAGAGCAAGCTTCAGGTAGCTCAATACCATGGCTTATCGATAGACTCTATCCTGAAGCCATTCCAATGTAAGGATTGTCTTGAATTTCTCTGGAGAATTGCAGAAAGGGCAGGGACCTTAGAAGGGGGTTAAGAGAATGAAGGCAGGGTCTGTTTCATTTTCCTCTCTGTACCCCAGAACTGAGCAGAGTGACTCTGTACATAGTGCGTGATTTGATATAAATGGCTGTTAGATTAATCTAGTTCAAACCCTTTCTTTTAACAAATGAAGAGAGGTCCAGAGAATGACAGCCATATCTTTGCTCCAGGTCCCACAATAAGTTAGGTACAACACAGAAACTAGGCTCATAGACTCATGGGATGTCAAAGAACAGAGAACAGAGAAAATCAGAGTTGGAAGAGATTTCAGAACAAAGAACATCAAAGTTGAATGGGACCCAAAAAGAGAGAATGTCTACAATGCATAGGGCCTTGGAAGGTGGAACATCTGAGCTGGGAGAGATCCAATGTCAGGGTTGGGAGGGTCCTTTGAAAATAGGATGTGAGAGCCGAAAGGGACCTTCTAGTAAAGAATGTCAGGTTTGGAAGGGAACTTAGAGCACAGCATGATATAGAAGGAAAGGTACATGCATGAGAAGAGAGAGTGTCAGGGCTGAGTGGGATATGAGAAAAAAATATTATAGTTGGAAAGGAACTGAAAACAACAAATGTTGGGGCTAGAAAGCATCAGAATAAAGAATGTCAGGGCTGGAAAGGGACTTAGAACAGAAAATGCTAGAGCTAGCTAGAATAGTCCTCTGATCATAGAACATCTGAGCTGGAAGGGTCTTTCAAACATAGAATGTTAGAGTTGGAAGGGGCTGGAGAACAGAGAACGTTGGAAGAGACCTGAGAACACAGAATGGCCAAGCTGGAAGGGGCTGTGCAAAACACCAGAACTCAAAGGGTCCTTGGAAGAAAAAGTGTTGAAGCTGGAAGAAACTTTAGAATAGAGAATGCTCGAAATGGAGAGAACCTTCGAATGGAACGCTAAGGGTGGAAAGGACCTATGGCCAAAGAGTGGCAGGGCTGGAAGGGACCTGAGAAGCAGAACATCCAGGCTGGGTGGGGTCTGGGGAGGTAGAAAGCACAGAACGGCAGAGCTGGAAGGGACTAAACCCAAAGAATGTCAGTGTCGGAAGAGACCCGAGGACAGAGAATGTCAAGGTTAGAAGGAACCTGAGAACAAAGAATGGCAGCACAGAGAGGGACCTGAAAACAACGTGGCAGGGAGGGAAGGTTTCGGAGATCAGAGATATCCGAGCAGGATGGGGTTAGGAAGGTAGAACGTCAGGGCTGGGGGGGGGGGGGGGGAGGGGGGGGAAGGGTGGCGGGAGAGGGGCGGCTGGGGGAGGAGTGTCTCCGAGGGGAAGGTAGGGCGGAGGACGATATTAGAACATAGAATATCTACTTAAAGTGTAAAGGGCCTGAGAACAGAGAATGCTGTGGCTCGAAGGGCCAGGAGATGCTAACTAGTCGAAACCCTCCATTTGCCTGGGTGCGGAGTGGGAGGTGCGAGGTGCAGGGGAGCTTGTCCAAGGTCATACAGGTGGAGAGTGACAGAAGTCGGCCTCAACCGCAGCCCCTCAGCCGCCCACTCCAGTCCAGGGCACAGCCAGCACGAAGTCTCCGTCCTGGCTGCTGCCCAGGGACGGGAGCGGGGGGCCACTCCCTTGGGAATCAGGCCCGTTAGCCCCACGGGGAGCCCCGCCGGGACAACGGGCTTTCGCAGGTGCCCCCCCACCCCCAGCCCCGGCCAAGACTCTTGACCCCTTCCCCATCGCGACCACGTTCAGGGACCCCAATTCTGCATAAGGGGGAAGTCGAGGCCGAGTGGCGGGAGGGAAGGGGCGAGGCCCTGTGACCATTCATTCCCGTCCACCTGGGGGGCGCTGCCACCTTTGCCCGGGTGCCAGGGCCAGCTGGAGAGAGGCGGGGGCGGTTCCCAATTGCCTAGAATGTCCCCAGGGCAGCACGTCCATCCCTCTCCCACTCCCTCCCGCCAAGCGTATCCCTCCAGCACTTTACGCCGACTCAGTCCCCAGGCTCCGAGCGAGCGGCCAGCGCGCCCCGCGTAGGAGAGCAGCCCGCACGTATCCGGGCCCCGCCCCCTGGCCGGCCTACTTACAGCATTGGCCGGCCCGCTTGTCATTCCCACCGTGGCTCCCATTCATGCAGTTTGGTTGCGTCTTGGTGTATTTGAGTGTTTGCAATAAAAAGGGCTTTTAATTTTTGGAGGTGCAGGTCCAGCTGCAATTAGTTCACTGAAAAGTCTGCCGCCTCGCAAGCAGCCAACCGCGGCTAGCTTTAGCTCTTTATTTCTCCCTTGCAATTGCAAGCTACTAATTCAGAGGTGCAACTATGCCCAAAAGAAAGGTAAGTGCAAGGGAAGAGTGGGGAGTGTTATTAGCCGCCCGCCTGTCTATTCGATCCCGGGCATCCGGCGATGTTTCTGCGCTTAGAGGCTGCCAGGCAGCTTTGGTGCATGTGCTGAACTGGAGAAGGCAGAGGAAGGGAAGGCGAAAAGAGATCGGGGCTCGGGCTCGGGGTTGGGGCTGGGGCTGGAGCCCGGTTCGGGGGAAGCCTGTGTGTGAGCCTCGCATTTCACTTCGGACGGCTCGGTTTGCCAGACTCCGGGCAGCGGGAGCGGGGTCTCCATGCTGGCTTCATTACAGCCATAGCGCCGCTGCCTCCTCCCCTGCGCACCCCCATTGGCGAGCCGGGGTTCCCACCAGCCGCCCTGCCAGGCACTAGCCCCCTCCCTCGGTCTTGGGCTTTCCTCAGGCAGGCAGCCGGATCCTCCAGGAGGAAGATTTGGAGAGCGATCGCGGCGTCTTTCTCTAGTATTTGCCTTTGTTCTCCCTTTTTTTCCCCTCCCTCCTCCACTTCTGGTCGTGCCAGATGGCTGTGCAGTGGTAATTCTGGGCCATTAGGCGGCGCCGATTTTGCAACTGTCCTTGAGCAGGGAGAGATTCACAGCCATAATTAGGAACTTCGGAGGGAGAGCCGAGCCATCTCCGGGTCTCCTCGGAAGTTCAGGTGCTCTCAGAGACCACCTAAAAGGAGTCAAGGGAATGGGGAGGAGGGGAAGACCGGGGAAAGCTATTGCAACGGTTTGGGAGAGTCCGTTCTGCAAGATCCCTTAGTTTCTTGCCAACTGGCTCTCCTAAACTCTTGCAAGGGTAATTCCTCGGCTCGACTCCGAGGGGAGACCTGAGATCTGTTCCGGAAGCGGCCGGCGCGCCCCAGGCTGGAATCTGGGTGCCCCGGGAATGAGGGCATGGAATGTTGGCTAATCGCCCCCTCCCCAAACCCTTTTGCCCCCCGTGCCAGGGCCGAGATCCCTCGGGGTCCCGAGGCTGTGAGAGTAGATGGGGCGGCGTGGGGGTGGGCATAATCCTGCATATCTAACCCCGCCAGCCCCAGCCGCCGGCGGCAGAATCCTCGGGGGGTCACTTTCAAGGAAGGCTAGCCATCCTTGAGCCGAAGCTGACTACAACCAGGTAGTTGTAGGTAATCTGGCGGGAAGTTTTTAAATTGCCCGACGTCTGGCTTGGTGACGCACTGACGTTAGAACCGAGGGGCTTTTTTCCCGAGGCTTTGTGGGACTTGTAGTTCTTTGGCGCCGGACTTGGAGGTGAAGGTAGGGCTGGGGGAGCGGGACCCCTCAGGCTCAGTTGCAGACGCACCTTGAGAGAGGGGGAAGGAAGGAGCTTCCTGCCAAAAAAGCGCATAACACTGCCCTTTCCTTCTCTTCTCTCCCTCCCTCGCCCCCCGCCCGGTTTTTGGCTCGGACATCGCCGAGCTTCAAGTAAGTGCATGAGAAGTGTGTCCTAAGAAAGGTTTCAAGAAATGGCTTATTTTAACTGGGGAGCAAAGAGACGAGATTGATCTGGCCAGAAAAAGTTCTAGAGTTGGTTCTGGAGTCATGTTGCATGCCTGCACATCAGCCGACTGTGCTGCATTCAGCATTGCTTCAGGGAAGTCTAGTCTTTGGGCTAGACCCCAAGTACCAATGGGTACATCATTTTCCTTAGCTTCCCGTGAGACTGGGCAGGGATCATTTTCTGATGCTGCCTCTCTCTCTTTCTCTTTACAGGCAGCCGTTGAAGGACAGGTAAAGGAGGAGGTGAGTTTGTTTTGTATTTACTTTAAGAAAAAGCTTAATTCATACACACAACACATATTTCTGAAGGGCATTAAGCAGGAGATAGTGGAGGAGATACACAGCTTAGCTCAGAGAGGAGCCCTGCCCCAAGCCACAAGAGCCCCCAGTCTAGGAGGGGAAGGTGATACCTACCAACATAAGTGTAATACACAGATAGTAGTGTTAATATGAGGTATTATCATCTAGGTTGGCTAATGTTCCAGAATTGTTGTTGCACAACAACTTGGCATTCTGGGAAGTGGAGGGGAGAAAAGGGAAAAGGTAGAGATGGCAAAAACAAAAGTCAGATCTGAGGGGACATACTGAAGCTGATGGGGAGGAGGTAGATGGGTCACACTTCACAGGCAGGCAGCGGTGTTGACAATTTGCAAGTGGAGTAAGGGTGTGTGGTGGCACTGAGCTGTGCTTTAAAGAATGGATAGGAATTCAACAGAGGAAGAGGAGGAAAGAGGACATGCCAAGGATATAAAGGTAAAGAGGCCTGAGAGGTCCAGGAATGTTTAGGAAGGCATGGGAAGGCAGGCAGAAAATTGTTCAGTTTGTTAAAGTGTAGATTATGAAGAAGGGAGTAATAAGCCATAAGGCTGTAAAGGTAGAGTAGAAATAGAGTGGAGAGAGTCTTGGATCCTAGCCAGAGGTATTTAACTGGCTGTTGGCATAACCACGTTACATGGGCCAAATGACCACCAATTGTTCTTTTTTTTTTTTTTTAAAGCAATCGGGGTTAAGTTGCTCAAGGTTACACGGCCAGCCATTTCTGGGTGTGGTGCTGAGTATCGGAGCCCAGATTTGATCCCCAGGTCATCCTGACACTAGGGCCGGGGCTCTTACTTGCTGAGCCACCTGGCCGCCCCCACCAATTGTTCTTAATATAGCATAACTGACTAATAGTAGCTAACTGTCCATCAGTTATCCCTCGGACAGCTGAAAGAGAGTCACGGGACAGCCAAGACTTTCTACTTACATCCACACAATGTCAAGAGAATGTGAGAAAGGCCCCTCCTAGAATATGGGGTGGATGTCAAGTGGTGAATTTGGGAGCCGATGGAGACACAAGTCACACAGGATTAGGAAAGGATGGATCGACATCTTCACTGTAGGTGGGAAAACCCACATCTCCAAAATTAGAGAACTATTATATTACGAGCCAGCTAACAGTGTAACAATAAGATTTCTTAGAAAATATACCTGGCATTAAAGCCTTCAAATTGCATGGCACTTTGGAACTTTATTGAGCTGCCATATTAAGATATGAAAAGAACATGTTTTTTACATCAAGGGGGGGCTGTTTGTTGCTAATTGTGGTGCTAATTTAAACCAGCAATTATGAGGTAATTAGTATCATTTCCAGATTATTAAAGTGTCATGCCAAATTGAACTCATTTCCGACTCTGAATGCTGTAGAGTGTAGATTTCAGCAAAGTATCTCACACTAGCCTTGTGAACAAGATGGTGATACTGTGGCTAGGGGATAGAGTTAGGCAGATTCAGAATTGGACGAAGGACCAGACTCAAAGGGTACTCATCGGTTAGTTAATGTCAGCTCAGAGGGAGGGCTCAAGAAGTGTCCAAAAGGCCTCCACTTAGTCTCGGATTAGTTAACATTTTAATCAGTGTATTGAATAAAGTCAGAAAAAGGCATGTTTGTCAACTTCGCAAATGACTCAAAAAGCTTTAAGAATAGCTGAATGACAGTCAGTGTTCAAAAAAATCTTGACGGGCCAGAATTTGAAGCTGAATCTGACCAGATGAATTTGAATAGAGATAAACGTAAAATCTTACTCTTGGGTTGAAAAAAATTCACCTTCCAAATGCAGGATGGGGAAGGCACGCTACTTTGGTGGAAAAAAATTGAAGGAATTTCATTTATCTGAAGCTCAATGTGAATCATCAGTTATAGTAGCTAGGAAATCTGATGCCATCCTAGACTGGATTAAGAGAACAGTAGCATATAGGCAGGTGATAGCCTCACTGTCCTCTGCTCTGGCAAGACCAGATCTGAAGTATGGCCTTCACTTGTAGGTTCTGCATTTTGCAAAAGGCATTGATATATTAGAGAGCACCCAGAGGCTATTGCTTATGGTCATGATGAGCCTCAAGAAAATCCCATATAAAAAAAACCCATATAAAAACTGATTAAAGAAACTGGGGTTATTTAGCTTTAAGAAGTCAAAATTAAAATAGCTATTTTGAAGTATCTGAAAATAGCTATCAGGCCAGAAGGATTCACCTTGCTCTCACTGGTTCCAAAGGACAGACCTAGGAATATTGGGGGTGAGGTGGGGGGAGAAAGCTGCAAAGAGGCAAATTTAACCTTGATATGAAGAAAAACTTCCTAATAATTCGAGCTGATCAAAAGGAAAATGGGCTGCTTTGGGAGGGAAGGAGTTCCCATTCACTTGAAGTGACCAAGAGAATGCTAAATGGCCACTTGTTGGAGGCATTTCATAGGGAGGGATTCTTACTAACTCGTGTCAGATATCTTCCATCTGGGAGACTGCACGATTGTCAGGCCACAGGTGGTAGGGGAAATCTCGATTGTAACTGTCCTCATATTTTTAAAGTCCCGAGTCCGTGGTTTATTTGGGATACCATAGAATCTCAGCATCAGAATGGACTTAAAAGAGCATCTTGGTCAACCCACACCTGACCCCACTTTCTCCTGAAGCAACCTCCGATCTGTCACATTTCCCATCAATATGAGTAATTCTCACTTGGTATAGGTTTTCCTTTAATTAAAACATTTTTTTTTGTTTTATAGCCAAAGAGACGGTCACCTAGATTATCTGCTGTAAGTATTGCCTGTTTTCTCTGGTGATAACAGCCTCTTTTGTGATGTGCCGTTTTTAACAAACCAAACAAATGAGACTATCACATTTAGTGTTGGGCTTACTTGGGAAATTATAAGAAAACACCACCACTTGGGAAATCTATCGTTTCACTTGTGTTTTAAGTATATACATTCCAGTTGGTGGAACAGTTGGATTCCCTTGTTTGTGAATCATCCTTTTGCAGTGACAGATTTGTTTCTACATTTCTCTGACCTCTGGTTTTTTGTGTGTGTGTGTGTGTATGTATGTATATGTGTATATGTGTGCTTGTACAGAAGCCTGTTCCTCCTAAATATGAGCCCAAAACCAAAAAGGCAGCAGCCCCAAAGGTAAGTACTGAATTTCGAATCTCCAAAGAGAAAGATGCTTCTCTCTCAAAATACATTATAAGAAAAACATGGGTAATTTGACTTTTTTTTTGTAAAAATGTACTTTCTTCTTCTACACTATGTTCAAGTATAAGCCCCTTGGATAAAAGCAATTCCTTCCTCCCTATTTCCTTTTGTGTTCACTGTGTTTTGGCACTTTAAAATAACACATTGACCTTTTTGAGGAGACAGATACAAATGGAAGTTGGAAAAGACCCATTAAGTGATCGTGTTCATGCCTTTGGCAGTGTATTGGAACACTGAGGCCATACCGAGGAGGAAAAAGAAGGAAAAGAGCCAAAACACCAATGGACATTCTACATGGGCACTTGGGTGATGTGCTTAATGCCAGTGTAGAAATAGGTACTGGGTCAGGTTGAATACTTGCCTTACTCCCAGGGATATTTTGAAGATTAGTAGATCCATACCTAAAAGGTACTCTGAGATCCTTGTTTAAAAGATGTTGCTTTTAATTTCCAAGAAGGAATGTGACTGAAATATTTGGCACATTGGTCTACTTCCCAAGAGCAAGTTTGGGAAACCAGTACTTGACTGGTTGATTTTTTATAAACACAAATATCTATCACACACAAAACTATTACTGTCAGCATTTCACCAATTGACTTAGAGTCTCATGGCAAAGGATACACTTTCAAGATGACAGGTACTGCCTTTATAAGAGACCAAAACACCAAGTGGTTTGATCTATTCATTGAAACAACTGGTTAATTCAGTGGAAGAAAAAACAAATCAAGTTAGCTGGTTATTTGATGTTGTACAGATAGAAACATCTGGTTTTCTTGGTTTAAGTTTTCCCTTTTGAACCAGCTGTTTTGATATCATGAAAAAACACAGCATACCAGCCTCAGCAGCTCTCAGCACTCTTGTGTTTCGGATGATGAGGTAAGCTGGAAAAATACGGCTTTTGGTCACCTTTGTGTTTTTGACATTGCTCATGTACCCAGAAAGAGCTTTTCCATAACTCCTGCATTCCTTGGCACGTATTCTTTTTTGCCAGGGGTGGCACAAAGCCTGAGGTGGCCCCACTCCCAAGGCTACCATCTGAACTCATTTCTTTTTAATACTGCGCACCTGTGCTCCCCAAGCTCAAAAGAGCTCTGGGAATTATGACATCAGAGGCTGATTTTTCCTCCAATTTTCTATAAGTTTCCAGAGAGACTGAGAACTCTTGCAATTTTGCTGAAAATTGATCACTTACATTCAATTCAACATATGTATGAAGTACCCACTATGCTTTAAGCATTGGGATGCAGAGATTAGTAAGACAGAATACCCACTCTCAAGGAAGTTACGGTCTAGAAGGGGGAATAAGCTCATGCACAATAACTGCTAGGCATGGCATGACACGGTAAGTGTCATGATACAGGTACAAAGAATGTGGTAGCAATGTTCACAGAAGAGAGAACTTGCCGTGGTCAGAGGGGACAGACAGAGAGAGGAAAAGCAGTTCAGGTGAAGGGAATAATGTGAGCAAAGGCATAGAGACAGGAAAGTATGAGACATATTTAGATAATGGTGGGTAGCACAGGTTGGCTGTAAGATCTGTACTTTTGGGGGAGAAGCGAGAAGTAGCAAGAAAGGTAGCTTGGGGCCATAGTATGGTGAGCCTTTAATTCCAGGCTACTGATTTGGACTTTATTCAGTGAGCAGTGGGGACCAGTTGAAGGCTTTTAAACAGAGGAGTAACCGAACCACAGATACACTTTAGGAAAATTTATCTCGCAATAGAGTGAAGAAATGATACATAATTAGGCTGTTACTGCAGTAGTGTGGGCAAGAGGCAAGGAGAGCCTAAACTAAAGTGGGAGCGGGGGAAAGGAAGGAAAGAGACAAGTACAAGAGGGATTTGGACTTGGTCAACTGGTTAAATGTTGGGAAGGGAGAAGTAAAATAAAGGGAAGATTATGCTCAATATTCAGGAAGATATGATGCTATTAACAGAAATAGGGAAGTTAGGAGAAGGGGAATATGGTTTGAGAGGGAAGCTGTCTCAAGAAGAGGGATAGATTGAGTTCGAGGCAGAGATATCCAGCAGGCAGTTGCAAATAGCTAAAAAGTCTGATTGGGGAAAATATCTCAGGGAGAGAGTACAGAAAGAAAATCAAGACTTTTTTGGCATGGCCAATGTGGGAATTTGCTTTTCTTGACTATGCCTATTTATTACAATGGTTATAGTTTTTCTTTTTTTTGTCATTGTTAAATTAGGGGCAGAGGGAGGAGAATGGAAGGTAGAAAAGATAAAATGATTGTTAAAAATAAGAAAATTGGGGTGGCTAGGTGGCGCAGTGTAAAGCGCTGGCCCTAGAGTCAGGAGGATCCTAGTTCGGTTCCAGCCTCAGACACTTAACACACACACACACACACACACACACACACACACACACACACAAACTAGCCATGTAACCTTGGGCAAGTTACTCAACCCCAATTGCCCTCCAAAAAGGCAAAAAAAAAGAATTAATTAAAAAGAAAATAAAAGAGGACACAGAGCTGACCCTTAGATAACATCTATATTTTGGAAACAAGGGAATAAAGAGGAGCCATCAAACACAAGTGTTTATTGTTTAGAGTGTACATTAACAGGGAGTTGCATATTAAATATCTGTCCCTGTGTGTTACTGGACAGAAAATGAACATAGCAAATGATAAAAAGGAAGTCAAAGGCAAGAAGGGGGCAGCCAAAGTCAAAGTCGAAACCATGCAGGAGGAAGTGAAAGAAGAAAACCACTCTGAAAATGGAGAGACCCAAACTAACGAGGTATCTTTTAATGTTATTTTAGAATAAATGTGTAATATAGAAAGTTTAATGATGATTATACCTAAAAAAGTCACAAAATCTGAGTTGAAGGGATCTTAGAGATCCGTCTCTTCTAACCTTGACTCCCAGTCTACCATTCTACTACTCTTCTTCTGTCTTTTGTAAGTTTCATCTCCAAGGATCGATATGAGTGTTGATTCTATTGTTTAATCTTATTGGGGAAGGAATGAAAAGTGGAAATTTAGATGGAGAGGGGAAGAAAAAGCTAGAATTGCCGTACCCTGAAGCAAGTGACATATCATGGTATTTATCCTGCCACTTTGTGAACTTGGGCAAGTGACTTGCTCGATCTAGACTATAGTTTCTTCATCTATAAATTGGTGCTGTTGACAAAATTATCACCTTTTGTTACACTCTATGTTGATGGAACTTTTAGCAGGTACTTTTTTAGAACAGGCAGTCATTTATTTATTTGTTTGTTTGTTTGTTTTTGCCCACCACACCCCAACAACCAAATCCATCAGATATGAGTTCAACCTTAAGAACCTCACATTGCACATTGAACAACAGCTACCGCTCATGGATTTTGTTGGATTCCTCCAAATGTGCTTGTCTATTTTCTATGCATATCAATATACAGATGAATACAAAATTGGTTTTGAAAATATGCTGACTGCTATTTTAATGAGATTGGAATTTGTAAATGACCTTGTTATACAACATGAGTCTCTGGCATCCCAGTTATATTGCCTATGTATTTCTTTATCTTTGTAACTAAAAAGGGGCCATGGGAATGAATTTTCTTGTCCTTTTTTTGTGTATCTAGACTTGTGATTTCATTGATGTGGGGAATTACCTGGTGTGAAAACTCCCTTCATCAATTCTGACTGGCAGCTTCTCCATAGGTTATAGTCTTCAGGAGTTGAATAGGACACTTGAAAGGCGAAGTGTATGTGTCAGAGGCTAGATTTAAACCCAGGTCTTCCTGACTCCCAAGCTATCCCTCTCTTCATCCACCATATAGTGTTTTATATGCAAATATTCACACACACACACACACACACACACACACACACTCTCTCTCTCTCTCTCTCTCTCTCAGAGGATCAATGATTTTATTTTTCTGGGTACTCCTTACATCAACACAGATTTTAATCCCCAATGATTTAATATGGTAATAACACATTTATCTAGCACTTTAAGGTTTGAAGAACACTTTACATCAACAACCCTGTAAGGTAGGTGCAATTAATACTATGCCCACTTTACAGGTTAAGTGACTTGCCTGAGGTCACACAGCTAGTAAATAACTAAATTGGGGTACAAACTGAGTCTTCCCGAGTTCAAGTATATCTCTCTACCCAGAACAGAACTTTGATCTTTAAGATGGTCATTGAGAATTTTAGGCCAGAAGGTTCTTTCCTCTAAGGCCAACCTGGTGACTCTGCACTTTGGCTGTTCTTTGTATAATTGTCACTGAGAGAACAGTCCAATCCTTTCCAACTTGGTAAGAAGTCCAAGAGTTTGTTCTGTAAGCCCACGGTCTGAATACAAGTTGTAATTTTATTGTCATTCAGATTCAGCTTTTTGTCTGAGGCTGGTGATTTCTGCATGTGATTTTTCCCCTACAGCCAGGGTCTTGCAAATTACCAAGCCAAACATACTTGTTCACCAGATAAGAATGGTTATTTGAAAATGTAAAAATCATTCTTAGCTAGCATTCCTAGCTCATACTAAACAGGTGGTTTGCCTACCCTTGCTAGAGAGAAATGAATCTCATATCTTCCACCAGACAAGGTAAGGTTGGATGTAAATATTTGGGGAAAATGTTATGAAGCTTACAAGTAAGATATTTTCTTTGTCCCATTACAATTAGGTGCCAGCTGTGGAAGAATCTGAGGAGAAAGCAACCAAGTCTGAGTAATGTGTAACACTGCCCTATGTCTCCATCAGTTTGGTATCTGTACCTCCATCCTGTATTGTTAACACAGAGGAATATTTTTATCAACTATTTTCTAAATGCAGGTTTTTTTTAGCATGAAGTTAATTCTGGAACGTCTCCATCTTGGTCGCTTGAGTATGATGTCACCAACAAGATATCACTGTCTCTGCATTTTGTGATTGTAATAGTTTGATCTATGGGAAGAATAAGTGGTGGTAGCTTCTGACTTTTGTCACTGTGTCCCTTCTTTGTGTAAGCTATCCTTTCCGTCCTTTGGATTTTTCTTTGGCCCTGGTACATGTTTGATTCAGTGAAGTGGGAAGGTCCCAAAAAGGAAGTTCTTGCATCGGCTAGTCCAGGGTGTCTGTGGGTTGATTTTATAAAGAAGGTGAGCTATTTTCATGAAATTCTAAGAGTTGGAAATATCTTTCCCAAATATAACTTTAATATTAGTTTTTGAAAGAAAGTAAAATGTAATCATGTTTTTAAACAAAATACAAATGTTTATTTCAGAAGGGCAGGTTGATTGTATGTGTAGCCACTATTAGAAATTTTGCTGGATTTATCTTAATAAAATAAAAAGACTCCTCAAAATATGTTTGTGATTCATTGCATTTATTCCAAAAGTAGAATTGGCAGAATGTTAAATTTCTTACTTCGGTGCATCTGAATTCTAGCGCCGATTACTACCCATCCATGCCTTCTCTTTGTGTATGACTCTTGTCCATGTCCTGCCTGGAGGAGGATCTGCCCTCCTCCCCCTCTACATGTTTCACTGCTTCATGGATACTACTGTAATGGCTGAATCGTCCAATGACGGCTCTTAATATACAACTGGCCCGCCTCTTTTTCTAGTTATACATAGCCTTATAGGTCCACGAGTTTACTGTTAAAATAGATTTTTAAGTGTCATTTAAAGAAATTATAACTAGTTAGCTCATTTAGTTCACGTTGCATACTTCAAAAATCTATCATTTTGTTGGTGTGGGCCCTCCCTATAGTGAAGCTGGCTGTGACTCCCTTGTAACTTTGAATAGATGATCTTTGAGAATTATGGGAGCTGAAAAATTCATAACCCGCATCCAACCTGCTGGTGAGCCTCTCTAAACTTAAGCTGGTTCCCATGTAACAGACTCATAGTTCATGGTCGGGTCCATACTCAAGGCCCTTTCCAATTTGCAGGGACCTAACAGGCCAAGTAATGGGCTAGCATTGCCTTACAGAACCAGGGATAACCTCCAAGCCACCATGAGAAATTCAAGTAGATCTTTAGCTTGCCCATGAATTCTTCACTTTTTTGCCTCCTCTGAGAGGGGAGAAATCTCTCCTCTGAGTTCACATGGTCGTGAGTTGCTGCTAAAGACATATTTACCACAACATAGGAATTACAGAGGTCAAAACCAAGGCTTTATTATGATGCTCAAGCATAGGTTCAGGTCTCAAAGAAAATCTGAATCCCAATTAGGACTCTGACAATTGTTCTTAGAAGCAAAATTACATCAGAAAAAAAATTCTTTTACATATTACACTACTGTACATTCCTCTTAGGCCTCATACTTCCTTCGATATCATAAAAATTGAACAAATTTAGAGTCATAATCTCATACATCCTACATCCACTAAGGAAACAAACT
Source organism: Petaurus breviceps papuanus (assembly GCF_028583685.1). Taxonomy (NCBI): domain Eukaryota; kingdom Metazoa; phylum Chordata; class Mammalia; order Diprotodontia; family Petauridae; genus Petaurus; species Petaurus breviceps. The sequence goes on along the minus strand of NW_027187259.1, from coordinate 2,825,495 downwards.
TCATCTAACAAACTCTATATGTAAACTAAGTCAGGTTACAGATTAAACTACATTTTGAGGGTTCACAAATAGGCCGGGGGGGGGGGGAGTTTTACATGTTGTTAAGGAGTCAGAGAAGTTAAGATTCTTCCTCTGGCTTCTTATCCAAGGTATGTTTAAGGTTCTGAGTGAATTTTCATATCCTATGGGACAGATTTTGGTCAGGTGATATTAAGACAAACTGTAACTAAAATTTGCAGCAGTGATAGCTTTGAGTTCCAATAATAAATGGAGATCAAAAAGTCCCTTAATACTTGGAAGGGCCCCTTGGGCAGTCCATCTGGTGAAGCCTAGGCTTCCTCAGAATTATGTTTGTAAATGCATAAAATACAGAGTTTTACAAATGAAACAGAATATATTGAAATAGTTATCAAAATATATTTTCTAAAAGTCCCTGTCTCCCAGATTAAGAAACCCTGAGTTAGTGAATCAGCAAAATAAGACGGGGAAGCCCAATTCTGAGCAACGATAACCTTCTACCATAAGAGAACCTCGCATGTGTACGTCATTGAGTGGTTACTTAGTGCAGGGTGCACACAAAGCAGACAAGTCTTGCCCTCAAAGGATTTCCATTATACTAGGGGAATACAACAGGTATAAAGATTAGTCAAGTGCAAATTAAATTGAGGACGGAGGGGGGCAGGAAAAACTGGGGTGGGGGGAATCTGAGAAGCTTTCATGGAGCTAGTGGCATATACCGTGTTTCCCCGATAATAAGACACTGTCTTATTAATTTTTTTGGACAGAAAAACACCAGAGGGCTTATTTTTTGGGGAGGGCTTATCTTAGAGGAATCTTACACAGTAAGGGGAGGGCTTATTTTCGGGATAGGTCTTATTATTGGGAAAACACGGTAAACCTTGAAGGAAGACAAAGTTTTTGAGAGGCTGAGATGGGCTAGTGGGGGCCAGTTTGGGCAAGTACATGAAGAGGGGAGACAATGCATCAGGTCTGGAAATGGCTACGAGTTCATTTCAGCCAAAATGCAGAGCTCGTGAGGAATAGGAAATAAGGCTGAAAGCCACACTATGGCCCTGGTTACAGTGAAGGATTTGAAATACCAGCCTAAGGAGCTTGGGGAAATGGGGAAATGACAAAGAGTTGGGAGCAGGGGAATGATCTGGTTGGATCTGTACGTTAGCCAAATCTGTTGGCAACTGGGTGAGAGAATGCATTGGAAAGGGGGTAAGTCAGGAAATTGGGAGACTGATTAGTCTAAGCAAAAGATGGTGAGATCCTGCATACAGAAAGGTTATGGCTGTGTGAGCAGAGAAGAGTTGTTCAGAATTACTAGCATTTAGCTACTAAAAAGAAGTTCAGTAAAAGAAGAAAAGTTGCCTCTTGAATCTCTAAGGAAACATTGCTTCCTTGTTATGAGTAATTGTCAGTTCGGGGTACTATGGAAATAGGTAGCATGATGCAGGGAGGACATAATAGATTTGGAGCTGGAAAATGTCTGTTGTATTCAGAGCTCTACCACCTACTAGGAAGAGTTACCATGGGCAAGTCATTTCCCCATTTTCTGGGCCTCAGTTTCCTTCTTTGTAAAACAAGGCAGTTGGCCTAGATGATGCCTAAGGTTCCCTCCAGCTCAGAACATTCTATAAGTCTATATATTTGCAGAACAATAATTGACTTGATCATTTATTTTTAGAGTTGTTTTTCTGTTGACTGTGTTTTTAAAAAGGTTTACCCTATTAAGTGTGATTTTCTTATGATGCCTTGGAACCTTTTTTTCCCTGTAGGAGCACATCTTTAAAATTATGCTCTAAGTGGTAAAATATCCAATGTACAAAAAATTATGCACATTTCTAGAGGTATACATCTGTGAGTCAGAATAGGCACACCTGTAACACATCCCCTAATACCATTATTGTTTTAGCCTTTTATATATGCACAGTGTTCAGGGATGATAATTATTACTCTTCACAATGGCCCCAGGATTTAGCTTGGTATGGAGAAAGGCAGGTGGCATACATCAAGTGAGCACTGGAGCCTGACCCCAAGCTCACGAGCTGCTAGTTTCCAGGCTACTGCAGAGCCAGAGAGATGAAACAGATACGTCCTGACATGGCTTTTTAAATTAGATTTTAATAATCCTTAGGTCAAACAGTAATGTCGGTGTTCTGAAAGAACAGGTCTCTTGAAGATAATATTGCAATTCAAAGCTGCAAAATGGAAAAAACAAAACTGTTCAAGCAACTTGGCCTACTCATAAAAGACAGCCTGTAAGACCATTGGGGCAAGAGGGGAATAGTCATCTGAAGATTCTCATACTGAAATTAACCACAAATTAGACCAACAAAATTAGTAATGAATAAAAGAAAATAAGCAAAAAAAAATACATACACAAATAGAAGCTAAGAAATTCTGAATAATGAATGAGTCAAAGAATAAATCATAGAATAAATCATGATAATTATGTTAAAGAAAACAATGACAATGAGCAACATACTCAAACCTATCCTATGCAGCTAAAACAGTCCTGAGGTGAAATTTTATGTCTCTGAATACTTCTATTTACAAAATAGAAAAAAGATCACTGAATTGGGAGGGCAATTAAAAGAAAACTAGCAAACACATCACCAACCTTAAAACACACACAAAAGAAAAAAATCTTGAAAATTAGAGGAGATATAGCAAACCCTGCAAAAAAATAAACTACTCTAGAAATGATACACAAAACTCAGAGCTGCTTTTTGGAAAATACTAACAAAAATAGCAAACCATTAACTAACCTGATCAAGGAAAAAGAGGGGCAAACCAAACTGCCAAAAAAGAAAAGAAACAAGGCCAACTCACAAGTCGCAGAGGTAAAAGAATTCTCAGCAAAAGAAAGAATTCTGAGGAAATGAACAAGTAGTCATCAAACACAAAATACCTAAATTAGCAAAATAAGAAATAGATATTTTAAACAATCCAACCTCAGAACAAGAAATCAAGAAAAACCTAAATAAATTGTCAATGATAAAAATGTGGAATGTTAAAATTGTTTTTACATGTAATTGGAAAAAAATAAAATATTCAAATTTTTTTAAAACCAAAAAAAATTTTAATGTGGGCAGTAAATAAATGACGGCTATGAAAGTGACAGTTGAGGAAGCTGAAGAGAGGTAGAAGCTGTGATATTTACATCTGGTATATTACTGGGCCAGCACGGAGTCAGAAAGATCTGAGTTCAAATCCAGCCTCAAACAATCACTAGCTGTCTGACCCTGTGCAAGGCACTTAACCTCTGTTTGCCTCAGTTTCCTCATCTGTAAAATGGGGATAATAATGGCACCTCCCTCCCAGGGTTGTGGTGAGCATCAAATGAGATCATAATTGTAAAGTGCTTAGCACAGTGCCTGACATGTACGTGCCATATAAATGCTAGCCATTGGCAGTGGTGGTGTTGAGTACTTTAAAATAGAGATTTCCATGTGTCTATTAATGATGAATAGTAGGTGCATGTGTTTCCCATCAGATCCTAGATCTGGGAGAGAGCTCAGAGATCATCTAGTTCAACCCCCTCAGTGAAAGAAACGAGGGTCCGGGGAGATTTTAAAGGGACTTGTCCAAGGTCACACGAGTCATAATTCACAGAGCCGACATTCACACCCAAGTCCTTGGACTCTAAATCCCATGCTGTTGCCACTGTACCAGATTCATGAATGAGGATATCTAATCTATGCATTAGTACTGGACTCATTCATTTGGAAAATAAGCCTAGCTAGGCTCAAAGGCAATCTTTATCTAGAATAATAATTACTAATGCATTTTAGGTCTGTACTTCTGTAATTTACTGTGATTGCACATTAAGGATTTTGTCATCTCTTCCCAAATTTTATGTTCTGTGTGAGCATTAACATTGATTGATCAAGTGTAAAGCAACAAATTATAGACTTTGTAGACCAGCCTCCTGTAAATGTCTCCTCCTCCCATGCCCCACTGTGGTGAGAGGATGACCCAAGGCACTTGACAGCCATGCCAAGACAGCACAGGCCCTGGCAAATCCTTCCTCCCTGGAAAGGCTTCCAATATGAGACTGGTAATGAAAGGTATGTCATCAGAGAACCAGCCAAGCTCAATTCAGAGACTCTTATTACCAAGTTGGCCACAAGCAAATGAATGTTTTGGCTGTAGCAATTCCGAAAGTTGTACTGACTTGTAAAGGGGTCGTGACTTGCATCAATGGAAGGACACTCATACCAACATAATTGGGATGGATAGATATATTAGTGATCACATTTGGTTTTTCCAATGCTTTGCTAGTCTGACACTCACAGAATCCCTGGTTTGGAAGGTACCCTGGAGGCCATTTAGTCAAATCCAAGAATATGTTCTATGAGATACTCAAGGAGTATTAACGGTGACAGGAAAGACACTGCTGCCTCTGGAGATAACTCATTTCACTTCTGGATGGCTCATCGTTAGGAAGATCTTGCTGCTATCCAGCCTCGGTTTACTTCTCTGTAACTCCTACCCATTGCTCCTATCTCGGCCCTAGGTGGGGGGCATGTTGGGGAGGGGGCACCAATCAGAAGGAGACTAACCTTTCTTCATGTGACAACTATTGCCTCAACATTCTCCCATAAATCTTTTCTCGTTTGGGCTAAACATTCCCAGTTTCTTCAAGTGCCCTTCATACGGTGTGAACTCCAGGGCCTTCACCACCCTGGTGGTCCTCCCTGGACATCTCCAGCTTATCAATGTCTTTGCTAAAATGTGGATCTCAGAAGTGAACACCAAGATCCAGAAGGGAGCTCAGGTCAGAGGGCAATAGGTCTGTCCTTTCCCTAGTCCATGCACTTCAATTGGATTTGACTGATTTCAGCCAATTCAACAAGAGTTCCTGCAGTACCGAAAACTGCAACAGAGCATTTGGAACAGTGTGTGTGTGTGTGTGTGTGTGTGTGTGCGTGCGCACGCATGTGCATGCATATATCTAGACCTGCCCATACTCCAAGAGTCTATGATTCTGTGGTTAAACAATTAGAACATTAATTGTAAAAAAATTGTTATTTTGTATCATTAGCAGCAGTTCCCAAATAAATAAAATCACAAATCTTAACTAGGTAGATAGGGACAACTATCTATATTTATATAAAAAATAGATATCTATAGATATATATTCATAGATATATACCAAATATATAGTGTATACATCAGGGGAAGGGTAATCTACTGGTTAGAGGGTCAGTTATGGAGTCAGGAAAACCTGGGTTCAAGTTCTGACTCTTACACATACTGATTGTGTGACCCTGAGCAAGTCACTTCCCTTGTCAGTGCCCTAGGCAACTCTCTAACACCTTAGTTACAGAAAAGTTATATCATCAGTAGAAGTCAAGAAAATCCCAGGTTTGGAACCCCCACCCAAAAAAAACCCCCAGATATACAGATATATGTACATACACATATACGCATGGATAATGTGTGTAGCACTGGTAACATGGGGTGTGTGTGTGTGTGTATATATATATATGATAAAAAAGTTCAAGGGAAAGAAAGGCTCCAGCCCACTGGGCAAATCCTCCTTGATAAAACATGGCCAGAAATCTCACAGGATGAATAGATATAGAAAATGTGTGGCCTTTCAGGCTCAAAGAGTGTCCAGACTAAAGAGATTATGGATTATTCCAGAAACCAAAGTGAATCATAACATAACATTTTTGTTGGGGGTGACCAGTTGTTTTGATCATGTCTGACTCTTCGTGAACCCATCTGGGGTTTTCTTGCCAAAGATACTGGAATAGTTGTCCATTTTCTTCTCCAGCTCCTTTTACAAATGAGGAAACCAAGGCAAATAGGAGTGACTTGCCCACAGTCACACAGCTAGTAAGTGTCTGAGGCCAAATTTGAACTCGGGTCTTCCTGACTCCAGGCCTGGCACTATATCCACTGTGTTACCTAGCCACACTTAACATAACACTTACTAAACTATAAATCCAGAAAAATTAAGTGGCTATCAGTGCTGTATATTGCTTGGCAAAATTTGCCTTTAATCCCTAGTAGTTAGCTTGACTCTCCATGTGGGTGCAAAGCTGTCTCATAGACTCTACACAGTAATATAGGTTAAGTCCAAGGATTTGGGAGGGACTGAATTTCAATCACAAATTTTATAAAAGACTTTTTTTTAAGGGAGAAAAGAAAAGGCAAAAGAGAGAGCGGCAATGTTGTCCAATTTTGGTGTGAAACAAAAAACAATAATGATAATAGCTCATGTTAATAGAGCACTGATGGATTATAAAAATACTTTGCATAAATCAGTCATGTGAAGGATTTTTGTCCCCTTTTCCACACGAGGAAACTGAGGCTCAGACAGGGGTCAGGAAGGTAGTAAATGGGAAAATGAGGCTTTGAAAGTCAAGGTCCTAATTCTAAAACTAGGGCTCTTTTCTATTAAAACATGGTGTCTTGGGGCGGCTAGGTGGAGCAGTGAATAGAGCACTGGCCCTGGAGTCAGGAGGTCCTGAGTTCAAATCCAGCCTCAGACACTTAACACAAAAACTAGCTGTGTGACCTTGGGCAAGTCACTTAACCCCAACTGCCCTCCAAAAAGAAAGAAAAGACAGGGCGGCCAGGTGGTGCAGTGAGTAAGAGTGCCAGCCCAAGTGTCGGGAGACCTGGGATCAGTTCTGGCCTCAGATACTTAGCACCCACACAAAAATAACTGGCCATGTAACCTTGAGCAAGTTAATTAACCCTGATTGCTTTTAAAAAAAAGAAAGAAAGAAAAGAAAACATGGTGTCTCTTCAAAAACTAGGCAACCTTTTTAGATTGACTTGGGGGACTCTGGCCAAAGGCTGAATGACCACAGACCAAAGCCCACAAGCCAGTAACTTCTGAGGTCCCTTCCAACTCTATGATACCATGATATTGTATCTGAAAACTCAGTCCTTTTTCTAGAAATGTACAAAATTCAGCAAGATGGGGCAAGTCATTTGCCAAAGGTCTTACTCTGAGAGTCTGTGATTCCATGGTTAAACATTTAGCCTTGATGACTGTACACAGAAGTACAGTTCATTAATTTGTTATTTGTTCTTTACTTTGGGCATCAGCCAACATCCATATCAAAGAAGGTACAGGAAGCAACTCAGGATAATGGGCTAACGTGTTGAGCTTTGAGATCAGAGACACATAGGGTTGAATTCCTCCTCTCGCACTTAATAGTTATGTGATCCCAGACAAGTTATTTAATGTTTCTGAGCCTCAGTTTTGTTATCTGTAAAATGTTGAAAGTCATGGCTCACAGGGTTATTGTAAAGATGGAATGAGGTACCATGGTGTAAGCATTATTATCACTACTATGGCTCATTAGTATGTCTTGAAGAAAGAAGGCTGAGTGAGGGAGGATTGGACTAGATGGACCTTCAGATCACGCTGTCAGCTCTCACATCCCAGATTAGTATATCAATGTGGATACAGAGATGGTCATTGGCCATGATCTCTGCCATCTGCCTAAGAGTTCTTTGAGGGCCTTTCTGTGTATCCTCAGCTCTAAGCAGAGTGCTTGGAATATAGTAAGTGCCTAATAAATGCTTATTGACTGACTGGCTGATAGACTGAAAGATGAATGGGCCCAGAATTGCTATTTTTCACAAAGGACTAGCCTGGGGGGCAGAGGTGGGGTGGGGGAGGGGAAGAGGGGGACCTTGGGCTCCCCCAAAGGACTCTGACCCCAATCCCAAGCTTCTCCACACTATGATGGAATATTTCACCTAAGAGTTGTTTGAAATCAAGCAATCTCCAGTCTTTGAAATATATTTGAATATGAAAAGAAAGAGAGGCTATTTTCCTGGAGATAGCATGGGACAGTGAAAAGAGTACAGTCTTTGGGGTCAGAGGATCTGAGTTCAAATCCTGCCTCATGCTTTCTACCATGGTGATCTTAATCAAATCACTTCACCTGTCTAGGTTTCAGCTTCTTCATCTGGAAAAAATAAAAAGCTGAGGTGGCCACAAATCCCATGGTCTTCAACAGGCAAGGAAGGGGAGAGAAGACATTCCGAGTAGGGAAGTGACAAGAGAGCACAGAACGTATTGAGGAGAGGGGAGTCCAGACTGGCTAAAGTCCAGAGTTTATGGAAGGAAGCAGTGCTTGATAATGCTGGACCATAAGGCAGCACCAATTACTGGCCAGAGTGCTGTGCCTGCAATCAGGAAGACCTGAGTTCATATCCAGCCTCAGACACTTTCAAGGGGGAGAGGGGGTAGCGCATGGTGGACAAGTCACTTAACTACTGTAAAATGGGAATAATAATAGCAACTACCTCCCAGGTTTATTGTGAGACTTTTCTGCAGTGCCTGGTAGATAACAGACTTTAATAAACGCTTGTTCCCTCTCTCCTCTTGAATACCAGACAAAGGAGCTTCAGTTTAGCAGACAGTAGGGAGCCAGTGAAGATTTGGAGAATTGGAAAAGACAGGACTAAATCCAGGCCTAAGGAATAATAATGACAGCTGACTGCAAGACAGGGCTTTAAGGTTTACAAAGTTCTTTACATACATTATCACATTTAAAAGCTAATTCTGGCAGCTGTTCCAAGGATGGAGTTGAATAAAATACCTCAATCAACAAAATAAGAACTACAGATCTTAATCCAATCTCAGAAAAAGAAATGAAGGGAGCAGGAATGGTACTGGAAAGAGCCCTGGGTTCAAATCCAGACTGTGTGACTCTGAGTGAGTCACTTAACATCTCTCTGCTTCAATTTCCTCACCTGTAAAATGAGGGGTTAGCCCAGTGGTGGGGAACCTGTGGCCTCCAGGTTTTCAAGTGTGAACTGGACCTAGAGGGCTGTGTGTGGCCTCAAGGCCACAGGTTCCCCACCCCTGGAGACTTTAGACTTCCATGTCCATTTCTATGATCCTATAAGATCTCAATGAACTCTCCAGAAAATTAAACTTCAATGAAAACATGGTCGGCAAATAAATGACTTCTCTGAAAGTGCTAATGGATGATTTAGAAGAATGGAGGCAGGCAATCCTATCAGAGATGATTGCAACAGCTCACTGGAGTGCTGGGGCAGGGTGATTGCCATGGAGATGGAGAGAAGGGGAGGGATGGGAGAGATTGTTGTGGAGTTGGCCAATAACCCTCAGATCATGAACGTGAGAGACCAGAGAGTGCCAGCAGCAGAGAGAGTGATGTCAGAAGGAGGAGAGACAGAAGGGAGGCTGGATCTCCATCCCTTTGGGAGTGGCTTTGAGGGTGGCCACACCAGCTCCAAGTTATGGTGCCAGCCTCATCAAGGATGAGCCTCTGAGTTGGCTTTCAATGAGTCATAGCCAGTTGGGAGGCCAGAGGGCCTCAAAGCCTTAACATGGCTCTCACCAAGGTTTGAAAAAACATCAGGAAACATCTCCTGGTGGCCTTTTAAGAATTTTTTTTTTACTTTAAAAGACATCTGCTTTACTGAGATCATGTTCAACACACTAAAATCAAAGCCATAGGCAGAGCTCAGCTCAACTCAATGAGCCTTTACTGTTTGTATTGGGGATACAGAGACAAAAGTGAAAGGAATCCTATCCTTAAGGAGCTTACATGAAATGCTAGGAGAGAACTGAGTCATGTGACCACAATGAGAAACTCACTTCCCTTCTCTGCTCTGCAGGGTTGTTTTAATCTAGAATGCAAAGGTTGGATTTGAGGATCTCCAGGGTCCCTTTGAGCTGTTTGTAAAGTTGAAAGGTGAAGGCTCACTCAACCTCACCCCAATCTTACCCTGGAATATCATTTCTGTGGAAGGACCTCTTCGCAGATTTGGGGGGTGGGAGTGGAAAGAAGGCAGCAGCCGTTTAAATTTATCTCTAAACAATGAACTCTAGATTTCTAGACTGTATATGACCAAAAAACTCACTTATGTCATTTTTTCTGCAAAAGATATATATGGGCTAGGCTACTGATAGTTTAATTAGACGGCTCTGAGACTGGTCAAAAGATCAACTTGTCAGGAGGTCTCTAGTGGTGTACCCCAGGGATCTATGCTTTACTCTTTGCTATTTAGCATTATTTTCAATGATTTGGATAAAGGAATAAATGGGATGCTGACTTGTCATATGTTACAAATGACACAGTGCTGGGAAGGATAGCTAACACACTAGATAACAAAGTTAGGATCCATAAAAAAGAATAAAACACCAGGCTGAATGTAATGAAATGAAAAAATCTGGTAGGCTCCGCTTACTCAGACTGTGGCTATTGTGGGCTTTTGCCCCCATGTCCAGCCAGCCAGAGGAAGGTCTCTGCCCCCTTCCCATGGTCCCTCAAGTTGCCCACAGGGACTTGGTCTTAAGTCTGTCCTCCCCAGAGGTGATGGGGAACAGAGACAGCAGAGAGGGAAGGCAATCCATTCAGTCTCATTCCCTTGCTGCTCCAGCCTATAACCCGTCTCCATCCCCAGCCACGGCTGAAGGCTTTAACTTTGCACACTTTGGGACCATGGTTGTGTATTAGATAAGCTGAATAAAGCAAGCGGGTCTCCAAGGGGAAAAAAAATCTGGTAGGGATAAATGTAAAGTCTTATACTTGGTTTAAAAAAACCCCATCTTCCCCAGTACAAGATAGGCTTGTCTGAAAAGGATCAAAGGGTCTAGGAATACAAACTCAGTATGAGTGAGCAGGGTGATATAGCTGCCCAGAAAGCTACTCTGATCTTGGGCAAGAAAGGCAAAGACCCCAGGAATAAGGAGATAATAGTCTCACTGTCTCTTTCCTTAATCAGGTCATACCGCAAGTATTGTGGTCAGTTCTGGACATCCCTAGTTTAGGAAGGACAGTGATCAACTGGAGGTCTAGAAGAGAACAGAATGGTGAAGGGTCATGAGTCTAGGCCATAAGAGGAAACGCTGAAGGATTTGGGGCCCTTTAGCCTGGGGAAGAGAAGACTTGGGTGTTGAGAGCCATAGGATGTCTGGCTTCAAGGTTTCTCAAGTGTTGCTATGTGGAAAAGAGTCTACATTGGTTTGGTTTGGTCACCAAGGGGAGAACCAGGAGTGGTAATAGGGAGACATTCCAAAGAAGCCGCCTTAGGCTGGAGGTCAGGAGAGACGGCCTAACAAAAAGTGGAACGGGCAGCCTTGGGACACAGTGGGCTTTTTCTTATTGGAAGCATCCAAGAAGCAGCTGGATACCCATTTGTTGAGTCTGCCACAGTGTGATCCTGTTTCAAGTATGGGGTGGATTAGTTGGTCACTGAGGTCCCTTCCAACTCTGAACTTCTCTACCTCAGATGCTGGGAGTCCAATTCCTAACATGGCTGCCGGCGTTTTGTAAACAAGACAGCAGAAGACCAGCTATGCTACACTGGGCAGAAGAGAAACCATGCTAACTAGCAACAGCTGCCTTCAGTGATCCAAATATTTGCATCAGTGTTTTCAAAAGTAAGTAGGTTTCAATCTATGGCTATTTTAAAACGGCTTATTCCTTCTCCCTGATGGATAATCACCAAGGTCAGCCAGGGCTTGCATAAGGAAGAGCAAACCTGTAATGTCATCAAGACTCCCACCCACTCAGAGCAGTAAGGCCATCTGTTTCCAAGCGTGCAGCTGGTAGTCCCTTCATCTGAATCTCTCAGCAATGCTGAGAATTTATTCAGCCCAGGCTGCAGCTGGCCAGCTGCAAGATACAGATTTTGCTTCCTCACACCCTTTTCTTAAGCACTAATCTAGCCTCTCTTTCTTACCCTGTACCCAGCACACCGTGACAGACTTGGGAGGTACTTAGGAAATGACTGTGGAATCGAAATGAATTTATAACCTTTGATGAATTGTTATGCAGCTCACAAATGGAGAGGGGGGACAAGGAGAAGGCTTATTGCTGAGCAATTCTTTGGGAAAAGTTAAAAAGTATTCCCATCTAGAGACACAAGGTAACCAACCAATGGCTTTGTTACTGACTAGCTGAGTGACCTTGAGTAAGTCATTTCTTTGGGGGTTTCAGTTTCTCTTTTTTTTAATTAAAAAAAATTTTTTTGGTTTCAGTTTTTTTACCCGGACTCTTTGCTCTCAAAAGTTCCTTGCCAGTTTGAAAAACTATGGAGAAAAATTCCCTCCCATTTTACAGACGAAGAAACTGAGATGGCAAGTAGCTTGCCAAAAGCCAAAAAGGCAAGCTTTTATTACAGAATGGAAGCAATGTATTAAAACCCAGAAAACATGTTTCAGCTGCTTCCTGGACTTTCCTAGACATCCCTGAATGGAGAGGCCTACTCAAACCTCTCAAATCACACACTCCCTCTCAAATACAGAACTTACTAGTTTGCCATATTGCCTCTAGGTGGTGGTCATGACTGGGTATTTCCACTTCTTTACAACTTTAATTATCACTTGAGCTGAGTTGCTGCATTGTGGAAAAAGCAGAGTTTGAAAACTTATTTCTATGCCACCAGAAGAGAGCTTGGTATACAAGGCTAAGACAAGCAATTACAGTGTATACTTAGTGCTTAAAAATATATAAACCCACAGAGTCTATCAACTGACTGTATAGACCAAGGCAGGCAATCTCAATAATTGCAAATTCTGGGGCGGCCAGGTAGCACAGCAAGTAAGAGCACCGGCTCCAGTGTTGAGGAGACCTGGAGATCGAATCCCGGGCTCAGACACTTAGCACCCACCCAGAAACACCTGGCCGTGTAACCTTGAGCAAGTTACTTAACCCCAATTGCTTAGGGGTGGCCAGGTGGCTCAGCGAGTAAGAGCACCAGCTCCAGTGTTGGGATGACCTGGAGATCGAATCCCAACCTTGAGCAAGTTACTTAACCCGATTGCTTAAAAAAATAATAATAATAATTGCAAATTCAACTATGCCCTCATTCAGAGAGGAAGGTAAAGAAGTATGTTTCTTTTAAGTAGGTGTTTTTTCAGGTGGTGTTTCTCCCCCCACCCCAACCCCCAGCCCCTGGTATGAAGAACATGAAGGTCAAGTCTAAAGGACTTAAGACCAGAAGGGCCTGCAAATGTCATTTCAATCAACAAATACCTGCTGTGTGCCAGGCAAGGTGCCGGCCATTTTGCTGGACATTGGAAACACAAGAAGAAAGAATGAAACAAAAATTTGTAACTCAAAATCTGGCGGAACTGAATGATGTAAACCAGAAGTTAATAAAGCATTTGATTTGAGAAAAAAAAAGAAGGAAACAAATCCTACTCTCAAGGAGCTTACAATCTAATGAGGGAGACTACAAGTATATATAAAAATATATACAGCACAAAAGTAAAACAAACATAAATATATACAAGCTAGTGAATACAAGTTAGTTTGGGAGGAAGGACACTAATAGTTGGGGGATCAGAAAAGGCTTCATGTAAACAATGGTGTCTGAGCTGTTTCTCAAAGGCAAAAAGGGACTGTATGAGGCAAGGAGAGAGTACACTCCAGGCAGGAGATGGAGTGTTGTTGTGTGTGAGGAACAGAGAAGCCAGTTTGGCTGGATCCCAGAGTTTGAGAGGAGAGAGAAAGATCCAGTGAGGCTGGAAAGGCAGGTCGGGGCCAGAATGTGTAGGACTTTCAAAGCTAAACAGAGGAGTTTATTACATCCTAAAGGCCATAGGAAACCAATGGAGTTGGTTAAGCAGGGGAATCATGGGGTCAGACTTGTGCTTAAGGAAAATTAGTTTGGTAGCTATGTGTAGAATAGACTAGAATGGAGAGAGTCTTGAGGCTGTGAGACTAATTAGGAGCCTACTTCAATAATCTAGGGGAGACGTGATAAGGGCCTCAACTAAGGTGGTAGGTGTGGAAGTGGAGAGAAGGGGTTTGATGCAAGAAATGTTGGGAAGGTAAAAAGGGCAAGATTTGGTAGCAGATCGGACATGTGAAGTGAAGTCAAGGAAGGAGTCCAAAGTAACATCATGATGACATTACGAACCTGAGGCAGTGGAAGAATGGCAGTACATTTGACAGAAGTCAGGAAATTTGGAAGAGACAAGGATTTATTAAGAAATGTAGCAAGTTTGCTTTGAGACATACTGAGTTTAAGAAGTCTCTAGGACACCCAGTTTGAAATGTCTAGTAGGCAAGTGGCAATATAAGACATTCTCAGGACAGAAAATGAGGCTACAGATAAATAGATCTAAGTATAGATAGATAGGCAGCTAGATCAAGTGATGGATACAGGCATATCTATATAGACAGCAGCCAGCCAGATAGATATAAGTATAGATGGACAGACTATTAGATGGTTATAGATAAATCTATCAATATAGACAAACAGACAGACAGACAGATGAATAGATCTACAAGTCAGCTGCAAAAAGATTGTAATTAACTTCATGGAAGGTAATGTGGTTACCGAGAGAGAGAGAGAGAGAGAGAGAGAGAGAGAGAGAGAGAGAGAGAG
>NW_027187259.1:2791206-2811124 GCF_028583685.1 Petaurus breviceps papuanus | reverse complement strand
GAGAGAGAGAGAGAGAGAGAGAGAGAGAGAGAGAGAGAGAGAGAGAGCGAAAAATGAAGAGGGCCTCAGACTATAGGTGTGGAATATAGTATAATAATACAGCATAATGTGGTGATTACTTTAACTGAACTGGCTCTTTTTCCCCTTTGGTACTCTGTTATAGAGGATAACTTTTGGAGTAGGAGGAAGGGAGAGTGACATACTGGGAAATATAGGACAGAATCTTAGGGGAATACTCAGGGTAAAAGAATTTAATGAGATGATGAGTCAGCAAAGGAGATTGAGAAAAAGTTGTCAAGTAGGAAGGCAGAGAATCAGGAGAGAGTGATGTCACAGCAACTCAGAGAGGAGAGAATATCCAGGAGAGGGTGGTCAACCACATCAAATACAACAAATAGGCTGTGACTAAGAAAATCATCAGATTTGGCAATCAAGAGATCACTAGTAACTTTAGAGAGGGTAGTTTCAATTGAGTGACCTGGTTGGATGCCAGATTGCAAAGAGAAGAAATGAAGGCGGCAAGTACAGACAACTTTTTTATTTAAAAAAATTTTTTTTGGAGAGGATGTGTGCAAACTGGAACGCTAATGCATTATTGGTGGAGTTGTGAACTGATCCAGCCTGTCTGGAGAGCAATCTGGAATTATGCCCAAAGGGCTATAAATACTTTCATACCCTTTGATCCAGCAATACCACTCCTAGGGTTATATCCCAAAGAGATCATAGAAGTAGGAAGAAGACCCATATGTACAAAAATGTTTAAAGCAGCTCTTTTTGTGGTGGCAAAGAATTGGAAATTAAGGGGGTGCCCATCGATTGGGGAATGGCTGAACAAGTCGTGGTATATGCATGTTATGGAATACTATTGTGCTATAAGAAACGAGGAGCAGACGGTCTTTATATTTACCTGGAGAGGCTTATACAAACTGATGCTGAGTGAGAAGAGTAGAACCAGGAGAAATTTGTACACAATTACAGACACAACGTATGTGTGATGACCAACTTTGATAGACTGGACTCTTCTCAGCAATGCTGTGATATAAGTCAATCCCAAAAGACTCATGATGGAGAGAAAAATGTGCATCCAGAGAAAGAACTAAGTTTATATCCAGATGGAAGCAAAATACCTGATCTTTTTCGTTCTCTTATTTGGTTTTATGTCCTCTTTACCATTTTTTATTCCAGCTGGTACAATCTGTCCTTATAACCTGGCCAATGTATAATGTGAAAGTATTTACAGATCCTATACTTGACTATAAGCCACCATGGGGGGGAAGGGGAGGGAGGCGGACAAAATGTGAAATTCAAGGAATTATGGAATTGAATCCTGTAAACTAAAAGGAAACAAATTAATAAAGAAAAAAAAGAAAAAAAATTTTAATGTTTAATTACCAAGCATTTTTACCTGTTCCACAGCCTCAACTGAAAAAGGAAAAATAAAAGGACATTTTTTGTAACAAATAAGTATAGTCAAGCAAAACAAATTCCCATATTAGCCAGGCCTAAAATGAATGCCTAATTCTACACATTAATCCATCATCTGTCAGGAAGTGGGGAACATTTTTCATCACTGGTCTTCTGGAATCATGAATAATCATTGTGTTGATTAGAGTTCTTAAGTTTTTCAAAGTTGTTTGTTTTTACAATGTTTAAGTTATTGTATAAAGTGTTCTTGCTCTCACTTCACTGCATCAATGTAGACAATTTTTTTCAGGAGTCTGGCTGAGAAAAGGAGGAAAGATATAATAAAAGCAAAGCCTAAATCCCAGCAGGATCTACCAGATGGGCCAAAGCTTCGAGGACAGTCTCAGTAGCAGCTGAGAACCAACCTAATCAAGTACAGAGAAGCTCAGCACTAGTATGTTGTCCATCAGGTGATGAATTCTTTGGCCAAGCCAACCCAGGAAAGCAGATACCAAAACTTATAGGTAAATGAATACTCTAACCAAGCTCTACAGATACCCAAACTCCCAAACACAGCAGTATTCTGAACCTGCCTTATTTGATCAAAGGAGAAAGTCATGTATTGGAAGCTTAAATTCTGCTTGATCTGAAGTCCAGCACTCTTTTGTCACTGTGTAACCATGGACAAGTCAGAACCAAGAGGATCTCAGTTTCCTTCTCGGTAAAATGAGGGGATTGATATGCCACAATAAACTCAAAATGGATACTCAGTCTGAATATTAAAGCTCAGATCATAAAAACATTAGAAAAGGTGAGATACCCTTCATGGATATAGCTAAGGGAAGAGTTCTTAACCAAATAAGGAATAGAGGTGATCACAAAAGATAGAAGAATTAATTTTGATTACATGAAATTGATATGCTTCTGCACAAAGTCAATGCACTGATGATGAGAAGGAAAGCTATCAAATGAGGAAAAAGTTTTCACATCAAATATTTCTACAAAGGATCGATATTCATGATACATCAGGAATTATCACAAATATATAAGTCCAAGAGCTATTTCCCAATGGATGAATAGTTAAATATAAATAAAACAGTTCTCCAAAAAAATGACAAACTAAACAACCACATGAAAAACTGCGTCTAATCACTAAGAATAAGAGAAGCACAAATCAAGACAACTCTGAGATTTTACTTCACAACCAGCAAATTGGCGAAGATGACAAAAGATGGAAATGGTTAAAGTTGGAAGGGCTACAGAGAGAGAAGCACCCTAGTCCACTGCTGGATCTGTAACTTGTTCCAAAAATCTACAACAACTTGGGACAATGCTAAAAAAAAGTACTAAAATATTTATACCACTTGACCTAAAGATCTTACTACTAGGCATATAACACAAGGAAGTCAAAGACTAAAAGAAAGGCTCCATATGCCCCCCCAAATATTTAAAGTAGAACCTTTTGTGGCAGCAAAGAACTAGAAGTGAAGTAGGTGCCCATCAGTTGGGGAGTGACTAAATGAATTGTGGTCCATTCATGTAATAGTATGTTCCTGTACCATAAGAAATGACATATATGAACAACTGAGAGTAGCACAGCACCTTAGCTGCGTGTTGAATGAAAGCAATGATATGGGGGGTAGAAATGAGGAGGGGTGCATTCCAGGTATGGGACATGGATTTGAAAATGCTCAGAGATAGGGCATAGCGTGGGAACAGCTAGTATACCACTTTGGCTGGAACACAGAATCTATGAAGGGAATAATATAAGACTACTCCCAAATGTTAGTTGAGTTGAGAGCAAGATTGTGGAAGACCTTAAATGCTAACCCAAGGAGTTTTCTGTTTTACTTGGTCTGCACTGGGGAAGCACAGAGGGTTTTTGAAAAAAATAGTGACATGTTTAGATCTTAAGCTTAGGAAGATTATTTTTGCAACTATGTAGAGGATCTTTCGGAGAAGGAAGAAAGTGGAAGCAAGGAGACCAATGAAGAGGTCATTACTGTGACCCAAGTGGGAGTTGATGGGGGGTTGAATTGTGATACCATCATCAGTCATGGAGTTTGTGAGCATCAGGCCTACTATATCTCAGTGGCATATCCTTTTACACTAAAGATGTGAAATGGCACAGCCAGCTAGCATTGCTGCCAACAAGATTAAAATGTTAATTAGGAACTATTTAACAAAATACACAGAAATACAATATGTGGTTTTTTAAGTCAACATGCAGCCATTAGGGATCCTTCTGTACAGTTTAGTGATTCTGCTTCTACTTGACTTTGGTATCACAACTTTCTGCCATCCACCTTCCTTTGTTCTGATGCTTTAATCACTAATTAAATAATCTAGGGGAGCAACAATGAGGGCATGAACTAAGGTGGTAGTTGTGTGAGTAGAGAGAAGGGGTTTGATGCAGGAACTGTTGTGAAGGGAGCGACAAGATTAGGCAAGATTGGCTACGTGGGGCAAGGGCAAGGAAGGAGAGTTATGATACCGATACTGAGGGTGAATGAGGGCAAAGAAAAGCCTAGAAAGCTGGAAAACAGACAGATAATGCTTTCCTCAACAACAACAAAAGGAAGTTTGGAGAAGGGACAGGTTAACAATTCGATAGCACTTTAAGGCCTGTAAAATGTCCTATGTCAGGCATTCTTAGATTTTCATGGGGGGCATGAACTTAGATAGGAAAAATGACTTTTTTATGTTCACTAACCTCTGATTGAAATTGAGCATTTCCTTTGATTATGAATGTGGACAACAAAGCACAGCAGTATTAGGCTTCACCAGCCCGCCAAGAGTCCAAGACACAAAAAAGGTTAAGAACCTCTGCTTTCCACAGACCTTTTCACAACATCCCTGGGAGGCAGGTACTATTATTAGCCCCATTTTTCAGATATGGAAACTGAAGATGAGAGAGGTGAAAGGACTTCCTTAGGGTCACACTGTAAATATCAGAGGTAGGATTCAAACTCAGGTCTTTATGACTCCAAGTGTATCCACTCTATCCACTGGGTCAAACTGCTCCCAATGAATTACACTTTGGAGATGTTTACCTTGGCATGCATATGGGACATCAAAGAGTAACCATCTAGAAAAGAGTTGGCTGTAATATGGGATGAGAGTTCAGAAGACAGATTTGGCTTGGATGTGGATATTTGAGAATAATCTACATAGAAATGATATCTGAACCCTTCGAAGCAGATGAGAAAGACAGAGAGATAGAGAGAGACAGAGACAGAGAGATTGAGACAAAATGAGAACAAGAAAGAGAAAGGGGATTCAGACAGAGTTCTGGGTGACACCCACATTGAGAGAAGAGACAGATGATTATCCAGTAAAGGAGACTGAGTGGAAGATGTCAAGAAAACCAAGAGAGAGAAATGTAAGGGAAGAGAAGGAAAAGAGAGTATCCAGGAGGAGCATCTGGTTAATAGTATCAAAAACTATAGAGAGGTCCAGGACTGAGAAAAGGTCATTGAATTTAACAGTTAAGAGATCACTGGGGGGCTCACTTTGAGAAGTGTTCTGTGATTTGATCAGATGAGACTCTGGGAAGCCGTTGTTGAGAGCCCCCTGGCCTTGAAAAACCCATATGTTGATGGTAACTGTGATTTGGTATGGATGTAATGGTTGGACAGTTTGGAAACCTGTCTGCTTGATCTGTTTTTCTGTCTTGATAATTCTGTCTGTATACTCTGAAGTTCGGGGTGCTGACCTTTTCCTCCTGAACTAGGTAAACGATATATGTTTGACTGATTAAAGTAAGCTTGTTAACCCAAAAAAAAAAGATCACTGGCAATTTTCTTTTGAGGTCTGAAGCTAGACTGCAAGGGGAAGAGAAGTGATCCTCAAGTGGACATGATTCTTTCTGGAAGTTTGGTAGTGAAAGGGAGGAGAGAGAGACAGAGATAAGATGATAGTCTGAGAGAATGGCAGGATTAAGGAAGGGTCCTTTAAGGATAGGGAAGGACAGAAATGGACCTGAGCATGTTGTAGATATTGAGGAAAGAAAGTCAGCTACGTTGCTTGGTGGATACAGCACTGGTCCTAGAGTAAGGAAGACCTGAGTTAAAATGCAGCCTCAGACACTTAGTAGCTGTGCAACCCTGGGCAAGTCACCTAACCTCTATTTGTCTCAATATACCGGAGAAGGAAATGGAAAACCACCCTAGTATTTTTACCAAGAAAACCTCATGGACAGTATGGTCTCATAGAGAGGACTTTGTACTTCATACTTCCAGGGTATGTGCAGTGCATGGGGTTGGTCGAGATAAATATTGAGCCCTTCAAATTTTCAGGGACCACCTAGAGAGATTCTGCATCCAAGACTTTTGTTAATGGATACCATAGTTTTCAGGATTTTTTTTCCTCCTTTGCTTTAGACTTTAAATATACAATAGTCTATTTCAGAGAATGTTTCTTTAAAAGTCAGACCCATTGATCTAAACAATTGGAAAAATATTAAATGCTCATGGGTAGGCCAACCCAATATGGTAAAATGACAATTCCACCTAAATTAATTTACTTATTCAGTGCCATACCAATCAAACTATCAAAAAATTATTTTTAGAGCTAGGAAAAATAATTTTAAAATTCATCTGGAAGAACAAAAGGTCAAGAGTATCAAGAGAATTAATGGGAAAAAATTGTGAAGGAAGGTGGCCTGGCAGTAACAGATCTCAAACTATATTATAAAGCGGTAATCATCAGAACAATCTGGTACTGGCTAAGAAATGGAATGGTGGATCAGTGAAATAGATTAGATACACAATACACAGTAGTAAATGACCACAGTAATCTAGTGTTGGATAAACCCAAAGATCCAAGCTTTTGGAATAAGAACTTACTATCTGACAAAAACTGCTGGGGAAAAAAACCAAAGTTTTAAAAACAAATGTTAAGACTTGTTTTTACAAGTAACTGGGGAAAAATAAAACACAAAATTTTAAATAAAAAAAAACTGCTGGGAAAACTGGAAAATACTGTGTCAGAAACGAGGCATAGACCAACATCTCACACAATAGACCAAAATAAGGTCAAAATGGGTTCATGATTTAGATATAAAGGGTGATACCATACGTAAATTAGGGCTACATGGAATAGTTTACCTATCAGACCTATGGATAAGGAAAAAATTTATGACCAAACAAGAGATAGAAAACATTATGAGATGTAAAGTGGATAATTCTGATTATATTAAATTTGAAAAATTTTGCACAAACAAAACCAATACAGCCAAAATGAGAAGGAAAGTAGGAAGCTGGGAATGTTTTTTTTTATTGAGTGTCTCTGATAACGGCCTCATTTCTTAAATATATAGAGAATAGAGTTAAATTTATAAAAATGTAAGTCATTACTCAATTGATAAATGGTCAAAGGATATGAACAGGTAGTCTTCAGATGAAGAAATCAAAGCTGTCTATGATCATAAGAAAAAATGTTCTAAATTACTATTGATTAGAGAAATGCAAATTAAAACAACTCTAGGTACCATCTTACATCTATTGGATTATCTAATATGACAGAAAAGGGAAATGATAAATGTTAGAGGGGATGTAGGAAAACTGTGATACTAATGCACTACTGGTGGAGTTGTGAACTGATCCAGTCTTCCGGAGAACAATTTGGAGCTATACCCAAAGGCCTATAAATCTGTGCATGTCCTTTGATCCAGTAATACCACTACTAGGTCTGTATGCCAAAGAGATTTTTTTAATAAGCAAAAGGACTTATTTGTACAAAAATATTTATAGCAGCTCTTTTTGTGGGGGCAAAGAATTGGAAATTGAGGGCATGCTCATCAATTGAGGAATGGCTGAACAAGTTGTGATATATATTGGCCATGGCATACTATTATGCTATAAGAAATCATAAGCAAGATGCTGTCAGAAAAAGTTGGAAAAACTTACATGAACTGGTACAAAGTGAAGCAAGCAGAACTAGGAGAACATTGACACAGTAACAATAATATCATACGATGATCAACTATGAATGACTTAGTTATTCTCAGCAATACAATGATCCAAGGCAATTCTGAAGAATTTATGATGAAAAATGTTATCCACCTCCAGAGAAAGAACTGATGGAGTCTGAATGCAGATCAAAGCATATTATTTTTCACTTTCTTTCTTTTTTCATGTGTTTTGGTCTGTGTTTTCTTTCACAACATGACTAATATGGAAATATGTTTTGCATGACTGCACATGTAAAACCTATATCCAATTGCTTGCCATCTCAGAAAGGAGGGAGGCAAAGGAGGAAGGGAGGGAGGAAGAGAACTTGGAACTCAAAATTCTAAAAAAAATAATGTTAAATATTGTTTTTACATGTAATTGGAAAAAATAAAATATTATTTAAAAACTTTAAAAAGGCAGACTCATTTCTTAGTCATAACTTTTGCTTGTTTGAATGCTTATGTACTGATATTTCTATATTCCTATAGCTAGTATAAGTATTGCAGCTAACATGAGAAGTATAGATTTTTCATTCCTAAAATGCTGGCCTATTTAGAAAATAAATGTTCGTATTATTTTTGTTTTTAAATAGATCTAGATTGCTAGCCTTATTTTGAGTGCCTTAAAAGCTGATGGTCCACAGGATAAGGTTTTCCTACTGGCCTAGAAGATCTGAGCAATCACGCTTAATTGTTTAATACTTTTTAGGGAACCTACTTCCTCTCTGAGGAATTTTTTGAGCCTGTTTTTCTTGAAGGTATCCTACTTGCCCTAGTGAGGGGGTGAGTTAAAAATTTCAATTGTCTTTGTATTGTCAGAGAAACACTGGACTAGGTACCCTCTGGTATAGATTAGATACCTTGAGTAAATTTGCCTGGACCCCTGAGGGGATCACTTATGACACAGGGATCCCTGGAGAAATTGTGATGTGCGCTATGTACAAAAAGTGCCAAGAAATTGTATGGATCCCAGTTGGACAGCCTTATGAACTGAGAAAATCAGAGAGGTGTTTTCACCCAGGGTACTTTGACCTGAAAAATGATGGGGTAGCTTCCAATTGACCCAAGGTCCCTAAACCTTTTAGGGAAAGACCCATGTGCTCTGGGCTCTTTGTAGGGACTAAGCTCCCCTTTTCAGATAAATAGCTTGGTTTTCTCTTCTTTTTGAAGTTGGTCAATGATTAAACATGGCCTGTGTGTTTGGGGCCTCTATAGTGGGAAGGGGAGAGGGCAAAGTGCCCCAGTCCCCCTGGACCCAGTGCCAGGTTATTTACAGCACTTGATGCCCAACTAAGCCTTGAGTAGAGGAACTCCTCTGTAGAAAAGGGAGAGGTTGAAGACACCAGCAACCTCTCTTGTCAGTTGGCCAAACTGGGTTGATTTCTCACCTGAAGGGTAAGGAAAGTGACTTCACCCTCTGTTCTCCTGTAGTGGGAGACCCATATGCTCAAGGAGCTTTAAGGTACCATCAGGCTTTCCCTCTGAGAAGGAAGGTTTGATTGTCTTTTCCTTCCTCTTCTTGATTGGTTTAGGTTGGAGAAGGCCCTTTTGCTAGCAACAAGACAGGCATTAATCTTTGTTAATTAAATTTTGTAAAATGATATTTGTTAAATTGTATCACTTTGAATTTGGAAATATGAGAAAATGTTAATTGCCATATTTTATTAAGAACTGTACCAAACAGAATTTTCTTGAGACTTTTTAGTACAAAGTACTGGGGAGGACATTCAAAAAGGATAATTCAGATTCTCTCCAAGTGATTAAAAGAGCTATCCAGGATTTGGGACTATGGACTTTGCCAAACACAATCCAGGAGATTTGCTGAGGATAGCAAATATTAAAACTGGGAGAAGGTGTAAGGGAGGAGGTCGATTGAATAAATAAATCAGATCTCTACACCCCCATCTAAAATAAGTGATAAGATGCTATGCCTTGAAACACCTATCAGATAAAAACAAATCTCAGTTGTTTACTAGGTATGAACAAGGCCTAAATACCCCCTTTAGGTATGACAGAAAGTTTATTCATATTGGCTTAGGGACTTGGTTGCACCTATCAAGCTATGTGTTATTGAAGATTCTAGTACCTAGTAACAGGGAGGAAAGAGAAGGGGTTGTGAGGAGGAATCTCTCAGAGGAAAAGGAGTGTCTCAGTCTTGGATTGGGTCTCCTCCCCCTTCCTTGGTCAGAGGAAGGCTCTGCAAGTTTCAAAGGGTCAGGAGGACTTTAGACTTTTCATCTTCCCATCAGCTTCCTAATATTGTCCCTTGGAGAGCAGCATTGACTACAGTGTCTACACTGGGAGCCAAGTATAGAGTGGACAAGATGAGGAAAGCAGATTCAAGCCACTACAAAGAACCCAGAAAGCTCCAATATGGGATACTTCATGAGTACCCCATTAATGGGAGAAAAAAACTTCCAGTAAGCAGGAGCTGTGTTACTCCTTTGCCATATTTGCTCTCTAAGCTCGAATGCATTTTCCCCTGGACTCTATAGGTACTCATAGGACAGTGTGTCACAGACTTTTGGGGGGATCCTTTTTGTACTAACTACCACCCTTTTCTAAAAACTACTTACATCTAGCTAATTGATATCAACTGATAATCATGGTGGGAAGCCCACTAGTGGGGGCTCAGGAGCTACACGACATTAGAAAACCATCCCCCAACACTAACCCTAAAGTCCTGAGGGGACATAGTAACTGATCTCTAGTGATCCAGACTGCCAGTGTGAATTATTTGGGATGGTCTCTCCAGAGCTGGAATTCTTATACATTTTTAGATAGAGTCAATGTGTTGATGCTTCACTAGACTTATTGGCTACAAGGGAAGGTGCTAGGGGGAAAGGGAAAGTCACTAGGAAGTGAAAGTGACATAAGAAAAGAAAAAGACAGCAATAAAATATTTTTTTTAAAAAAAGGAAAGGAAGCCATAAAAGTCACTGTAACTTAAGGAAATAATAATTTTCTTTCACTTGGTTCCTCACAACTTTATTTTTCCTACTTTCAAAATGAGTCCAAAGTTTAAAATGGCTTTTCAGGAAAATGTAGACAAATATTTTCTTCTTTTATGTTAGCTTATGAGAAAAACAGCACAGTTCTTATCTTTTTCAGTGTATTTCTGTGTATTCTTTTAACTCAAGAGTTAGAGCCCAGGATTTCAAATTTGGCAGTGGGGCTCTTGGGGAAATTAGCAAAATTTTCCTTTTTGCATTTTTTTAAACTTGAGAAGATTTATATTTATATAAGGAGATGGAGTCCAGCAGTGCAATTCTTTCCATACTGATTTTTTTAACTATTAGATTTAAAGTTGTCTCCATTATGATAGCAAGCTTCTCTACACCTTTTCTAGCTAAGGCCCCCACAACTTATTCCTCTTTGAGTATCTGAACTAGAATTTTCCCTTGGATTGCAACCCTTGTCTTAGGAATATTCCAGTAACACCTGTATCACATATACACCTGCCCCTCCATGATAATGCTAACTTATAGTAAAGGAAGATTTAAGGGGGAAGAATGTAAAAGAAAGAAGTATATGCAATATAAAAATGTCAAAATGGGAATCACTAAAATATTAAGGGGTGTCGCCCTAAATGAACTTACCTTCTACTAGGGGAGATACATTATATACACAGATAGGTAAAAACAAAGTTATGCTTAAGTATGAGGGGAGTAAACAGGACTAATAACTGAAGGGATCTGGAAAAGCCCTGTGGAAAAAAGAGGCTCTTGAACTGAGCCTCTAAGGAAAGCAGGGATTCCAAGATGTATAGGTGAGAAGGAAGAGCACTGCAGGGAAAGGGGATAGCTTGGGTAAAGGTATGGAGATTGCAGATAGAGGGTAGTATGCGGGGAATAGCAAATGGGCTAGTTTGGTTAGACTACAGAGTACACAAGGAGTAGTAATATGAAATCAGTGTGGAAAGGTAGACTGAGGCCACACACTCTCCCATTCACTCGTACAGCATCAAGGGGGAATAGGCTCAAGCTTGGGGAGCATAGGTGTCAAAGGATCTTTAAATTCCAAACTGAGGAATCTGTGTTTTCCAAGGGGCAACAGGAAGCCACTGAAACAAGACAATGACATGGTTAGACCAGTGCTTTAGGAAGATCAATGGCTGTAAGGGGAATGGTTTAGAGAGGGATAGATAAGGAGAGTGGGAAATGACTGCAATAATCGAGTCGAGACTAGAGGGGATGATGGCCTGAGCTAGTGTGATGGCCAAGTGAGTGGAGAAAAGTGGAAAAATGTGAAAGATGTGGGGATGTGGGTTAACTTCTCTCAGCCTCAATTTCCTGATCTTTAAAATGAGGATAATAATAGCTCCAACATCATAAGGCTGCTGTGAGGATAAAATGAGAAATTTTCAAACCTTAAAGCATTGGATAAGTTGAGTGTGGTGGTGCCCTCTTATAGTAGTCCCTACTGCTGGTAAGGCTGAGGCTGGTGGATGGTGTAAGCTCAGGAGTTCCAAGCAGCAGCATAGTGAACACCAGTCAGGCATCTGAACTAAGTCTGGCCCCAATCTGGTGAGCCCCTGAGAGCTAGGGGAGCCAACAGATCACAGAAGGAGGGGCAAATCAGCTCACATCAGAAAACTGAGGCAGGTTAAAGCTTCTATGTCAATCAGTATTGGGATCAAGCTCATGAGTGGATCTGTACTTCCAGCCTAGAAAGACCTAGTCTTCAGATAGGGGAGACCAAATCTCAAAAGTATACATATATGTATACACACATACATGTATTATATATGTGTGTATACATGTGTATATATGTATAAATGTTACCTACTACCACTATGGTGGTGGTGGGGGTGATGATGATGATGGTAGAATCAACCGTACTTGGCAATTGATTAGATGTGAGGGGGAAGTGGAAGATGAACAGTAAAGAGTTAAAGATGTCTCCAAATTTGTGAAACAAAGTAACTGGATGAACACTGGATGCTGTCCCTCTTGAAAGAAAGGTTAAAGTTAAAAAGTGGGTGTGCAGGCACTGGGGTATAGAAATACATCCTGCCCTACTAGAAAGTTAGGGGGGGTGATGGGGGAGGATGTAAGAGAAAGCAGATGGGGGAGGGGTATTCAGTAGGCTCGCTATCTTGGGGTGGGGGTAGGGGAAAGATGGGGAGAAAAAATTGTAACTCAAAATCTTGTGGAAATGAATGTTAAGAACTAAAAATATATAAATTTAAAAAAAGTTTAAAAGTGGGGTGAATTTAAGGTAAAAGACAATGAACTCCATTTTAACCTTCTTATGTTTAAGACACCTATGGCATATTGCAATGAAGATATCTGGCAAGTAGTGGGTGATATTATATCTGCAAGTATTTTCTATTGCAGATTTAGTATAGTGAAAAGAATCAGAAGACCTGGGCTTGAATCCCAGGTGTGCTACATAATAGCTGTGTGACTCTGGGCAAGTAACTTAACCTCACTATTCCCTAATGTTTCCTCATTTATCAAAACCCCAATAATAAGACGCTAGACAATACAATGGATAGAAGACCTAAATTAAAATCTGGTCTCAGATAATTACTAACTATGTGACCCTGGACAAGGCATTTAACCTTTGTCTACATCCATTTCCTCATCTGTAATATGGGATAATAAAACGACCTACCTCCCAGGGGTGTGGCAAAGATAAAGGGAGATAATATTATAAACCACTTTATAAACCTTAAAATTTGATTACACTGATTGATGGGAGTGATTAATTAATTAATTGATGCTAGTGATCATCATTATTATTATAAAATGTACACATAAATATGTCCACAGGGTTATTGAGGAATCAGATGAGATAATGTATTAAAGTGCTTTGTAAGTCATAAAGCACTATATGAATTTCATCTCTTCTTGTTTATCAAAGCTTCTGGCTTTCTATTAAATAGCCACAGTGTCTCTTCTGTTGGACCTTCCACTTCTGTGATTCAGTGTGGGTCTGCATACGGACAGCAGCCCAGTGCCAGATTACAGCAGAGAAATAGCACATTCATGAATTCTTTCTATTTACACTGCAAGTCCCAGAGCTAATTGCTTAAGGCAGAGGTTCTGCCAAAATTCAAGTTCTCTGGTAAATGAAAGCTGTTCAGATTTTCAAAAATATGTTTCAAGTCAACACCTGCAAGTTAGGTTCATCAATCAGTTCTTGTGGCTGCCCTTCTGAACAAGGCAGAAGGTCTGAAATGAACAAGAATAGGTCAGGCAAAAGGCACGATGAATGAATTTGCCATTTGTTCTTCCCTTCTGTGGACATGGGCCTCCTCTCTCATCGTAAGTCTTGTACTTGGACGATCAGATTCTTTGGAGTCAGATATGCAAATGTTAGCAAAAATGCTTGTTGAATTAGCAAAAACAACTCCTAAGTCAGTGATGGGCAGTGGCACTAGGGGGAGAGATGGCCCTTCTGGCTGGTACTAAAGTTCTACCTAACTGGCCTTTGATTAGGGTTTGCCCACTTGGATCCAACGCCTCAGTTCCCCACACCTTGCCTTGCTGGCACTCAGCCAAAACTGTTGTGATGCACATGTGTAATGAACTTGGTACCATCCAACCGTCCATCCCACTTCACCAAGGAGCATCACTCACAGCGAACACTAGGGATCCTACTCAGCCAAGAGAGAGGTGGCCTCTGTTGGTTTCTGTGAGTGTTGCAGCCCAGATTAATTCCTCAGCACTTGATGTCCTACCACTGGGCTCTGGCAATTAGAAAAATCCATATCACTAATTAAAAGAGTTTGTTGGACTTGCTAATTAAAAGGTGTTATTTCCTCTTACTCTCTTCAATAATTTTAAAAATGAAAATGATTTATTAAAAACTTCATATTGAACATCAATACAACTAATTAAACCTACCTCCTCAGTAACTATTTATATTTAAATCAATTCATTTCAGTGCACAAAATATCATAGCTTCCTAGGCAACCCCCTAATCTTCATCAAGATTTTTTTTCCATCATTCTCATTCACTTTTAAATGTTTTTCATTATACTGAAGCTTTTCCCCCTTTATAGTGCTATCATTTCCAAATGACACTCCCCTCTCCCCATAAAACCCTCCCTTATAACAAAAAGTATAAGCAAGACAAAACAAATTGGCCTTCTCTGCCACAGAAAGCCTCATTCCACACCTATAATCCACCATGGGCCCAGTCAACTTGATTGAGAGCTGAGAAAATACAAACTTACCTAGTCCCCCTATCTTGAGCTGGCCTGAGACCCCAGACAGGACCAAGCTTCACTTTCATATCCATTCAACCATCCACTTGGCCCAATGAATGTTGAAAGAATATGTCAGGGGACTCCTCTATGGATCCCTGTGACTCCTTTCCCTGGTCACCATTTCCTATGTGTTAGTCTCCTTCTAGTAGAGCGGGCAGCAGGTATGCCCTGGCTTTCTCTCCCAGAACCAAGATGGTTACAGTTGATCCTCCGGATTCTAGGGTAACCTGAGGAGCTGGAGGGGTCTCTTTTCTCCATGGTCATTACTTTTGAGCACATGAGCAACCACCAACAGTATTCTTCCCCACTGTCTGCTACCAGTTGCACCCCAATTCCATTTAACCACTCAACATCAGGTAGCTTTTGCAAAGGGATATTTGCTTCAAAGATGTTGCTGTTTGCCCTTTGTTTTTGAAGAAGTCCAATGACATAACGGAACGATATCTTGACTTGCATGTGAATTGTATTTAGGTAAGGCAGAATTACACGAAGTCAACACTCTCTCTTCCCGAATCATCAAAGTCCAGTGCAAGGCAAGTGTCAGGACGACTGGCGATAGCCCAGAATGCAGAGCATGGCCTTGGCGTCTTTGATGTCTGCCAAGCTCTAAATGCTCCACAGTGCCTGCTTCAGCTGCCTTCACAGCAGCTGAAACAAACTGTTTCATGTGCCCACTCTGCTGGGGAAAGTCTTCACATGCCTGGGGTAGACATCCCCTAACTCGCTGATGGCTTTGAGGCTTGTCAGTTACCCTCAACCTGGTTTAGCCCGTTGGGCCAAGACAGTTTTACCAGGGGATGGCCATTGAACATGATCCAGTTTCTTGGAACCACAGGTAAGAGTGGAGTGAAGGTGGACACCAAAGGCCAATGAGCAGTAAGCCCTTACACCAGAGGTGCTGGTCCTTCCTGAATACCCCCATATGGCCCACATACTTCAAAGATAAAAGAAATACAAAGTAGGAACATTTTCCCAGTGCCTCAATGGCATATTCTACCCTGCCCCATCATAGTGTCTAGAGAGAGTAAGCTCACTTAGCTCAGTTCCTATATAGATAGCATCATAGTACCAACTTCACACCCAAAGGCTCGATTAGACTTTGTCTCAGTGACTGCTGGGCCAGGGTCCTAAAGGTCACTATCAAATATCACTCCTTGTTCTTCAGAGGCATCAATGCTATGCTAACTGTAAATCTAAACTCTAGAATGTTGGTGTACTAAGGTGCACTCACCAGACTCCCCTGTTCCTCACACTAGTAGTAACAAGAATGGAATCAACAAGTTCCCTTGAGAATTTTAAGGCAAAAAGAGAGAGGCTGAAGTAAGTACCTTTAAACACACTTAAAAAGTAATAGGCCTTTAGAACCAGTTACAGAATGTCTATGCGTGCCCCACAGTTTCTCCAAGATACTTCATTTACCACCACCATAACTTTCCTGGAAGCAGGGAGGAGACTCCCCAGAGTCTCCAGGTAGGAAGATGAGTCACTCAATACATGTGTCAGATGCTCATTACAAATTTAAGCTCTCTGACATCAAGGACTGTCTAACTTTTTGTATTAGTATCCTCACAGATTAGCACAATTCTGGCATATAAATGGGTTTTTTTCATTGCTTCATTCATTCACCTCTCTTGTGAGAGAAGGGAGAAATGTTTGCTGGAATACTTTGGATACAGCATGATCATGGCATTGATTGGAGTTCTTCTGTGTTTCAATATTGCTTTCCTGGATATTGCTGTGGTCACCGTGTTCCCTTGTGCTATAATTTGTAAATGTTTGCACCAGTCTATTCCAGTATTTTTCAAACCCTTTAAACCCAGTCCTCACTTGCCTCACAGTGCTAGTTTGAACTTTGCTCTCTTTGAAATTAAATGAAGGCTTTTGCATCAAACATCTCTGATAAGGGTCTGATAACCCAGATATATGTGGAACTAACACAAATATATGAGATCAAGAGTCACTTTTCACTGAATAAATGGTCAAGGATATGAACAGTTACCAAAAGAAGAATTACAAACTATTTACAACCACATGAAAGATTGCTCCAAATCACTAATAATAAGAGACACATAAAAACAACTCTGAGGTTTTAGCTCAAACTCAGCAAACCGGCAAAGATGACAAAAGATGTCAGTAATCAATGCTGGAAAGGTTATGGAAAGATAAACACACAAAGAGACTACAGCAAGGGCTACGAATTGGTTCACCCATTCTGAAGCATAATTTGGAATTGTGCTTTTTAAAAGGCTATCCGATATTAGGGGTGGCTAGGTGGCGCAGTGAGTAAAAGCACCAGCCCTGGAGTCAGGAGGACCTGGGAGTTTCGTTTTGGCCTCAGACACTTAACACCCACACAAAAAAACTAGCCGTGTAACCTTGGGCAAGTTACTTAACCCCAATTGCCCTCCAAAAGGCAAAAAAATAAAAATAAAAGGCTACCTGAATTTTTATACTTTTTAACCCAGAGATCCCTCTGCAAAGCAAATACCCTGAGGAGGTCAAAGAGAGAAAGGCCCCACATACACCAAAATATGGATAGCTGCACTTTCTTTGGTAGAAAAAAACTGGAACCAAATCCAGGGTCCATTGACTGTGGAATGGCTGAGCAAGCTGTGGTGATGAATAGACTGGAAAAGTCCAGCACCCTAAGAAATGATGACTAAGAAGGACTCAGACATGATGCAGAGTGATGTATGTAGAACCAGGAAAACAATCTATACAGTGATTAAGACCATGCCAAATGAAAGAACAACAAGAAAACAAAACTGAACACTGTGTAATTATAATGATTGAGCTTGGCCCCAAAGAAGATAGGAGAAAATGTACTTCCCTCTCTACTTCACAGAGGTGGGGCATTATGGGAGTAGAACATCACATACATACATTTCCAGACACAGTTTATGTGTTGGTTAGTTTTGCTGAACTGCTTTCTTTTCTCTTTCCTTTTTATTCTTTGTTACAAAAGGGTGGCTCACTGGGTAGGAAAGGCCAGAGGGATCCATTCGGAAATGAAGCTGATATAATAACAAAAGATATCAATAAAAACTTAAATGTTTTTAAAAATATATGAGAAAATAAATGGAGGGCCATCTCAGCATCAGCTGTGGAGGTGATGTGAAAGAAAATGGAATCTTGCCTAATGAAATCTCTCCCCATTCCAGATCTCACTTTCATGGGGCTTCCAGTGCCAATGGAGCTCAGCGGAACACAGTGCTCCTGGGGACGTTAGAAGGTACTCTATGTAAAATGAGTGGGCTGAACTAGATCTTTCCTAGGTTCTGTCCAACTCTAAATGCTATAATCTTGTTTTCTGAAATGAAAAACCGACCAGCTGCTCCCTCCCCCACCCCATCCTCAGTAAATAGGAGCTCCATCCTTCCCTAAATGTACTTCCTTATAGTCACAGTATGCGGCAGAGATGAGAGATTGGTACCTAGTAACCTTATCAGAGAGCTCAGACTCATATCCAATTCTTGTAATTTTAATAAATTCCATATGTGACCTTAGGCAACTTACTTAATCACTCAACCTATTTTTTCATCGGCAAAATATTCATGCATTCACTCGGTAATGATGCTGATTCTAGCAAGCCTCCGTTAAGCCCCTTCTTTTAAAAAAAAAAAAAAAAGGCATGTTCATCCGTGGTATTTGCAGCTGCATTCTGAGCTGTTCTGCGTTCTCAGAGGAGATGCCCATTCACCATGGAACACTGGCAGTCAAATGCTTGCCTAGCCCCTAAAGGAGATTCAGAAGGGTACAGCCAGAGGATGGCTCATGGTATAGGTGGGGAAGGGTGGAGGGCTGGGGGGGAGGGGTGCCAGGGCTTCAGTTTATCTTTGACAGCCTTTCATGTCAGGCTACAACTTACAAGTGGGGAAAAAATACCATCCGGACACCTGCTACTTCATTGCCCCCTTATCTCATTTCATTTAGCAGTTGGGAACAGGGAGGAGACAAGTGGGATGAAATGGGAAAAGTCAGGAGAAGCTTCCTCATTACTTTCTTCCACATCAAGGCCTGAGCAGCAAAATCATTGAGGCAGTGAAAGAACATAAGAACATAAATGCTTGTCCAAATTACAAAGGAGGGGACAAAGGATCCCAGAATGACCAGACTCTGAGGGCCCTTCCAGCTCTGAGATTCTGTGATTGCTTTTGAAATTGACTCATTTCCTCTTCTTCTTTTGGCTCTGAGCAATCATGGGTGGCCTCAAAAACTGCAAATCAGGCCCCTTACAGAGAGCTTGCTCCATTCTCTGCTCACCTTCGACCCCCTTCCCTGCCGGACTCTGTAGCTCTACCCTTGAGCTTAATCATTTTAACTTGTCAGGGCAAGCCTATCTTTGGGATACATTGGGGGTTAAGTTTGGGTTCTGGCTCCTTAGGACTAAGACCTCAGAGGTCATTTACTACAGGGTCCTTGGCCTGGAGACAGGAACACTTGGGTTCGAATTCTGCATCAAGCCCTTACCAGAGTGATCCTGGGCAAATCACTTAACCTCTCTGTTAACTTTGGAGTCTCAGTTTCTTCATCTGTAAAAATGAGGGAATGCGGGGCAGCTAGGTGGCTCAGTGAGTAAAGCGCTGGCCCCAGAGTCAGGAAGCCCTGAGTTTGGTTCTGGCCTCAGACACTTAACACCCACACAAAAAAACTAGCCGTGTAACCTTGGGCAAGTTACTTAACCCCAATTGCCCTCCAAAAGGCAAAAAATAAAATAAAAATTAAATTAAATAAAAAATAAAAATTAAAAAAAAATGAGGGAATGTCGGACTCATTGACCTCTGAGGTCTTTGTAGCTCCAAATTTATGATCCTCACAATCCTCTGACCTTGCAGGTGAGAAAACTTTTGTGTGTGTGTGTGTGTGTGTGTGTGTGTGTGTGTGTGTGTGTGTGTGGAGGGGGAATGGTGTCACACACCAAATTAGTGAAGAGCAGGACAAAAGGCCTGCCCCCCTCATTCCTGGTACAGAGCTCTTCCCAATATTCTGAGCTCAGATTTTAAGAGAAAAAAGATTATTTCATAAACATCCACAAGATAACATTTGTCCTTCTAAGTATTCCTTCATTTAGAAAACACATCATAGCAATACTTGGTGCACCTAACGATTTCACAGACCCCTTGAAAAAATTCTGTAACACCCATACACACACACTAGGGGCCTCTTGTGCACAGATTGGGAACCAGTGTATGAAAAGGAGAGAGGGAGAGAGAGAGACAGAGAGACAGAGAGAGAGACAGAGAGACAGAGAGACAGAGACAGAGAGAGAGAGAGAGACAGAGACAGAGACAGAGACAGAGAGAGAGAGACAGAGAGAGAGAGACAGAGAGAGAGAGAGACAG
>NW_027187259.1:2758866-2791106 GCF_028583685.1 Petaurus breviceps papuanus | reverse complement strand
GAGAGAGAGAGAGAGAGAGAGAGAGAGAGAGAGAGAGGAAGACAAGAGTAAGATGGGGAGAGAGAAAGGGAGGGAGGGAGAGGGAGGGAGAGGGAGAGAGAGAGAGATATTCTATGAGTTATCTATTGATAGTGGTGAGGTCCATTTCTGGACCTTCTACCTCCAAACACAGGACAAGAGTTTGAAAGTCCTTCTGCTCTGAGACAAGATGTAAAAAGCCTTTAAAAAAAAATAAAAACACTGAAAACTAAAAATCCAAAGTGAATCCTGGAAGGGACATCAGGGACCATGGAGTCCACCCCAGACTTATCAGACTTGAATAAGTCTCACCTCTTTCCTTCTAAGATATTGCGGACAATGAGCCCATCCTGCCTCTTTCTGGAGTCTCCCCACTCCCCTTCCCCCTAGGCCAGCCCTTTCCACCTGGGCACAGTCTTTAAGTGTTGGGAATTTGAAATTTGCATCCTGTCAGTTTCCACCCAAGACTCCAAGTTTTGCCCTTTAGGGCAAACCGAGCAAGTTGAATCCCTCTTCCCTGTGACAACCTTTCAAGTATTTGATGGCAGCTCTCACAGTCCCCTCTGGGTCTTCTATTCTTGAGGCTAAACATTTCTGGTTTTTGCAACCTATCTTCATAAGCAAACTTTAAAACCTTAAATAAATGTCAGGTATTATTACTCTAATAATAGATGGACTGAAGGCCTTTCACCAGTCCTGTTCCCTTCTTCTGGATGCTCTTCACTTGATCAATGAACTTCTTCAACTGTGGGCCCAGAACTGAGCTCTGTTCAGATTGGGTCCACCCAGGGCAGGGCACAGCATGCCTGGCACCTCCTCCTTCCTGGAAGCTGTGCCCTCTGAATGCGACCCAATTTGCCATCGGCTTTTGGCTGTGCCACACCTGTGCTGTGTGTGAACATAAGGAGTTAGAGGAGCCTTGGTAAAGGCTATGACACTGTTAGAAAAAAACAAAAGCAACACTCATGTTTTCTGCTCAAAGGAAAAGTTTGCTTTTGTGAGATGAAGAGGCAATGACAAGAAAAACCATTTCACCCATTTTAAAAAGTTCACAAAACACTTTGTCCATCTTATCCCAGGATGGTGTGAGTAAAATTTTCCCACTGGCATATGGGGAAACTGAGGCTCAGACAGGTGAAGTGACTTGCCCACAATCCCTAGCTAGCAAGTAGCAAAGATAGGACTCAAAGTCATGTCTTCCACCACCCAGCCCCACCACAGCTGCTCCTGTCAATGGGAGAGGTCCTACAGACCCCAGCACGAAGCAGGTACCTGCTAACGAAATTAAAGACCTAGCCCCCCCACCCCCACCTCCCACTTTATATTGCCAGTCAGCGATGGCTGCTGTCCAACTGCCATTCCTGGCCAGAAGCACAGGAGAGGAGGCAAACCTCACTAATGGGGGCTCTGGAATTGAGTTCTACAAGATTCTCAAGGGCAGTATCAGAATTCTTTTTCCTTCTACAAATTCGCAGGCGTTTACTGGCAATAAAGTGAATTCGTTTTAAAAGTAGTAGCTTTTTCCAATCGGAGGCTTAAGAAATTTGGAGTGTCTTCACTCCATCTTCAGCTCAGAGGCCAGCAGCCACAATGACTC
Source organism: Petaurus breviceps papuanus (assembly GCF_028583685.1). Lineage (NCBI taxonomy): Eukaryota > Metazoa > Chordata > Mammalia > Diprotodontia > Petauridae > Petaurus > Petaurus breviceps. The sequence continues at coordinate 2,789,491 of NW_027187259.1, read as the reverse complement.
AGATCTCAATGGAACCCTTTAAGGTTTGCAAAGCATTGCCCACACAAGTCCACCAGGAGGGCACTACAAACACGATCATTCCTGTTCTTGCTGCTGTTTGTCCTTTGTTCTCCAAGGGGACGGTCTTAAAGATCATTCCTCTGGTACAGAATGAAGAGGCCCAAGGAAATTCACTAACTCGCTCACATCCCTAGTGAGAGGAATATGTAAACACAGGCCTCCCCTGGACACAGGCCTTGGGCTCTCTCTCCACTCCATCAAGCTCCAGATTTGTATAACCTGCAGGTACTTTCCATTTTCGTGCAAGCCTTCCTCTGTGCCTTAGAGTAACATGGAGGTGACCTTGGGCTCCCAAAGACCATGTCAAGGGAACTAGGTTTCATGAGTGGATCTGGCAATGGATTATAAACTTGTCTTCGGAAGAGCAGCCTAGCTCTGGGCATCCCAAGAAGGCTGACGACCAGGGGATGCATTTTTCTAGACATCACAAATCCTGAAGACAAAAACTTATAGCAGCTATGATCTGTGTTGGTGAAGGGAGTGTTCTTCACATTGATGAAATTATGGATCCTAAAATATTGAAGCATAAGACTTGTGCAGTGATGGTCTGTTTTAGATTTGGTTTATCAGCATCTTTTACTTAATGTTCATTGACCTCAAATTTTGACTGTGTCTTTAACTGTGGGGCCTAGGGCAGTCATTTCACTCCTTTGGCTTAAGTTTCCTCATATGTAGACTGAGGTTGAATTATTCAATTTCAATTCAATAAACATTTATTATGCACTTACTATATGCTGGGTACAGTAGATATGGCAGAAAAAGAGGCAAAAGGCAGTTTCTGCCCTCAAGGAGCTTACAATCTAATGGGAGAGACAACATGCAAACAAATATATATATGAAGTAAGCTATATATAGGATAAATAGGAAATAAAAGTGGGAAGGCACTGAAATTGAGAGGTTAGAAAGACTTCCTGTAGGAGGTGGGATTTCACTTGGGACTTAGAGGAAGTCAGGAAGGTCAGTAGGCAGAATGAAGGAGGGTGAGTGTTCTGGGCATGGGGGACAACCAGAGAGAATGTCCAGAGCCAAGAACTAGGTCTGAGGTTCTTAATCTGGAGTCCACAAATTTGTTTTTAAATATTTTGATAAATGTATTTTAATTGATTTCCTTTGCAATCTTACATATTTTATTTTGTTCATTTAAAAACACCATTCTGCTAAAGGGTGCACGGATTTTCCCAGAAAGCCAAAGGCATCCATGGCACCGAAAAGGCTAAGAACCTCTAAACTAGATGGCCCTTGAGGCATCCTCCGATTCTAAGATCTTAGCTTTGAAGAGCATAGACAGCAGTGAGTTATTCTTGAACCATTGTAATTTCACTCTCCTTCTAAAGCACAGAAGAGCCATTTCCAGGATGGAAATGGGAACGAGCAAGTTAGATGAACTCCTAGGGCTCACATACAGAGGTGATATCAGTGTTCCCACCACTAAGTCTCTGTTATTGGCATTTGGGAAAGTTTGCCAGTCGATGTTTTGCCAAGTGAAGGCAAACCTCCCTGCCCCCTGCTGCAACAAACCAAACTCAAAAGTCTAATTGATGGAGAGGAGCCACTGACCTCTTTGGCTCAATGCTCCCTTTCCAATCCATAAAAAGAATGACTTTGGAGTCATCTCAGCGCCTTAGGTTTCTAACATTTTCTTCACATTTCTCAAAAGATGAGCTTTGGGGGTTGTTTTGTCGTTAGCAATGAAGAGTTCACAAAAAAGGGATGGTGGGTGAGTCACGAAGCAAGGCTGATGGGCAACAGATAGATCATCTGCCCTACAGAGGGGATCCCATAGGAACCCAAACAATTGACTGGAAGGCCCAAAACTTTGCAGGATAAACAAATGTGCCAACTCTTCAGGTGGAAAGGGAAGTTAGAAATATAAGACCATTGGTTCTGCAGATGCCGATCAGCTCTGTTATTTGGCAAATCTACGCTTTCATACACATGAATAGATAATTAAAGCATTTAGTAAGCACTTACCAAGTGGCTATCTCTAAGCTAAGCACTGGGAGTACAAGGACTGCAGAAGCCAGCAAGACAATCCCTTCCTCGAGGTTCTTACATTCTAATGGGAGAAGACAACACATAAAGGGGGGGCTGCAAAGGGGAGGGGTGACATACCCTGGAGCAGTGGGGTGTGGAGATGGCCAGGAAGTGGAGTGAAGACCCAATCTGGGGAAACAAAAGAGCCAAGGGTAGTTCTGGGGGTGGAGGCCAAGATTCTTTGTGGAGGAGGTGGAGATAAATGAATGAATGAACGCATGAATGAATGCATGCATGCATGAGTGAATGCATGAATGAATGCACACCTTTTGGGGAAGGGGCATTGAGGGGTAGAATTGAAAACTATTGTTCCCCTAACAGCACAAGGTTAAAAACAATCAATTACATTAAGTAGAACTGATAAGTGACAGGTGTTGCTTGATTTTTCTTTGTCCCCCTTGTCATTCAGATATGATCCTAGTTTCCTGGCTTTCTCCCCCACTGTAAAATCCAGAAGCTACAACCAGCTTTCAAAAAGATGGCTGCATTATACTGTCTCACTCCTTCTCAGGCAGAAAGGAGGGTGAAATGCAAACAGCTAGGAGCCTGGAATTGGCAAATAAACCCAAGGACTGTTCCTTAAGACAATCTGCTCCCCCCCAAATCTCCTGCTATCTCCTGGTGTCCCTGAGCTGAAGGGTGCAAAGTACATAATAGCAAATTAGGTATCTGGAAAATTGGTGTAGATGGAGCATTTTAGATGCCTTTATACCTTGCCACTGATTTTTTGAAATGGCCTGAATACAAAACAGGTGGGCTGTGCTGCAACAAAAGAACAAATGCTATTCTCTCTGAAGAAGAGAAAGGACAGGCACATATGGGCATTTGTACAACTGGGGATTAAACCAACAACAAAGTCAAAGAGCAAGGCATGAAGAGAAGGAGGGGAAGGGGGAGGGGGAAATGGTAGGGAGAGAGGAGAGGGAGAGGAAGGGAGAAGGAGGGAGAGATAGGGGAAGAGAGTGGGGAAGAGAGAGGAGGGGAAGAGGGAGGGGAAGAGAGAGGAGGAGAGGGAGGGGGAGAGGGAGGGAGAGAGGGAAAGGGAGGGGAAAAAGGAGAAGGAGGGAGAGGGAGGAGAAGAGAGAGGAGGAGGGGTACAGGGAGAAGGAAAGGGAGGAAAAGGTCTGAAAAGAAAATTCAATAATTCAATAAAGTGGGAAGAATTTGAGAAAATCTGACAAAAACCAAAAAGGTAAGTAGGAAGTTTGACAAATAGAACAAAAAGAACAAAAAAGAAAAGCCACAGGGACCAATTAAGGAGTAAGTCCCCAAGTCATTTGCAATAACATTCTTAAAATTCTCATTTTGAATAGCTAAGAAATGAGGCCCCTGAAAGAGAATTGGGGGCTTCTCAAAGTTGGCAGGGGAACTTTTAGAGAGAAGTGGCAGATATGGCTAAAATAATTAAGTGGGTATGTTGTGCCTGCGTGGCCACAGAGGCAGTGGTGGGCAGATGCCTGGGCAGCAAACTATTTCTCAGGGGGTGGGGGAAGAAGTCCTGGTAGGAGCAGCCACCACCCCAGGGAAAAGTGAGCACTGTGAGCGCTCAGAAAGCAAAAAAGACCCACCTAGCAGCAAGCAGGGCCAGCCTTGATAGGAACCAGAATTCTGAAGAGAGAGGAAATGGAAGGATGGGGCATTTTCAGGGCTATTTTCTCAGTGGAAATGAGAAAGATGCACAGCTGCTCAGTGACGGAGTTTTGGCTTAAAATCTACCAACAGTGCCCTTTCAAGGGAGCCAAATATAACCATGTATTGGCCCTTGATCCTAATGTCAGAGAAAGTGTGTGCCAGAGTTCCTGTTGCCCTGGTAAGTGGTGCCTGGCACAGCTGAGGGCTTCGAGATGCCACGCCAGCTGGGAGTCCTCTGCATAACCAGAGTTCCCACCAATGGTTAGCAGGGCTGGTTAGAAAATAATGCTATGGCCATGGCTTGGCTCTGTGTCCAGGAGTTCTGCTCAGAGGCTTCAGACTAGGCCTTGTCCCAGGCCAGCCTCACCAAGATGCACCTTGTTGCTCTCGGAGGTTGGGGATGGAGTGGGGGAAGGTAGGGCAAGAGAGCATGAAGACACAGTGGTCTCAACCCTCCCCAGCTATTGTGAAAATATAGGATCTATTATAGTATGAACAACACTACAGTCCCCCAGTTATCAGCTGAAACACAAGCCTATTTATTCTTCCAGAGTTTTCATTCTTTTTCAAAAAAGATTTGCCAAGGAATGAGTCGCTTTTTAACATTTGTAATAGCTGGAAAGACCCATGATACTGCTCAACAAATCATGATCCACTGAGTTACAGTCTGCATCTTTATCCAAGGCACCACAAACTCCAGGGACATCACCAAACCATCAACTAATTGACATTTTGGATTGCTTTGGTGTCACTGTGTGCGTGGTAAGTCTGATAGAGCAGGAGCCCATGTATGCACAAACATTGATTAGTCTATTGAAGAACAATGGACTTTTCATAAGCTGTGCAAAATGCTATTGAAGTCTCATGCAACTATCAATTCTCTATCACTCAGTTCATTGTTCCTGCTTCTATCCAGTCAGAATGATTCTTTTTTCCAGTGGCCACCATTCTTCATCCTGGATCTTTCCTGTTGGTTTTGGATGGGTTTAGGAAGTCTTGATTTTATGGAGCTTCCTTGATAAGACACTGGATTTCATCCCAGGGGAGGATTATGCATGTCAGGCCCTCAGATTTTGTGGCAACACCAGAGTTAGCCTGAGGCAATCAATGGAAGCCATCACTCTAGGCCCCTCTGTGGGAGACCCTGATTGGCTATGGCAGTGACTCAGGCAAGGAGGCAAGCAAGAGAGAAAAAGAGTCATAAGGTTAAACTGTGAGGAAGTGAGAATCTAGGTGGGAAATGGGGCCAGCTTTCTTTCCTAGCCTGGGGTCCTGTTTCTTCAAATATAGTCAGCAGCAAGGGGTGGGGGGCGGCTAGGTGGTGCAGTGAATAGAGCACCGGCCCTGGAGTCAGGAGGACCTGAGGTCAAATCTGGCCCCAGACACTTAACACACACACACAAACTAGCCATGTGACCTTGGGCAAATCACTTAACCCCAACTGCCCTCCAAAAAAAAAAACCCAACAAATATAGTCAGCAACAATGGGGAGAAAATAACTAGCCTGAGCTCTGGAAAGAGCCTGATGCTGAGAGCAGATGACACTGGTGGACTAGGAGACAGTCCCGAAGATTACAGAGCAGGATCCCAAGGGGTCCACACAGAGACTGTGAACTTGGATGAGGAAAAAAAGTTAGGTCTTTATTCTTACTAATCTTTTGTTTCCTTTGTAATCCTATAAATATTATTTTATGCATTTAAAAACTTGACTCTGAGAGGGGGTCCATAGGCTTGGCCAAGGTGTCCATGACACAAAAAAGCTCAAGAACCTGTATTGTGGAGGGGCCCTTAGGCTGGCCCAGGAAAGGGGCAGAGGGCAGTGAGGGCAGGAGGAGCCCAAGAAGAGGACATGGATGGGTCAGCTGGAAAAAGACAAGCTAAGACTCGAGGGGAAGAATCTTGGGACTTGGGCCCATTTATTAACTGCCAGAGAACTAGCCAGTGTCTGTGTAACCATGGAGACAAGGAGCATCCGTGGATGCACTGGGATTCATAAGCTTCCTAACCTAGAAGGGTAAGAAAAGTTAGTGTGTGGTGGAGGAAGGAAGGAAGAAAACCTCAGCTGTGGCTGCCTCCAATTGCATTTTCTCACACAGCTCCAGGACTCTCCCTCACCTCCCTTAGGTAAAAAGGTGGGCCTGTCTGCCACCCCCAAACACAAACTGCCTTTGCTGTTCTAAACTAGGAATTCTCCCACCTTGGGCTGGCAGAGGATCTGGCCACTGGTCCTGCCAGGGGTCAGGCAGAAGGCAGACTCCTAGGAGAGGATGCCCTGATAAAAGGATCCTGGGGAACTGAGGCCCCCAGCTAGAAGGGGAAGGGAAAGGAATAAGCATGTATGCTACTGTGTGCCAGGTACCATGCAAATATTATCTCATTTGATCCTCACAACAACCCTGGGAGATCTCCCCATTTTACAGCTGAGGAAGGTGAAGCAAATGGGGCTTAAGTAACTTACTCAGCATCACACAGGTAGTAGGTGTCTGAGGCTGGATTTAACTCAGGTCTTCCTGATTCGAGGCCTAGCACTCTATCCATTGCACCACCTTGATGAGGGAATAGGGAAAGCAGTATATAATCTACAGGACTATACCTGTGCTACCTGTGCTGCCAAGAAAATGTGGGCCATGAGAGGTCATTTGTATTAGGAAGAATCCCACAAACCCCTAGAATCACTGACCCTGAGAGCTGGGAGGGACCTCAGAGGTCACTGAGTACAATCTGTGACTAAGAAGAATCCCCTCTACATTGTGCTTCTGAGTAAGTGGTAGTGCTAGTAGGAGTAGCAGCAGCAGCAGCAGTAGTAGTAGTAAACAACTAATATTACTGTTCCGAGCACTGTGCTAAGCACTTTTTTACAATGATTATCTCATTTGATCATCCTCACAACCCCTGGGGGTAGATATTGTTATGATTCTCATTTTACAGTTGAGGAAACTGAGGCATGGTGGTAAAGTGATTTGCCCAGAGTCACACAGCTATTAAGTGTCTGAGGTCAAATTTGAACTGAGGTCTTTACAACTCCAGACCAGGTGCTCTGTGTACTGTGGCGCCCCTTAGCTGCCCATAGCCTCAAGGGAGGTGGGACCCACTACCTTCTAGTACAGCTCTGGTTTTCCACATGGCACACTGAGATGACAATGGAACCCAGGGAACTCAGAGTCACATGGACTTCATGACTTGGCTACATCATCTGACTTCTCTGGACTTCAGCTTCTTTATCTGTAAAATAAGTGACTTAGACTCGACCACCTGTAAGGTCCCTTCTAGCTTTCAATTAGGGTTCTGAACATGGGGTCTATGTATTTGGGGGGCTGTTTTGCTATTTTGATCGTTCTATTTCACCACTTCCACTCCAGCTTTCCAGCTTCCTTTTGTTATCCCCCAGCAGAGCATAAGCTCTTTGAGGGCAGGGGCTGTCTTTCTTTGTCTTATTTGTACCCCTAGCATTGTGCACAGTGACTGGCACATGGCAGTGTTTAATAAATGTTTATTGAATTGAATTAAATATCATTGCTATCTGTTGTGATTCTATGCATTTTATTTTATGCATTTAAAAACATGATTCTGAGAAGGGGTCCACAGGCTTCACCAGATTCCCAAAGGGGTCCATGCAGTGGTATACTTATAAATATTTAACAACAGGCTCTGGGGGGGGGATGCAAGATTGACACACTTTTAAGTTTAATCTGCACTATTAACATTTTCCCCATCACTTTTTAAAGTCTGGACAATCAACAAAACAATAAATTGAGTTCTGATTTCTTATGTTTGCCTATTTCTGAGGTAAAAATGCTCACACTGAAAATTTAACAATCACCTCTGGTTAGAGCTAGATCTAATATAACTCTAGGTCCATGTCACACACAAAAAGGTAAAGAACTCCTTGTCTAAATCTCTTATCCTATTATCTTGACATGAGGCCTAAACCTGCCCTACTGAAGCTCCTACCCATTGCTCCTAGATCTACCCTTTGGGGCCACAAAGAACAAAGCTAATCCCTTTCCATGTGACTGCCCTTCAAATGATTAAAGATGCCTATCATGAATGGCCCAAATCTTCTTTTCCCCAAGCTATCCACAGTTCTTTCAAGCCAAACTTCACTTGGCCTAAGCTGAAGTCAAGTAAAATCCAGAAGCATTTTTGAAGCTCCAGACATTGAGCCAAGCAGTGAAGATACAAAAAAAAGACAAAACAATCCCTGCCCTCAAGAAACTCACAGTCTAATGGAGGCGAGAAAATGTAAATAACTAAGTAGAAACTAAATATCTACAGGAGGAATTGGAGATAATTTCAGAGGGAAGGCATTCTCCTGAAGGGGCATCAGGAAAGTCCAATTCTTGAAGGAACTCAGGGGACAGAGATAAGGGGCATGGGGGTGGAGAGAATTCCACGTCTGGGTAACAACAAGGGACAATCCAGGGTTGGGAGATGGAGTAGCACAGTAGCCAATGTCATTGTTTTGGAGAGTACATGGTAGAAGAGGAGAGAGGTAGAGTAAGGTATGAGAGCACCAGAAAGGGAGGAAGAGGCCAGGTTATGAAGAACTTTAAAAGCCAAACAGAGGACTTTATATCTGATCCTGGAGGTACTAGAGAGCCACTGGGGTTTAATGAATAGAGGGGTAACATGACCTGGGCTTTAGGAAGATAGACAAGTGGGGAAACACTTGAGGCAGCAGGCCAAGCAGAAGGCTATTGTAATAGGCCATGTTCCAGGGTAGTGGCAGTGTCAGAGGAGAGATATGGAGGTAGAATCAAGAGGACTTGGCAACAAATTCAATACGGGGGCCAGAAGGAGAGAAAGTCAAGGATGGTCCCCATGGATGCACGTCTGGGTTACTAGGATAATGATGGCATTCTTGAAAATAATAGGGAAGAGAGAAAAATGGGAGGGTTTGGGGGAGGAGGAGACAATAAGTTTAGTTTTGGACATGGTGAGTTTGAAATGTCTTTGGGGCACCCAGTTGGAGGTATTTGATAGGCAGATGGACAGGTGAGACTCGAGGTCAAGAGAGGTTAGAGCTATGCAAATAGATCTGGGAATCATTTGCATGGAGTTGATACTTGAATCCATGAGAGCTGATGAGATCACCAAGTGTCACAGTACAGGCCTAACTCTGAGATATTGAAGGTTCGGTTCCAGATCACCACAATACAACAATAAAGTGAGTCACACACATTTTTTTGGTTTCCTAGTGTATATGAAAGTTATGTTTACACTATACTGTAGTCTATTAAGTGTGCCATAGTATTATGTCTAAAAAATACTTTGTTGCTAAAAATGCTAACCATCACATGCGCCTTCAGCAAGTCGTAATCTTTTTGCCTCCATGTTGATGGCTGCCAACTGGTCAGGGTGGTGGTTGCTGAAGGCTGGGGTGACTGTGGAAATTTCTTAAGAGAATAATGATATTTGCCACATAAATCGACTCTTTCTTACACTTGAACACTTAGAGACCAGTATAGGCTTTTTCATTGGTCTAATTTTAATACTGTTGTGTCTGAGGGATCCAAAGACAGGGAGAGAGATGGGGGGAGCTGCTGGTTAGTGAAGCAGTCAGAACACACACATTTATTGATCCAGTTTGCCATCTTAGATGGGCACAGTTTGTGGTGCCCCCAAAGAATTATAATGGTAACATCCAAGATCACTGATCACAGATCAGCATAAGAGATGTAATAATAATGAAAAAGTTTGAAATATTGTGAGAATTATCAAATGGTGACACAGAAACATGATGTGAGCACATGCTCTTGGCAAAACGGCACCAACAGACGTGCTTGATGCAGGATTGCCACAAACCTTCCATTTGTAAAAAAAAATGCATTATCTGTGAAGCATAATAAAGGGAAGAACGATAAAATGTGGTGTACCTACCATAAGGGAAGAAGAGAAGAGAGTTCGAGACAGAATCTTGAGGGACACATATTACAGATACACGTTGATGAAGATCCAACCAAGGAGAAGGAGAAGGAGCAGTCAGATAGCTAGAAGGAGAATCAGGAGAGAACAGTGTCACTAAGTCCTAGAGAAAAGAGAATATTGAGAAGAAGAAAGTTAGTCATAGTATCAAAGGCTGCAAGAAGGATGAGAATCAAGAAAAGGAAATTAGATTTGGCAACAAAGAGAAAGTAACCTTGGAGAGAAAAATTTCAGCTGAATGATGAGGTCAGAATTCAGAGTGCAGAGAGTGAAGAGGAGAAGTGGAGGCACTAAACATAGACAGCCTTCTCCAAGAATTTACCTATGAAAGGAAAGAAAGATAAGACAATGCCTAGAGGGGACACACGGGATCAGGTGAGAGTTTTTTTGAGGATGGGGATGTGTAGATGTCTTTGTAGGTAACTTTGAGGCCCTTTGCCTGATAAGCTGCCCTCTTGGATGCTCACCAGCTTACTGCTATCTTCAATAAAATGCGTCAGTTTAAACTGAATACAATACTAGAAATGGGTTATTTTGGATTATCGCATCCCTAGTTCTAGACCTCAGTGAATGCAATTTAAGATCACATTTGCTTTTTTGGTATCATATAACACATCTTATGATCCACTAAAATCCCAAGCTCTTTTTTCAGATTAATTGCTGGCCAGCTTTTTCTCTCTAAATTTGTCCTTGTGAAGCTAGAATTGTGAACCCAAGTGTAAGACTTTACATTTATTCTAGCAGAATGTCTTCTTATTAGATCCAGCTCAATGATCTAGCCTAATAACGTCTTTTTGGCTCCTATGTCTGTCATTCAAAGCATCAGCTCCCCCTCCCAGCTTTGAGTCATCTGCAAATTTGATGAGCATGCCAGCTTTCCTTTTATCCTAGTCATTAATAAAAATGTAAAAAAGCACAGAGCTAAGAAGAGATCTCTGGGGTAATATAGGAGAGACCTCCTTCCAGGTGACATTAAATCATCACTGAATTTGAGGTCAGTCATTCAATCAGTCCTGAACATACCTAACTGTACTATTTCCTAGCCTAACAGTCTCTGATTTTTTTATAACATACCCCTGTTAATAAAAAAATTGGGGGCACACCCCCCATGTGCATATATTTACTTATTTATTAATTGTATACATAGTGTAGTATATAATACAGGTATGTAATTTACAAGTAAGTATAGGTAAATAGTGCAGTAGTAAACACGTATAATTTAGGAATAAGTATATACACATGGGGTTCTATCAATAATTATGTACATTATAAAACTTACATAAAGTAGGTATTTAAGAAGGAGAGATGAAATAATATTTGAAAAAGAATCAATAGGGGGCTCCTATTCACTAGCCAAGTGACATGATCAGACCTGTGCTTTAGGAAAATGACTTTGGCAACTGTGTGAAGGCTGGATTAGAAAGAGGAGAGACTTAGGGCAGGGAGACCAACTCAAAGACTGGTGCAATAGTCTAAGAGAGAGGGGAGAAGGGCCCGAATGCGGTAGTGGCTGTGTGAGTAGAGCCAAGAGGACAAGGTGCAAGAGTTCGTATGGAGGCAGAAACAACAAGATTTGGCAACTGATTAACTATGAGAGGAGAGAGGGAGAAGTTGAGGCTAAAGCCAAGGTTGTGAATTAGGTGATTAGAAGGAAAACAGTACCTTGAAAGTAATTGGGAAGCTCAGAAGAGGCAGGGTTTGGAGAGAATGGTAACAAAATGAGATTTGCAATATCAATGATAACACATCTCTGCTCATCCTGTGCAACTACCTCTGTCCCACCCAAACAAAGAGGGGAGTTAGTAGGGAACTGGCTTCTTACTCACTAGTAACTGTTCCAGAGCCCAACCCTACTACAGCTATGAGGTGATATGAAGGGCAGGGTGTGGTGATGGGGGGGGGTGTTGGGAAATTTTGCTTGCCTAGCTACTGTGGGTGCCTGGATAAATAGGTTGTTTATAACTATCCTAAAGGCCAAGACCAGACCTGGGTGTAGTCAGGGAAGCCTTCCCAAGGGGTGGGGAGGGGGAGTGTTGAGTATTAATGGGTTAAGAGCAGTGTGGGAGACAAGACCATAATTGGCTATGAGGATAGGCTGTGATATGATCTGTCTTCCCATGCTCTGATTGGTTGACTATATACTCCTTGGGGTGACCACCTACTTCGGCAATCACCATTCTAGCCCATAATCTTGCCATCTTATTCTAAGAGACTTTGTAAAATGCTCAGCTAAAATCCAAATAAACTCCATATAGCTACAGAATTCTCCTGATATATCAGTACAGGAAATCTTCCAAAACAGGAAATTAGTTGGTTCTGGCATGACCTGTTCTTAAAGAAGGCATGCTGGCTCTTTGTGATCAATGCTTCCCTTTCTAGATGTTAAATAGCCCTCCCTTTTATAACATGTTCTAGAATTTTGCTGGGAATCCAAGTCCAGTTCACTGGCCTCAAATTGGCAATCTACTTTCTTCTCTTTGTTGAAAATAAGGCAAACAACATTTGCTCTTCACCAGGCCTGCCACATGAGATAACTGATAACATAAAGATAACTGACAAAGGTGCAGTAATCACACCTTCCAGTAGAGGAGAAGGTCTGGGTACTTTGTTTGGGGCTGATGAGTTTGCTGGAGGGCAGTTGGAGCTTTCTTACTATCTCTGTGCTTATTTTGTGCATCAAATCCTTACTAGTCATTTTTGTTCTGTCCTTTCCAATACAAAGACTTTTCTCCTTGGCAAAAAAACCCCCAAACCACCACCAACAAAAAAACCAACTCAATCAGCAGGAGTTGAATAGTTCTGCCTTCTATCCATCATCATTATCATTGTCCTCCCACCCCAAGCAGTGGGCATCCCTTCTCTGATCCTTCTCTTTCCCCAATATAGCATTTTTAAAAAATTCCAAAGTCCTTTTTTGTTATGGTGGGAGCAATAGCCTAACCTCTCCCTCTCCCCCCCCATGCAAGCTAGGCTAATTTTTCCATGTATTGAAAGCACTTTGAGACTTGACTGACTCAGGGGGTTATATATTCAGGCCATTGACACCACTTCCTATTCACCTAGGTATAAAAATAGCCACAAGGAGCATCAGGCAGGAATCACTTATACTTAGCTGGTGGAAATGATAGGCAACTCAGGCAAGGGAGCTTTTGCTCAGCCAAATCAGCCCAAGGTGTCCTCAGTGCCTTTCCTCTTTGCTATGGCTAAGTACATCTCCTTTTGCTAACTACTGGCAATTGCTGCCTAATTGGTGTCTCATTTTGTTCCAATATCAAACATACACTACCAAGAGACTGGCATGAGGTGGGTCCAGTGCAGAACACCTGTCCTCACCAGTTCAATTTTGCTTAGCACAGAAGTGTTAAACAGGAAGCTTGTGGGGTCATGCATCTCCCAAAATTAACAAGTGTAGCAGCAAGCACCCAGGTGTCCCCAGGGTGGCTGCTCACACAGGTTCTTAGATCTGCTTTGATAAAGGAAAGCAACTCAAAATGGGTTAACAAGCTTACTTTAATCAGTCAAATATGTATCGTTTACCTAGTTCAGGAGAAAAGGTCAGCACCCCGAACTTCAAAGTATACAGGCAGAATTATCAAGACAGAAACAGATCAAGTAGACAGCTTTCCAAACTGTCCAGCCATTACATCCATACCAAATCAACATCTGGGTTTCAAAGGGGGGTGGGGGGCTTCTGGACAACAGCTTCCCAGAATCCATATCAAATCACAGAACTCAAAGTGAGCCCCAAAACAAAGCTACACATCAGAGCTATACCCTTCTCCTGGCTCAGAGAATGTAACAACCTTATTCACCCACTGAGCAATCAAAAAGTATCAACTGAAAAACAAGCCTCCCACCCCAGGCTCCAGGTGCACTTTAGCCTAGGGGCAGGGAAGGTCTTTAAAATTTACATTCCCATTACAACAAGGACAGCCCAAACTAGAGTAAAATGCAATTGGGAAATACTGAAGGAAATAAATAAGAATGCAATAAAACATAGATAATATTAATATGTGGTTTTTCTAAGTCAATATGTGGCCTGTAGTGATCCTTAAACAGAGTTTAGTGTTCCCAATTTCTATTTAACACCATTGTTTTAGACTATCAAACTCTGGACTGACTCTCCCAACCTACCTGGAGTATAAATGTGACTATATCTATCATAAAATAGCTGACTTATGTGTGTCAGGAATCAATATCTGATCTGAGATCTAGAAAGGAGACTGCAATTTCCATTTTTGTGGACAGCAGAAGGAGAGCCTTGGCTATACCACCAATAGCTTTGTGGAGAATGGTCAGGGGCAATCTGGTCCAGCCATGGATAGGTGATCACCCTTTAACTCTCCTAACTCCAAGAGGGTTATTGGACTAGAAACACACACGTATATATGTATACATATACATACACATATACACACATATATGTATATACATACACACATATACATACATATACATTTATATATATACAGTATTGGCTGTTTGGAAGTACAATACTCTTTTTCAGGCATTCAGAATAAAAGCCATTTTCTCTAATTATTTCCAAGAGGAGGGCAATAGCTTACTCTTGCCAGCTGTGCTCCTTCCCACCAAATGCTTGATATACAATTGGAAATCACAGATAGCTACCAAATCTTTTTATCAAAGAAAACAGTAAATAGAAATTTGGGAGGTTGTGCATATTGGGAAAGATAATAGAATACATCAGAGTAAATGAGCTATTTGATCGAATAATGAGATAGATAAAAGGAGAGAACAATGTCATCAGGGAAGTCCACTCTGAGCGTTCTCTGGGATTGTTGGCACTAGGAATCAAGAGACATGCTGGGGGGCGGCCAGGTAGCACAGCGAGTAAGAGCACCAGCTCCAGTGTCAGGATGACCTAGAGATCGAACCCCGGGCTCAGACACTTAGCACCCACCCAGAAACACCTGGCCGTGTAACCTTGAGCAAGTTACTTAACCCCAATTGCTTAGGGGCGGCCAGGTGGCTCAGTGAGTTGGAGCACTGGCTCCAGTGTCGAGATGACCTGGATCAAATCCGGGCTCAGATACTCAGCAAGTTACTTAACCCCGATTGCTTTAAAAAAAGAGAGAGAGAGAGACATGCTGGGGGCCAGCTTTCCCACCCATCTGTGGCTCTGGGGAGATCCTGGCCACCCTGCCTTTCTCTCCCTATCTCTCTCAAATCTCTGCAAATGTTCTCTCCATCTCAGTAACCTTCTCCAAAAGTTTCTCTTCTACTTATGGAAATCTATAGCACTGTGGGCTGAAAAGTTCCTCAGCTACTCAGAAATCACATCTCCCTGTGGGTACCCAACATACAGCATCACAGCACTATCCTTCAGGCCTGGAGTGGAGTTACACTTAGTAGACTATGTCAGGCTTCCATACTCATCCTCCATTATCTGCCTTTGCTTCTAGCTTTGGTATATCTTTTTTTTTGGGGGGGGGAAGGAGAGGTGATGCAATAGCTTTTTATTTCCTCCATCACTGAAAACACATAAGATGCAAAAGATTCACATGAGTGCATGAAAAAAAACCTGAGGAAACAGAAGACTCTAATAGCCTTTTACACTCATTGTACTGCCCTGAAAGGCAAATACCTTTTGTGGGGCTGCTGAGCAAATATTTCCCACTTACCTGATATGCTTGTTTGGGCAGCTCCCTATAATTATTCTAGATGGTTGCAAGTGTCCAGATCTTTTGCCCAGTCATAACATGGCTTTAGTTATTCAGCAGCAGAACAGTCTTCTTGTTAGCTGTCCTCTTCTCTAGCAAACATAATGTTGAAGAAATCATCTCTCTTTCTGTGGCTGGCACCCCACTTTCAAACTCTAGCTCGCTTACCCACAAGGTAATCTGCAAAGCTAAAAACATCTACTTCTCCATATTGCTAGTTGTTAACCTATGCTCAGAAAATTGGGAGGGAGGAGGAGGCATTGGGACATCCCAGAACTCTTGTCCCAGACTCACCTGGGCAAGCACATGTGTCTCATTTCCAGGTGCTTTGGCTAGATTACAGGGGTGGGGAGCCTTGAGGCCACATGTGGCCTTGGGGCTGCAGGTTCCCCACCCCTGGGCTAGAAGTTGCCATTGTTGCTCAGGCTGGTGGTGAAGTATATACATGAGTTTTTCAATCAGAATTGGTTCGCAAGTTCCATGTCTATTTTCACAAGATACGTTCAACAATTCCCCCTACCCCCAATACACACATATTCTTTTTCTATCTCATCAAAATTATTTCTTTATATCTTCAGAATTTCATTCCTGAGAGATTTCTATCCCTCTTGGACTGACTTCTTCTGGAAAATATTAGTCCACTGGAGTCTACCCATCCATTCTGTTTGTTTTGAAATCTGCTTTCCCCAAATCTAGGCTGCATGTCAGACTAAGCCAAGCTTTCCTCTCCTTTCTGTCACACATTCTTAGATGGAGTGCCCACTTTCCCCCAAGACTCTCATTATGTCTACACCAGCAACTGAGAGATCCTCCTTGTTGGTGAGAATCACATTCAGAATGAGCAGTTCCCTTTGTTGTAGCCTCTACCTTTTGAAGGATAAAATTATCGTTGAGGTTTGTCAAGATATCATTAGCTACTCTGCTTTTGGTAGAGAAAGCTCCAGCAGACATATTGGATAATTAAAGTCCCCACCACCACCACATCAGGGCTTGCCATGTACTCCAGTGATAATATTGCTTCTGTTTCTGCCTTTATTGAACTCTACCCAACATGTTAGATGATACAGTGGATAGAATGCTGGGGCTGGAGTCAGGAAGACCTCAGTTCAAAGCCAGCCAAAAGACTAGCTGTGTGACCCAGGCCGAGTCACTTTGCCCTGTTTGCCTCAGTTTCTTCATCTATAGAATAAGCTGGAGAAGAAAATGGCAAACCCCTCCAGTATCTTTGCAAAGAAAACCCCAAATGGGGTCATGAAGAGTTAGACATGACTGAAACATCCTAAACCACAGCTCAGTGTGCTTCCTCCCTGTGCTTCCCAGATTTCCTTACATAAGCACATCATCTGACTATACAGTGCTTCCTTCCAACTCCTTTTAACTAGCCTGCCCCATTTGAATAAGGTATATCCTTCTAGAGCTAAGGTATAATAATAAAATTCTAAACTATATCCTTCTCCCATCATCCAGCCACGGGTCCCTTTCCACTAAATCTTATTGACAACTATGGTGTTAAAGTCGCCTCCTTAGGTCAGGATCTCTGAATCGCTTTCTTACCCATACTTTGTGCATTCATATATCTAAGACCACGGGTTTTATTGCTAGTTTCTTACTTGGAATAGTCTTATAATTTGCCTCTCCACCTCCAGTCTCTTCCCTATCCAAATCAATTTTTCCACACGACTGTTAAACTGATATTGCTAAAATACAGGTTTCAGCAGATCACCCCCATGCTCAAGAAGCTTCAGAGGTTCCCTTTTGCCTCTAGCATAAGATACAAATGCCTTTGTCTGGCATTTATTTAAAGACTCTTACCTATTTTTCCAGGTCTCTTCTACATTACTCTCCTTCATGCTCTTAAGTTCCAGTCAAACTGGCTGACTTGCTATTGTATGGGACATAGCCTCTCCCATCTCTGAGCCTTTGCACAGGCTGTACCCCATGCCTGGAGTGCAGTCACCTCTGCCTATTTTGTATTTACTGTCTATGTACATATTTCTTCCCCAAAGACTGTAAGCATCTGGAGGGCAGAGGTTGTTTGCTTTCCTCTTTGCATCTCCATCCCCCAGCACAATGCCTGGCACACAGTAGATGCTTGGCAAATGCTTGTCGAATAAATGAATGAATGAATGTGATTTCATCTCCTCCGAATTTCTGGGAGACTCAATTGCTATTTGTCTTGGCATATATACTTAAGTAGTATTTTTCCTTCTCCCCTTTTCAGTTTAAAGTCCTTTTGATTAGATGTGGAAAACTCTAGGCAAAATACATTTTTTTTTACCACTCCTTAAATATATCCTGCATCTCTGGCCAGGATCCTGTCATTCCTATGGCTTAAGCCCCAGTCAGAAATCCAAATCCTCTTCTCCGACCCTATCATCTTAACCAGCTATCCACTTACCTAAGCCAAGGGAGGGTGGGATGAGGAGCGGCCACTTGTGGAAACATTTGGGATCGTTTTTCCTGGCCCCCACACTTAAGGCAGTTGCTTTACTATGACAAGTGAAAGAACAACTTGGCATCAGAAATGCTGCCCAAGTCTTGTTGAGTCACACTTCCCAATCTCTCTTGCATCTGTCTCTCTCTCTTCACTCGCACTGCCACCACCCCACTTAGGTCCCTCATCACCTTTCGCCAAGACTTAATCCACCCATCAGTCTGCTTGCTTCTGGCTTCCCCTTTCTGATCCACCCCTCAGACAACTGCCAAAAGGAGCTTTCCAAGGAATGTCCACTGGGCCCCCAAGGATTGCTGGGAGCTTTGGCAAGTCCTTCCCTCTCCCTGAGCCTTAGTGTCTCTATCTGTAGCATGAAGGGGTTGGATTCTAAGTGTCTAGTTCACTTCAGAAGCAGGCTGATCATTCATTCAGCAGCTCTTACTAAGTACCTACTGTATGTCCTGCACTGCAGTAAACAGTGAAGGGAAGGAAGGAAAGAAAAGGAAGGCAGGAAGGCAGAAAGGGAAGGATCCCTATCCTTTACAGAAACTCATATTCTCTTAGAGGTGGGGAGAAACAAAGATATACTGAGATGCAGATACAAAATGTGTAGAAGAGATCTATAAATAACTAAGACTTTTGTGGTGGTGTTTTTCACAATCAATGTAACCACTCTAGTGTGAAACCCAAAGAGCTTAAATCACTCAGCTAAGGCCACCTAAGTAGTGAGTGGCGTTTCAACACGCTTGTTAGGACATGTCTAGTAATGTCAGCCTAGCTCCTATTGAGGGAGGTACAACATGCACACAAATATACACACATCCCAACAGAAATGTACACACATGCACATATATATGTATGTAGTATTCACATATATATATATATATATACACATATGTGTGCGTACTTGGAGGCATTCTTGTAAGTCAATTACATTCTATGGCAATATATGAAGTGACTGTTGCCCTAGATTTAAAAAATATATGTGTTATTTATAGATTTGTATATGTGTGTATATTTAAACATATATGTATATGATGCACACCTCTCTGTTTCTCTCTCTGTCTCCTCTACCTCAAAGAATCCTTAGCTTCTTTCAAGATTCAACTCAAGCACTGCTTTTTATGTGAAGTCTATGAAAGAGAGAGACGTGTGTGTGTATATATGTATATGTGTATATATATAATACATAGTCCTACCTTTGCTATATTGCTGCTGTATATATTTTTCCATAGGTGGGTCTTGTCAACAACTCCCTTGAAATATAAATAGGTATTATTTTTTGAATATTTATAATGGTTACTTACTTTATATATATCTATATATATCATACAAAGTGACACATATATATATATATATGTCCATGGTTATATCTCCCTTGATATGAATTTTAATTGCTTTGCACATAGTTGGCATTTAATAACTCTATGTTGTTGATTTTTGTTTGTGAAAATACTTAATAAGGCACTGAATTGGGAATGTTAAGATACCGTGCAAACATAATTACATGCATATATGAACATATCTATGTTTATATTACATCATATAAGGCAGAGCATGTTGGTGTCAAAGAAATTCGGATGAGGTGTTTTAGAATAATTGGAAAAGGGAGAGAACACTTGCATGTGAGAGACAGGTAAAGGGATGAGGTTATGGGGAGCAGGTGGCCTCTGAGCTGAGCTTGGAAGGAAGAGAAGGATTCTGAAAGGTTGGATCTGTGACATTCACCACAGCAGTTTGTCGAGCATTCCCTAACAACAGGGCATGTGGCTTCTTTCTCACTTTTTTGCAATGATGAATACTGCTGCCATGTATATTTTTATATTGGTCAGGCCTTTCTTATAGTCAATAACCTCCTTGAGGTATAAAAGGAATAATAGAATTGCTGGATTAAAAGTTATGAAAAATTTAGAAATTGCTCATGCATTATTTCAAATCGTTTTGATAAACTAGTTGGACCAATTCACTGCTCTATCAGCAACAACTTACTATGCCTATTTTCCTATAGCCTGACCAACGATGAATTTTTCCAACTTTTACCATACTTGTCAGATTGTCAGTTTGATAGAACCCAAGTTGATTTTGGTTTTGTTTTGTTTTTTATATTTAAGCTCTTTCCATCCTGTATTCCCAGGCACCAACCATACACTTGTGGAGGTTGGTAAACTACTTTGCTTGACCCAATTTAATTTAGGGTAACAGTTACCCCATATATCTCCCACAGAATGTAACTGACTTCCAAGAACACTCCAATGAGCTGAAAGAATTGATTTGATTGCTACTGTTCACCTTTGTGTTGTACAGAGGACCTCAGATCCCAGAAGTTTTTAGGAATCTTAAAACTTTGAGTATTATAGGATTTCATTAAGTAATGCAGAGGAAAATTTAGAGACTTAATTTTTAAAACTTTAGAGGCTCAGGGAGGCTAGGTGGTGCAGTGAATAGAGCACTGGCCCTGGAGCCAGGAGGACCTGAGTTCAAATCCTGCCTCAGGCACCTAACACAAAAACTAGTCATGTGACCTTGGGCAAGTCACTTAACCCCAACTGCCCTCCAAAAAGCAAAAAAGCAAAACAGAACAAAACTTTAGAGGCTTAAAGTCCAGATAGTCCCCATCAAAGCTACTCCTTCTTACCTCCTTCTGCAACCCCCATCCCACAAGACCCAGGCTGGGTCATTTTTTGACCATGTAAAGATCACTTCCTCCAACTGGCTGAAAATAACTTTAGAACAATGATCCTCTTTGATATAAAATATTCAATGAAATATAATATAAGATAATGTATATTAAATTAATTCTCATGGCCCATCATTCTAAATAGCTGCTGATATTATTTCTAGTGCTGCCTTTGAAGCTAAGCTAATCTTTTAGAGATAGAAAAAACAGAAAACGTCAAGTCATGGAAAATCCTTTATGAAAAAGTAGTTATTCCCAAATTCCTTGTCATTCTACGCACCGTAAATAAAAAGACCATGACAGCATACACTCATCTCAAATTTTAAATCAATGAATTAAAAAATGATTCAAGAATAATAGCCCGGACTAAAGGTCCTTCATCATGGGAGCTGACAGCCAAGTCATTTTCATTAACTTCTTCAGACATTTGCCTTTAGACTTTGACATACAGCTTTCCCAGTTTCAAAGAGAAGTTGAAATCAAAATGTGTAAAGGCATCAAGAAGTTTCACTTGGAGCATGACTGTTTTGGCTATTGCCCATCAACAATCAAGAAATCAATAGACTGTACACATAGTCACACTTCTCTTCTCATTGGGTTTGTTTGCTTTTAATGGATGACTGCAGCTTTTAGTAGAGTCCCAGTTCACTCCAAATCATCTTTGTTGAGTCAGGCAAAATGTTAACTTGTGTTGATGTTTACATGTTTGTTCCCAAACTTAATTGTCATCTTTTGGATGTGCTTTGCGTATAGCTTACTAAATACATGGATCTGTAGAGCCCCCTAATGAGACCAATTAAACAAAGAGACTACTAGATTGAGAACAGTATCAACACAGGTAGAATTTGCTAATTGATTATTATAAAATAAAGCCAAGGATTGATGTAAGTCCCAGTGGAAGACCTTATATCATGACTCGTGTGTGTCTATTTCCCAAATCAAGGAGTGCTAATAAATATACAAGATCGGAGGTATTTGTTCTCATTTCAATTTTTCTCTTTATTCCCGACACCTAGAACAATACCTGGTGTGTGGTAGAAGTTTAATAAATGCTTGTTGCTTGAATGATTATGTGAATGTAATGGAATATTGAATATTATTGCATAGTAAGAAATGAGGAATATGGGGAATTCAGAGAAGCATGTATGGGAAGACTTACAAACTCATTCAGGGTAGAAAGCAGCGCCAAGTAAACAATACACACAACTACCAAAATGTATGTAAAAAGAGCAATAAAACGAAGCTCTCAGTCCTGGTCCCAGAGCAAAACTGAGGAGCTGCACGTCACTCCTTTTGCTGCAGCCATGGCATGCTGCATATGCTGCTAATGGCCATATTGTCTGGTTTTGCCTAACTAGTTTTCTCCCTCTCGTTTTGTAGAAGGGAAGGCTTGGAGGGGAGGGGCAGGATTAGCTAGAAATAACTAATACAAAAACAAAAGACCTCAATAAAACTTCTGAATATACATATGTACATTGTACATGATCTAGGAACTTCTCTCAGCCAATAAAACTCTGGAATTCCTTTTGATTGACTCATCTCAGGATTCAGAAATAGCAGCAGAACTTTCAAAGCTTCCTTAAGTGCCAGATTAGAAATTTCTACTACTTGGTAGCATGCCAGCATTACCTGTTATCCCTCCTTTTGTCATGAACTTTTGTTTCCATTGCATGAAATTCAGCACAGTCATGACCCACTCTAACCTCATCATCCCCTTCCCTCCACACACCTCTCACCAGCCTCGGAATTGGGAAGCAGGTACAGAGTTTGCCTTTGGTGCTTCCCACCTCCTCTGAATAACTCACAAAACCTGGTACCTAGTAGCTTTAAACTACCAATAGTCCCCATCGTCACATCCTCAGTCAGCCAACCAGTCAAGAGTTAATGGCCTCAGGCTGGCAAGGGCAGACTCTCACACAGGGAGAGAGGGAGCTCAGGAGTGATGCTAAGGAAGGAGGAGGCCAAAGGTTAAACTCGAGAGTTAGGGAGAGGCAGTTGCCATGGCAATGAAGCCAGCAGATACAAGGTTGAACACATGGGGAGCCACAGGCCAGGTCAAACATGCAGGAAAAATGTTGGAAGTAAGGAACAGAGGCTGGGGAGCCTCTGAATGCCAGCAGCTCACCACCACTTGGTACATGCTGTGCCATGGGCTCTAGCCTGTGTCCTTTTGGCTTCCCTGAGGCTGGGCACAGGCACTCTCATTTAAAACAGTCAACTGCTGAAACCTATTTGAGGTCAAAATCCACCTGTCCTGGGCCCCATCGTCTTGGAGTTCTGCATTCTGCCATTATGCTAATCCTTACTAATGGGCTAGTGCATGTTAATAATTGAATGTATTACCCCATCCTGGGAACAAATTTGTAGTTTAGCAGGGCAGTTCATACCTTAATCTAAAGAAGCAACCTGAATGGTAGGAATGGTGAGGACTGTAGGAGGTCAGCAAGGGAGACAGAGTTGGGGGCAGACAGACCTACTCCTCAAACTATATGATGAAGATCTCCACCTACTGAGCCAGTCCCAAATACCATAATGGGTAAGGAATGGCAGTTCCTTGGCAGGATATAGAATTATTTCTTTGACAAAAAGGACTGGGATGCTAGTCCTTTCTCTGCTCATTCATGTTCTAAACATATATTCTATACTGAAATGCTTATTGTTAACATGTTGCTCATAGGAGTGAAGTTAAACACCCTAGGAGAGAGATAGAAACGAGCCAAATTCAGATGTTACCAGGGCTCTTCTGGGTGAGGACCCTGGCCAACGAGTAGGTTGAAATGGGGTCTGTGTGAGCCCAGAACTTAGGCTGTGGGCCATGGGTTATAATACAAATGCAATGTATCTTCCCCTACCAGAATCACATTTTCATTGCTTTGTGGTTATCCATATCATATGATATTACATACATATTATATCTATCCATAATATAATCATAAAAAGATTTTAAAATTAATGCTTATTTAAATCATAAATGATCAACTTAGACAGTATAATACAGCAACTTGGAGGACCTGGGTTCAAATTTTGCCACTTAGAAAATGTGTGACCTTGGGCAAGTTACTTGGCCTCTCTAAGACTTTAGCTTCTTTATCTGTAAAATTAAAAAGTTGGACTAGACTAGGTGATCTATAAGGTCTCTTTCAGCTATAAATCTATAATCCTATTAAATTTATTATTATATTATATAAATTTATTAAATTTAAGATTGTACTAACATTTCATCTTGTACTGGTGTACCTTACTTTGTCCAACTGCCTACTTTTGGAAAGTATATAAATAGAAAATTTTGAAAATCAAACACTATTTCCCATAGACTTACATTACTCTCATGAATGTTAGAGCTGGAAGGGACCTTTAAGATCATCCAAAGCCCCCTTTCTATTTTACAGATTAGAAAACTGAGGTTCAGTTTGGAGAAATGACTCAAAAGTTAAGGGATCAGAGCTTCTGGCCTTCTGATCTCAGGTTATTATGCCAGATTTTATTATTAAGTAGGTCTTAGTTAGAAATAACCATAGGAAGCAAATTCAAGTCACAAATCTTTTCTTTCTCGGGTGAACAGTGCCCTTTATCATGAATATGCCCACCCCAAGAACTAAACTATATCAATGAGATCTGAATGTTACAGTGCCTCTTTTCTCAATTGTAATTTATCATTTGCTTTTTATTTTTCTGGAGAAAAGGAACAAATGATTTCATCCAGCAACAGATGCACTGTGACTTGGTATACTTGCTATGTAGTTACTTAGCATCAAAACTTTGGGTCCTGATTGGATCCAGTATCCCTATCTAGACACAGCCTGAGGAAATGACAGTGTATGTACTTTGCAGTTTTAGCCAAATCATCTCTTAAATCTGAGACCATCAGTCCCTTTAGGATTGGGCCTCGATGCTGCTTGGATTAGTCTGAGGGTTGAAAGCCAGTCAAGGCAATCATTTTCCCCGGAGAAATAAAGGAACGCCAGCATTAGTGGCAGAAGAATCTTTCCAACTGGCAATTCCATCCTAAGAGCAGGCTCCCTTCGGTGACAATTTCAATAATGGATCTGGTATATTTCCTAAAATTTTATACAGTTCAATGTTGTTGAATACAGTTTTGAATAGAGTTGCATAAAAATTACCTTCTTTGTAATTCTAGTAATTACAACAATCTGTTTCCCCCATGTCCTGCCTGGATTGCTTTAACTGCACATGTGTCTGCCAGCAAAACCCCTCAGGCCTTCTGTGGTCCATTTTTTAATGAAACCTTTTTCATGGATCCCAACTTCCATATAAAAGGTTGGAAGTAAAACTTTATAACACCTGCATAGCATATGTAAAGAGAAGATCTATCCAATATAGTATAGAATATTAGCACAATCAACTTTCAGTTGTGTGCAGCTGGATTATCCCCATCTCACATTACCTTCAGCAAAATTTCCACTCTTATAGTTAAGCAATGTTACTTACTTTGTTTAATTAAGTACATTGCTGACAAACAAGAGAGGTCTTCCTTTGACCCAGAAAAGGTGTGAACTGGTAGAGAGAGATCAGTTCTGCTTTCAGCTGGTCTTCTGAATCAGTCCAAGAGAAGAGGCTGTCCATTTTCAGGATGGAATAAGAGATAGGGGACAGGGTAGAGCAGAGAAGATCTTTATAATATGGTTTCATTATGTACAGACAGCTCATCCATCAGTGCAGGTGTGTGTGTATGTGTGTGTGTGTGTATACATATGCATGTATGCCTTGGACAGACATGACAAATGGCAAATGGACAATGAGTTGGGCCCAGAATTGAGCAGTAAGAGGGGAGCTGGTTGGATTGTTTTTGGGAAATTGCATAGTGAATTTAATGATCTCAAGCTTCGTTTTGAAACAAAGGCCCATCTTTTTTAATACCAATATTCTCCCAATGATATAATATGGCTGTGGGTCATGGAACTAAAATCTCCAAAGAACTGAAGTTTGAGGATTGCTCAGAGGGCAATGAAGAAGCATATTGTGGACATAATTGGGCTGCAATGTGTGGCATATGAGGAAGCAGCAATATACAGAATATCATCAAAGGAATGAATGGAAAAAAGGTAGGCTTGTCACCTGGTGAGGGCAAAGAATGATTTACAGACCGCCCACATGCTTCCGTCATATCCTTGCAATGGGAGAGTTCTCAGAGAAAGTCCCCTACACTTTAGGTTGACCCTTTGTAGCAAATTTATAGAAGGTTTGGATAAGAGTCATACAGGATGAGTTGGTATCTGAATCATGGTTGCAAATACCCACACTGATGAGATCATAGATCTGTGGGAGTATTTCAGTTGGCCTCTGAGATCTTACTCTGTGTGGAAATGTATAGATCATCAGACCATAATAGCTTTCATTTTACATTTATATGTCTTTACAGCTTACAAAGCACTTTCATCATTTCATTTGACACTTATAATATCCCTGGGAAGGTGCTATTATCCCTATTTAGAATGAGGAAACCAAGGCTCAGAGAGGCTAAGGGGCTTGCTAGGAAGTAGCAGAACTTGGTTCGGGTTTAATAAGAGGTTAGGGTCACATTGATGGTAAATGGAAGAACCATATCTTGAAGCTAGGTCTTCTGACTCCAGGGCAAGCATTCTTTCTATTACTACAACATACTTATAAAAATCTTAAGTCGAGTGTAGATTACTTTTCAGCTATCCAGGCCATCAGTCTCCTCAGTTAGCAATGGATAATCTATACCCTGCCAATACAACAAATACCCAGTTTTCTGAATATAATCCTGAAAAAGTAACAAAGCTTGAGTCCAAACTTGAGGAATAGCTTCAATATCTCTGGATTCGAATAATAACATTTTCACCTTCACACTTGACATAGAATCAGAGATAACCATCGTGTGATGATTGACAGTGCAATTGGAGCTTACATGTTATCTACTGAAAATATCACCAATAAGGAAACCTGCATCTGGTGTCAAGATAACTAAGTGGTCCCAGTGCATAATATTGGATTTTGACTGAGGCATCTATTCTAGAAGTGGTAGAAGATGCGAAGTTCTAGTAAGAAGTCAGAGTGAGAGGCTGCAAAGATGCTAGCATGAATAGATAAAAATCATCAGCAAAGAAAAACAGAAATATAAAGGAGTGGCAGGGGGAAAAGAGCAACCAAGGGGTTTCAAAAGAGAAAAGACTCTCAAATAAAAAAGGAAAGAACAAGGAAATGAGCAAGCAAACCAAAAACAAACAAACAAAAACTCGGGAACTCCAACTATCCTCCTACACAGTGAATGAATACGAGGGATTAAAAGACACTGAAGGAAAGGCACCAGAAGGAACAAAATGATAAATTTACTTCAATAATGGCCCAAGAAACAAAGCTGGAACCAAGAGAAGATATATTAGATTGGAAAATAAACACAGAAAACAGAAATAAGGAATTATCTGGTGTCAGTAAAGAAAGATAGGGTGTTGGTCTGGGATACTGCATGCAGTTCTGGGTGCTACCTTTTAAGAAATACATAGATAACCGAGAGAGAATTCAAGGGAGGGCAAAT
Organism: Petaurus breviceps papuanus; assembly: GCF_028583685.1. Taxonomy (NCBI): domain Eukaryota; kingdom Metazoa; phylum Chordata; class Mammalia; order Diprotodontia; family Petauridae; genus Petaurus; species Petaurus breviceps. Next base: position 2,762,531 of record NW_027187259.1, on the reverse strand, counting down.
GAATGGTGAAGGACCTTTAATATATGCCATATGAAGACTAGTTGAAAGAACCGTGGAGATTTAACCCATGGAAGGGGAGATTTAGCGGGGCACATGATAACTGTCTTTTAGCATTTGAAAGGCTATCAGGTGCAAATGAGGCTCAATCTCATCTGAATTTGTCAAAGGAGGGAAAAAGAATACACACATGCATGCATGCACACAGGTGGGTACGGAAATTTCATTCAACAGGAAATGGGAGAGAAAGAAAGAAAGGGACAGAAAGAAATTTCATTCAGCAGGAAATGGGAGAGAAAGAAAGAAGAGAGGAATAAGATGGATGGTAGATTAAGGGAGAGATTAATAATAAACAAAATAAACTTTCTAAGGATGTACAAAAATAATATACAAAAAAAATTTGTAAGTGCATTGGAAACTAATGGAGCTGCCCATTAACTGAGAAATGTCTGAACTAGTTATGGAATACAAATTTGATATTAGGAGAAAAATTTATATGACAACAATATTGTAAAGACAAGCAACACTGGAAAACTTAAGAACTCTAATCAGCACAATAAGCAACCATGGCTCCAGGGGACTCATGATGAAATGTGCCTTCCACCTCTTGATAGAGAAGTGAAGGGCTCAGAGGGAAGACAGTCAATTTTGGAGAAGGGGTGGGGATTGACCAATTCAAGAATTTGTTTTGCTTGACTGTACATGTTTTCAGTAGTGATTTCATTTTTTCTTTCTTTCTCAATGTGGGGGGGGAGAGGTGAAGAAGGTAGATTTTTGATGATGAAAAAAATAAAATTTAATTTAAAAAAAAGGAAAGCTGTCAGGTAGAAGAGGGAAAAGATGCATTGTACTTGCTCCCAGAGGGAGGAACTAGGAGCAGTAAATGGAAGCTAGAGATGGACAGATTTAAGATTTATAGAAGAAATAATGTCCTCATAATTCGAGTTGTACAAAGCAGAGTGGGTTGCCTTGAGAAATGGTGAACTCCCCACTCCCCTTCAAGCAGCCTGTGTTATAGAAGGGATTGTTCTTCAGGTATGGGTTGTATTAGGTGACCCTTGAGGGTCCCCACAACTCTGAGATGCTGTTATCCTATGATTCTGGTTCTAGTAAAGACAATTTGATATCAAAAGTCAATAGTGTGAAGAAGTTGGGGGAAAAATTTGGATAAGTGAATGGAATCAATAGGAAAGTTTCTTTCTGCCATCCTCCAAGATGGCAGAATATGTAGCAAAATAAGATCAAAGGGCAACCCAACTAGAAAAGACAAGTCCTGGAAGCAACTAGATAGAACTAGGAGACAGCTCAGAGAGGTCATCTAAGAATAATCAAATGACCTGAAAAATGCAAAGAAAGGCTCTAACCATTATGGGAGGTGGGAACTGCCCAAGACCATTTCTCAGAACTAGTAAGATATCTATATATAGTCAAGGCTCTGAATTGATAGAATTCACCCAATTCATCAGAGGCCCGTAGAGAGAGGAATGTCACTCAACAAACAAGTCACTCAGACAACTTGTCATCAAATTTCAGAACTTCATTAATAAAGATATTTTACAAGATGCTACAAAGTAAAATATGACCAAACAAGGTACAAACTGAATATCACAACATTCTTCACCCATTGTGAGAAAACAGAAAACATGCTGGAATATGATTTACAGGAAGTCAAGGGAAACTGGACTTCATCCCTGAATCTTCAGCTTCTGACACCTAACATTTGTAAGACCCTGGGCAAGTCATTAATGTGTCTCAGGGAACTCTCTAGCATTTACTTAGTAGATATGCCACTGATATGCTGTCTATGTCTCCCTCTGGTGGAGGGAGTGGCCCACATTGAATAAATCACAGGGTATTTACTATCGTCAACATTTACACTGGACATTGTTCTAATTATTCTTTTAGTCCTTTTGTTCTGTTGAAAAAAATTGTTTTATAGATGACTTTAGATGAGTTGCATACATATTGGTAGGTAAATCCTCAGATATATAGTATATGTTTTGTAATGGTATCATTTTGTTTTTTTTTATTTTTATTGGTAATATCTTGCTGGCTTCTGTGGGTTTATCTCATGTCTTATTTGCTGAAGCTGTCCATGATTTCATTTTATGTTTCTGTTCATGATCTTGGGTTTTTGAAATAAATTAGTATATCACCCACAAATTGAGATATTTTATCCCTTTCTTTACCAGATCATGAAAAGGATCTGCAAAGTCAGTCTCTCTCTCTCTCTCTCTCTCTCTCTCTCTCTCTCTCTCTCTCTCTCTCTCCCCCTCCTTCTCTCACCAAATGCTTTTCACCATCAGGGATAGTCCAGCACCGGTCAGAACCTAGGCTCTAAAATTCCATGTCTGGAAGATCTCATCATTGATATGGACTGGCAGTTGACTCGGCAGCTTAGTTCAGCCCCTAGTTGAAACCATATGCTCCTCACTTCAACTCTTTTCTCTTGGGGGTCCCCACCCCCACTTCTCCTTGTAGCTATTGACTGTTGAAGCTGTGACTTCTACAGGAGTGAACTCACCTATCCCCTCTCTTTGCCAGGTGACCATACCCTACCTTCTGTTCCAGCCCTTCCTGGCCCATCACTTGAACAAGAGGGATTTGGAGCAGTCTGTTTCTGTTGCAGTACCCTAACTCTTTGGTCTAAGGGGAAGTTCCTACAGCTTCCAGAACTTGTTTTTCTCCTTTTTAAGAAAAAGCAAAAGGACTATAATGGGGAAAGTATGGCAGATAGCCACGATGGTTGGTTGTTTATAAAGCCCAGGAGGCTAAAAGGCTTTGCTTTTTACTATATGTTAATAATACATAATTTGAGTTGTTATACAAGCTGTGAATGAACAATGATTTAATGGCCAAAGGAAAATAAAACAAGAGGCCAAAGCTGACTGGTTTTCCTCAACAGCATGTTCTTTGTGGGGTGTGGGGGCGCAGGGAGGAGGAGAGGACTGGAAAAGAATACAGTGAATATAATTAACCTTATTTTATAAGTCAAAGTATTGAAGGGCATATTGCTTTTTAGATATGCCCAAATTTCCTAAAGAAAAAGCCATCTCCAGTTGCCATAGCGGCCACATGCATTCCCTGAGGTCTCCTGTGCCGTGCAGCTCTGCAGTCTGCATGGTTAAAGCACACTGCCCTCTCCCTCCTCCCCAACACCCCCCCCACCATGTGAAACCATGTACTTTGTACCATTCAATACAAAATGTGTTAGTCCATTTATGCCTTATTCCTTCCTCCCGATGGTCTCTGTGCAATGATTCCTGGAGCCTTAGCAAAGTGTTCTTCATAGCTAATGGGACAGTACTCTACCAAACCCTTTCACATCTGTGTTACCAAAAAGACCCACATGAGGCCAGCCTGCAGAAGGGGAATTGGAGGGACAGCTGCTTGTTTTTTTTTTTTTTGTGAGAGTCAGGATAGCTGAATAGAAAAACATGGGAAGACCTTGAAGCTTTACAGAAACCATAAAACTGCAAACTCCGGCTCATGTTTGCAAATGCTTGCACCTGAAACTATATGCCTTTCATCCAAAGCCTGGATGATTTGAGGGTCTAGGTTTTTGTCATTACAGCATTGGCTGACAAAGCCCATTACATCACCCATTTGGAACAGAAATCCTCTGCAGCTGCTTGTTCTCTCTCTCTCTCTCTCTCTCTCTCTCTCTC
>NW_027187259.1:2724545-2758766 GCF_028583685.1 Petaurus breviceps papuanus | reverse complement strand
TCTCTCTCTCTCTCTCTCTCTCTCTCTCTCTCTCTCTCTCTCCCTCTTAGTTTTAAAGTTAGGGATCCATTTCTTTCTTTATGAATAAAACTATATGCTAACACACCCTAAAAGAAGTGAGAAAGGGAAAGGGCAGGACATTGGTGGATCATGGGATTTTGAGCTAGAAGGGATCTTGGAATCCATCTAGTCCAACCTGCTCATTTACAGAGGGGGAAATAGAGGTATAGAGAGGAGGTGATTCACCCGAGGTCAGACAAACTGTAAATGGAAGACCCAGGATCTGAACCCATATTCTCTGACTCTAACTCCAGCACCAATTATTTCCCCTTGCAAAAATTCAAAGCTAGACAATCTGTACAGCTCCTTTTCAATTCTTGAGGCTGTGGGGAACAGCTGAATCATGATGTATATCCAGTGACTCTACTAAAGCATGAAGAGCAAAGGACAGTGTCAGCAGGCCAAGGAAAGTTATTTAGGGTCTGACCTCAGATATGACTAGGGTACTAACTGGCTGAGTGACCTCCAGTAATTAAAGCACAAAGAAAGCAAAATGTGACTTTAACCTAGTGAGCAGAGGGCACAACTCAATCAAGTTCACACATCACTTGCTTCAGGTTCTGAAGGACCAGTGGCCCATGTCCTGTTTCCTTTGTGCACATGAATAAGCTGCCCTCTGAGCAGAGACGGCAACTCTCCAAGGGCCTTCAATATCACCTAATAGAAGAAAAGATATTTCTGGAACAAATCTTTTTTCCTCAAATCCAGGGACCTGATTTATTTGTTCAAGGAAGAAGGATGCCATCATCACCTCATTTTATAAAGAGGTGACATTTTGTCAAAGGAAGTGAAAGAGTCCTGGACTTGGAGTCGGAAAACTTGGCTTTGAAAATCCTGGCTCTGATAAATTACTGCCTGTGCATGACCTTGGGTAATTGCACTTAACCTCATCTGAGTCTCTATCTAGAAACTGAGAGCACTTGTCTGGAAGACTTCAAAGGTCTTTTCTAACTCTGGATCCTATGAAATAACATCACAGAATCTGAATGTCAGAACTGGAAGGGACTGCAGAGATCACCCATGTGAATAACATATTTGACAAGCCTTGGCCAATCCTCTTGAACACTTTCCAAGGTAGCCTGTCCCACTTTTGGAAAGGTCTAGTTGTTAGGACATCTTTGCTTACATCAAGCCTAAATCTGCCTCTTTGTAGCTTCAGCCCATTGTTCTACTACTGCCCTCTTGGGCCAAACAAAGCTAGCCTTCCACATGACAGCCCTCCATATGTTGAGGACGGCTATCATGTCCCCTCATCTCCTTAAGGTTTCTTTCCTCTGGGTTAAAATATTTTCGGTTCCTTCAACAGGTCCTAATATGGCAGGTTCTTGAAGTCTTTCTTCATCCTGGCAGGTCTTTTCTGGATGTTTTCCAGCTTATCAGTGACTCACCTATAATGTGGTACCCAGAACTGAACATGATATTCAAGATGTCGTATGACCAGGGTGGCGTACAAGGAGACTGTCGCCTTCCTAGTTCTTGACACGTTGCCTCTCTGAATACAAAATAAGAGACCCCCATATCACAGAATTGTTTTGGAGAGACCTTGTAGTTCACTGAAATCCTCAGACTTCTTTCAGATGAATTGCTATAAAGCTATGCTTCTACCATCTACTTCATTTGAAGTTGATTTTTAGAAACCAAGTGGAAGACTTTGTCTCTATTGAATTTTAGCTTCTTTGATTTGGTCTAATATTCTCGCCTGCCAAAATCTCTCTGGATACTGACTCTGATATCTGACATGTGAGCTATCCATCGAAGGTTTATATCATCTGCAAATGTCATAAGCACGCCATCTATGTCTGTCTCTATCCATGTCATTGATAAAGATGTTAAACAGTGCAGCTGTGAGCAGGGAATCCTCAAGTCACTTGACTGAAGACCTGCTTCCAAGCTGAAATTGAACCACTGATGACGACTTTTTATGTCCAGCCATACCTCTGAACAAACTCCTCCTACTTACATCATCTACACTACATGTCTTCATCTTCTCTCTATGAAAAGCAGGAGATAGCAGCATTTTTGTAATAGCAAAGACCTGAAAACAAAATGACTGCCCATCAATTGAGAAAATATCTAAATAAACAGTAGTATATGGTAGTAATAAAATATTATTATACAGTAAGAAATTACAACCATGAGGAATTCAGCAAAACAGAGGAAAACTGATGTAAAGTGAAAAAAGCAGAATTTTTCAAGTACACACACACACACACAGACTACAACAAAGTAAATGAAAAGCCATCTGAAAGGAAGCTGATCTCTGAGTAACAGAAGCTGAGCTTCTGAAGGAACCAATGATGATACTTGAGGATAGATAATGAAACACATTGCCCTTTTCTTGGCAGTGGTCAGAATGTTGGATGTTGTCACACTTGCTCATTGTAACAGCTATTTTTCTGTTATAAGGGAGAGTTCAATTTTGAAGGGGAAGGAGCGAAGAGAAGGGGGGCATTTCCAGAAATGACTGCTATTGCAAAGCAGAAGACATTAATGAAACTTTTTTTAAAAGAATGGTTATGAGACTTTGTCATCTCTGTAGCCAAAATCAAGGTAAACTCTACCTACATCATTCTCCTGATCTAGTGGGCTAATAACTTTGTCCAAAAAAAAGAAAGAAAGAAATAAGGTTAGTCTGCCATGACCTGTTATGTCAAAGTAATGCTAGTTCTAAGTGATCACCACTTCTCTTATAATGGAGGAGTTGGAAAAAATGGGCAAAGAATGTTCAAGTCCAGAACAAGACAGAGTTTGCAACAATGCTAAAGATGAGAAGAAGGGCTTTTAATGACATGTTTGAATACTAGAAGAAAAAGAAGAGGGAAGGGCCAAACCCATTCTCTGGGGTGGATGGTGTAATGTTAACCAACTGCAGAGAGGAAACAGAACTGAGGAGCTTCTAGCTTTGCTTTCATGGCAAAGAAAGCCTGTTAAAGAAGTAACTGAGGCCCAGCACAGACAAGAAGATGATACTTAGAGCACCTTGATCCCCTAAAGGAGTTCAGGCTCCCAAAGCCAGAAAAATAACGGCAAAGGGTACTTGAAGAACTTGGAGGTGTGATTACTAAATGAGCCCCATGATTTGGCCTCCACAGCTGGAGAGCTGGCATATCCCAAAGCTGTTGACATCACCTGCCTCCAAAGAAGACACTAGTGACCTGACAGAAGAATATGGCTTTCGCTTAGATTTTCCAGGGGGGGGGGGTTGGGGGAACAGGTTTGCACTTTTTAAGCGGGATAGAAGCCCTCTGTTCTTCGCCACTGAAATCCACTAGAACCAGTGCCTCTAAGAAATCCTCCTTCTAGGGAAGGAAGGAGCTGTGTCATTAACAAAGCCCTACTGATGTTTTTGTCCACTGAGCTTCTTGTGATTTTCCAAATCCAATGAGCAACACAGCTCTCTCCATAAGACCACATACTGTTTCTTCATTCTAGCTACAGAGAAATTATTTATCCTTACTGGATAAATGGAACTGCCCAAAGAAAAAGTTGCTCTCCATCTAGGAGCCTGGTTTGCTATATCAGAGGAAATCTTAAACTGTTTACTTCCATAAATCATGGTGTATGGAACACCACTCCAGTCCTAAAGTCAAAAGACCTGAGTTTGATTCTCTAATACTTACTTGCTATGTGACCCTGGGCAAGCCATTTAACCTTTTGCGGCCTCAGTTTCCTCATCTGTAAAATGGGGATTCTATTGGCACTTATACTGCTTGCCTCTTCTTCTGTGAAGAAAGTGCTTTGTAAGGAAGGGGCTTCAATGGCCTTTCAAGAAAAGAGGTTGCTGCTTCTGTTGCTGTTATTGTTAATTCATGCATAATATTCATTCACCTGGAGAGGCAGCATAGGCAAGTGGTTACGGTGCTGAACTGAAAGTCAGGTAGATTTAACTTGGAACCCTGCTTCTGACACTGGCTAATTCTGTAACCTGGGGCAAGGCCTTGAACCTTTCTGAACCTTGAAGACTATAAATTACAGATGGGCTGGGACAACCCCTGGAGGAAAGCATTCCCACATCCCGGGAAATCCCAGTTCCTTGACCTACTGACATTTTATAAACTAATCGGGCAATGTTCAGCTGGTTTGCTTTGGTAATAGTTCACTTATTAAAAGTCCAAGACTTCAAACAGTAGAAAGAACAGTGGATTTGAAGTAAAAAAAAAAAAACCTGGGTTCAAATCCCCAGCTCTGCCACTCTGTAGCTGTGCAAGGAAGGGCAAGTCACTTTCCTGAGTCTTACTTCCCCTAAGGGGGAAATGATGCGTGTGCCACCAGTGTGCCATGAACAAAGGGGTTAATGCATACATAGAAAGCCCTTCTCATTCATCTGGCACAAGAGAACGCAAGCTATTATTAACCTTAATTAGCTGAAGACAAAGGAGGAAGAGGAGAGACGACCTTTGCCTAGGGAACTCGGAGTGCTCTGAATAATGGAAGTTCCCGGGTAGGAAGGCTTGGCAGGTCCCCCACTCAGAGGCAAGCTGGGCTGCCCGGATCCCGAGAGGGAAGCCGCTCCCTCCTGCACTGGCAGCCGTGATACACTGGGCCACTAGCAGAGCTAGGAGCCTCGGCGGGGCTCCAGACTCAGGGCCAAAGCCCCACACAGCATGATGGGCCAAGGGAACACACTCCAGGGCTCCAGGGCACATCTCATCCTCTCCGGGCTCCTTCCCCACGGGGACCCAGTAACACCACTTTCTCTCCTCTCCTGCCCCGCCTCGGGCCCCCTCCTTGCCCAGTCCCTTCCCCTTGTCCCCCCCCCCCCCCCACCTCCAGGGTCCTGACTCCCACCTGACTTTGATCCACCTTCTGTCCCCAGCATCAGTATCACCCTCCGTTCTCTACCCTCTACTGCCTTTTTTTCGGCCAGTCTGAAATTCTTTGGCAGAATTGTAATCGATCTTTCTGCTCCCCTCCCCAGCGGTTCTGGCAGAGGTGAGGGCTGTGGCAAAGGTGTCGCTGATTCCCCCAGCTGGATGGGATCTCTCACTCCTTAAATCTCGCAGGGTGTCTGATAGCTCTCCCATTCACTTTCTACACACTAAGCAGCATTATTTTTATCTGTACACACATTCCCATTTGAAAAATTATTAGCCTCTGTTTTTCCCTTCCCTTCCTTTTTGTCTGACTCTACATAATACCAAAAGGAAATTATTTCCATGTCTGGTTACTTCAGTGTTATTTTAAAATAATCCAGATTAAACACTACCAAGCACTTTCTTGGTTACAGAAGTCTATAATCATAGCTATAACTGGGATGCAGAGGGAAATAGAAGATAGAATGGTAGGCCTGAGGTCAGGACACCTGGGTTCAAATCTGCCCTCAGACACAAACTTATCAGTGTGACCATTCACAGTTTGGGCAAGCTCTCAGACTCAGTTACCTAATCAATAAAATGGGGATAATAAGGATTGTTGTAAGGAAAGCTCTTGCCAAAACCTAAAGTATTCTAGAAACAAGAACTCTCATCATTCAGGATTATTCATTTATTCTTATATTTCACCACTTGTTCATAAGTTTAATAACATGGTTAATTACTTAAATTCAACTCCTGAGGCAGAGCTTTGTTTTAACTGGACTGTTTCAATAAGATCTTAGCCCAGAGATGAAAAAGGGGGCTCTAAGCTAAATGGGCAGCTAGGTGGTAAAATGGATAGAGCACTTGGTTTGGAATCAGGAAGATTCATATTCCTGAGTCCAAATCCAGCCTCAGACTAAGTTCTGACATATAGTATACTCATTACAAGAGCCTGTGTGAAGAAGAGAAGAGGACCCAAGATGAAGCCTTGGAGGCCACCCTCCAATTAATGGACCTGATGTGAATAAAGATCCAGCATAGAAGACTAAAACTAACTATCCAACAGAGAGGAGAATTAGGAGAGAAGGGCAGCATGAAAACATAGAGCAGAGAGAATAACCAGGGGGGGGAAATGATCAACAGCATCAGGTGCTGCAGAGAGGTCCCAAAGGATGAGCATTGAGAAAAGGTCATTATATTTGGTAATTAAGAGAATGTTGGTTTGGGGTGGGGGAGAAGAGCATACAAACATGGAGGAAGGGGTAGGGGGATGGGCAGCAGATGAACCTCTCACTCTTTATCATCAAGTTCAACAAGTGGAGACAGGGATGAGAGGGACTTTAAGAGGGATGATAGTGGGACTGGAATAGTCACAAGCAAAACAAATTTCCTGATCCTCAAAGGAGGGGAAAGGAAAGAAAGAAATTAAAAGCTAAGGGGGGGAGGGGGACCTTAGCTCGCCTCCTAGACGACTGCAGAATGGTTGAAGAAATTGTGGTCCATGAATTAATGAAATATTACTGCATCTTAGGAAATGATAAAAGAGATTTTTGAGAATCTGGGGTTGTGTGAATCGACGCAAAAGAAAGTGAGCAGGACTAGAAGAACAACGTACAAAAACAACAACCCTGTATTTAAAAACCCCACAACTTTAAAAGACTTAAGAACTTTGAACAAAGCAATGGTCATCATTGCAGCTAGGTGGCTCAGTGGATAGAGCACTGGACCTTGAGTCAGGAAGACCTGAGTTTAAATCCTTCCTCAGACACCTATGAGCTACATGACCCTGGGCAAGTCACTTAACCTCTACTGCCTTAGTTTCCTCAACTGTAAGTGCTACCCCAGGGTAGGGAGAGTTGTGAAGATCAAATGAGGTAACAATTGTAAAGTGCTTAATTAACACTGTGTCTGGAACATAGCAGATGCTTAATAAATGCTTGATTCCAGAAATTATACAATAGAAACAAAAGAATGAAAACATAAAAGACAATGTAAAATATCTCATTGGAAAAACCACTGACCTGAAAAATAAATCCAGGAGAGATAATTTAAAAATTATTGGACTACCTGAAAGCCATGATCAAAAAAAGAGCCTAGACACCATCTTTCAAGAAATTATCAAGCAAAACTGCCCTGATATTCTAGAACAAGAGGGCAAAATAGAAATGGAAAGAATCTACCCATAGCTTTTTGAAAGAGATCCCAAAAGGAAAACTCCTAGGAATATCAGAGTTCCCAGGTCAAGGAGAAAATATTGCAAGCAGCCAGAAAGATACAATTTGAGTATTGTGGAAATAAAATCAGGATAACACAAGATCTAGCATTTGTACATTAAGGGATCGAAGGGCTTGGAATATGATATTCTGGAAGTCAAAGGAGCTAGGATTAAAACCAAGAAACACCTACCTAGAAAAATTGAATACAAGGGGGAAAAAATGATCATTCGATGAAATAGAGGACTTTCGAGCATTCTTCTATAAAGACCAGAGCTGAATAGAAAATTTAACTTTCAAATACAAGAATCAAGAGAAGTATGAAAAGGTAAACAGGAAAGAGAAATCATAAGGGGCCAATTAAAGTCGAACTGTTTACATTCCTACATGGGAAGATGATATCTGTAAATTGTGAGACCTTTCTCAGTATTAGGGTAGTTTGAGGAGATAGATAGATGATAGATAGACAGACAGACAGATTGATAGATGGCACAGGGTGAGTTGAATACGAATGGATTATATCTAAAAAATAAAATTAACGGGTGAGAGAGGAATATATCGAAAGACGGAGAAAGGGAGACAGAGAATAGGGTAAATTATCTCACATAAAAAAGGCAAGAAAAAGGTTTCACAATGGAGGGGAAGAGGAGGGAGGTGAGAGGGAATGAGTAAACCTTGCTCTCATTGGATTTGACTTAAGGAGGGAATAACATACACACTCATTTGGGTATCTTACTGTACAGGAAAGTAAGGGGAAAGGGGATAAAAGGGGGTGGATGATAGAAAGGAGAGCAGATTGGGGGAGGGGGCAGTCAGAAGCAAACACTTTTCAAAAGGGACAGTGTCAAAGGAGAAAACAGAATAAGTGGGGGGCAGGAGAGGATGGAGGGAAATAGTCTTTCACAACATGATTATTATGGAAGTGTTTTGCATAATTACACATGTATAACCTATATTGAATTGCTTGCCTTCTCAATGAGGGTGGGTGGGAAGGGAAGAAGGGAGACCATTTGTAACTCAAAGTTTTAAAAACAAATGTTAAAAATTGGTTTTATATGCAACTTGGAAATAAAATATATAGGCAATGGGGTATAGAAATCTACCTTGCCCTACAAGAAAGTAAGGAGGAAGGGGATAAGGGGGGGTGATAAAAAGGAGAGCAGACTGGGAGAATATCAGAATGTATGCCATGTCAGGGTCGGGGGTAGGGGAGAGATGGGGAGAAAATTTGAAACTCAAAATCTTGTGGAAATGAATGTTGAAAACTAAAAATTAATTAATTAATTAATAACAATAAATCTTAAAAAATTAAATAAAAAAAGAAAATCCTTTGGACACATAGAAGAAATTTGTGTGTAACAGGGCTTGTAAAAAAAAATATGTTGGAAGAAAAAAAAACAAATGCTTGATTCCTTCTTCCTTCTATGTTTTCCAAAGGACCTACACTGAAGTATATTATCCACGTCCCAAAAGAGACAATGTGGAGCCATGTCTTTTTGGACGTGCTAATAATAATAACTAGCAGTAGAAGCCACCTTGCTGCCTTGGAAAAACAGGGACATGGCCACTATATGGATTCATTTTACTTGATTAAGAGGGTTCTTTTTTTTCTTTATTAAGGGTGGAGTGGCCTCTCATCCTACCCACTTAAAAGTAATTACCTCTTTAGCCAAGAATACTTCTTGATTGAATCAGTTAATCAGAAGCAAGTATGAATAGGGCCTAGACATTTCCTTGAATCAATCAGAGCCACTGTGACAGGCTGGGTCACCCCTAAGCAATTTGTATAAAATGAAAGAGCGATCTCAGAACCAGGAAGAGTGATTCTGAGAGAGGTCAGGGGAGAAGAAGGAGCAGGTCATACAGATAAGATGTCCAAGAAGGCCATAATGTCTACAGGCATCACAGAGCAGGGTCAGGCTGACAACAGCATATCCATGTATATCTATATCTATACATCTACACCTATACATCTACATCGATATCGATGTCTATATCTATACCTATATCTACATCTATATATCTATATCTTTATCTATATTTATCTATATCCATATATATTTATATCTATACCTATATTGATATAGATATAGATATCCACATGTTCAAGGTCTAAAGAAAGTCCTCCCCAAAAAAGAAAAGGCTGGCGCAATATCCAGCTGGTCCATCATCAACTATGTCATGAACATTCAACAAAAAAATACTGATTCTATCATAGAAGTTAACTGAGGTTCTGCATGGAAAACCAGCACCCAAGTTTTTTCCTACACTTCTTGTCCCCTATTAACTTTCATTTAGCTATTAATTTGGAGAACTGCAATCTCCTTATTAAATAGAAATGTAACCGCATCACATCTCGCACTACCTTACTCGTTTGTAAGTATGTGGGCACAAAAATGTATGTATGTGGAGTGATCCCTGTGTCCTGGATTGTGTAGCTTTGATCTAGGACTTCGGCCTTTTGGTATGATTCCTTCACATTTGATTGTCAACTCTGCATGTTCCTGGATTGTGTCTCCCATGCCATCTGTGACCCTTCCCAGTTGTTCCGTATACACTGTAGTTCTGTTCCAATTAGCTCAAAGAACCAGTTGCAAATGATTCACTAAGGGTAAGGAATGCTGAATAGTCATAAAAATGAAAACAAATACAATGACATAAAATAAATTCTACTTACAAGCTCCAAATATCTAGAAAATAATGTGGAAGAAATGCCTGCCAAGACAGTTCCCTGAATGGGAGGCAGACAGCCCAGCTTCCTCATAACTACTCCAATAAAACTTCAAAGTTTACACCAGACCAAAAAATAGTCAAGAAGTCTAATGAGAAACTAGAGGAAGTGATTCCTTCCATCCTGCAACTGCACAAGAGGTCAGCCCCTGCAAAGCCAATGCCTCCCATTGCAACTGGGACCTGTCTGTCCAGAGACACAAAGGGTCTTTGTCCTAAGGCTTTCAAAAAGAACAGAAGATTCCCACAGATAAAGCCACAGGGTGCTGGAGACCTGTGCTGGAGAACTTACTGTCTCCTGCTAAACCAGGTTGAGGTTCAGACCTGTCAGTGAGTTAGGGGGTATCTGCTACCCCAAGCATGTGAAGACTTCCTCCAACAGAATGTGGTCAGATGAGAACAAGTTTGGTCCAGTGGCATGAAGTGGCTTTAGCAGGTGCTGTGGAGCACCTAGAGCTTGGTCAGATATCAAAGATGCCAAGGTCATCCCCTGCACCCTAGGCCGTCGCCAGTCTTCCTGACTTTTCTCCTGCCATTGGACTTCAATGACCCTGGAAGAGAGAGTGAGGCTGATGACTTTATGCAGCTCTGCCTTGCTGAAATCCAGTTCACGTGAGAGTCAAGACGTCACCTGTGATCTTACTGTCCAACTTCAAAAAATGAAAGAGTAACAACCTACCATGTGCCAGGCACTGTACTAAGTACCGAGGATACTTCCTGCCCTGGAAGAACTCAGTCTGCTGAACATGAAATCAAGTCTCTCCAAAGAAGAGCCATTCATGGCGAACCTTCCTGATCATGGTATGGCATGGGAGGGTGGGGGATAAAAAGGCCTCGATGGATCTCTGTAATGTTAAAACATCCCAAAATAGAAATTCTGGCCACATTCTGGCAAGTGGAAGGAGTCCCCCAAAGATCTCTCTGCTTGGCCCTGTGGCATTTACCACTTTTATCACTGACTTGGATAAAGGCAGCAAACCTGCTGATGAAGGTTCACACACTGAATGGCAGAGTCAGGATCCACAAAGATCCCCACAGGCCAGAGCACCGAGATGGATGTAACATGATTAAATGGAATACAAGTAAATGCCAAGTCTTGCACTTGGGTAGAACAAAATGGAATATATGTGGGACAGTGTGGCCAGAGTCCTATTCATCTGCAAAAGACACAGAGGGGTTGTGGTGAGTGGGTGGCAACGTCATTATAATTCAGAGATGTGCTAGGGCACCCAAGAAAGGAGGTCTGTGACGAAAGGCTCAGAATTTGGGACTAGGGATGTGGCATTCCTGCCATTCTCTACTTGGGCAGACTACATCTAGCAGGTTATGTTCAACTCTGGGTACCACATTTTAGGAAAGCCATTAACAAAGTGGAGAATGTTTAGAGGAAGCAACCAGAAGTAGGACAGGCCCTCAGAACATGCTGGATGCACAATGGTCAAAGGAACTAGGATACTTTAGTCTAAAAGACCAAATAGGGTCTACTAGACCTATACTGGGTCTCAACTCACAGTTTATGAAGTGCTGAAGGGGTCACGATTAGAAAAAGTTTAAGAAGCCTTGGTCTAGAGAAGGGAAGACTTGTGAGATACATGATAACTTTCTTCAAGTATCTGAAAGACTGTCATGTGGAAGAGGGAGTAGATTTTTTTCTGGCTTGGTCTCACTAGACAGAACTAGGAACAGTGTACGGAAATTGAAAAAAAATTAGGCTTGAGGAAAACTTTTTAAATTAGAGGTGGGGCAGCTAGATGGTGCTGCAGTAGATAAGGCACCGGCTCTGGAGTCAGGAAGATCTGAATTCAAATCCAGTCTCAGACATTTACTACCTGTGTGACCCTGGACAAGTCACTTAACCCCAATTGCCTCAAAAATAATAATAATAATAATTAGAGCTATGGGAAAATAGACCAGACAACCATGGGAATTAGTGGGTTCTCCCTCAATAGAAGCCTTCAGGCAAAATCAGGACAACTGCTTGTTGGGTAAGTTGTAGAGGAAGACTATTGTTTGTGTATTGGTTGGACTGAATGGTTTCTGAGGTCCCTTCCAACTCAGAGATCCTACAGTTTTCTGTCTGAGAGAGGTTAAATTACATTTCAGAATCACTTTTTCATTAGACAAAGACGTATGTCAGACATAGAAACAAGACTGGATTTTCAAGTTAATGAGATCCCAACAGCAACAGTGTAAAAGGAAACCGCTTAGGTTCTCAGTTTAATTTTCCAGCTTATGGGCTAAACATGATACCATTCCTCCAGCCAATTCATCAGTACTGCCTGTCCTGCTCATTATCACCTAACAATTTCTCTTGGATCTGTTGGTTCCTTTTCATTTTTACAGGCCCCACCCTAAATTCAATCGGTCTTCCTTCTCAATTGTGCTACTGCAATGACTTCCCTGTCTCTCATATATTCTGTGTAGAACTGGCTCAAAAGTCTATCTCAAGTACCCTTTTTATCACATTGCTCCTGTCATGTCCAATCATGGATCAAGTGTTAACCAGTGAGTTATTGACCACTGAGAAACAGCAGCTGTTCCTTGCACAGGGAAGGAAACTGAATGCCAAGAACAAAGAATGGAGCTAGCAAGTCTAGCAAGGAGCTAGACTTCGAAATCTGACACCCAAATCAGAAGGGCCAAAAAGTCCAGGATGCTCACGTACAGTGAGGAGACTGAGGGGAAAAGAACAGGGAAAGCTATCTTCTGATGGACTCTGAAGTGTGTTACACCTTATTCTGTTTTTAAATAACAAAATATTTCTATGGCAGTTTAAATTTTGCAAAACTCTCTCTCTGTTTCTCTCTCTCTGCTTTTCTGTCTCTTTGTTTCTCTCTCCTCTCTTTCTGTCTTTTTCTCTTCATTTCTCTGTCTCCTGACTCTCTCTTTGTCTCTCTGCTTCTCTCTCCTCTCTATCTCTATGTGGATAAATATATATGGGGATGTGAAGATATACATATATGTATATGTATATATATGAGTGTGCATATGTATATAACAGATATTATCCTCATAGATAAGAAAACAGAGGCTCAGAAAATGAAGTGATTCATTGTATACCAAGATAAGGTCAAAATGGGTAGATGATTTAAATATAAAGGGTGATACCATAAGCAAATTAGGGGAGCACTGTCAAATCTAAGGATAGGAAAGACTTTAGGACCAAATAAGAGATAGAGAACATTATGAGATTCAAAATGAATAATTCTGATTAAATTTAAAAGTTTTTGCACAAACAAAATCAATTCAACCAAAATTAAAAGGAAAGCAAAAAACTAGGGGAGAAATTTTATAGCAAGCATCTCTGATAAAGGCCTAATTTCCCAGATTTATAGAGAATTGAGTCAAACTTCTAAGAATACAAGTCATGGGGCAGCCAGGTAGCACAGTGAGTAAAAACACCGGCCCCAGAGTTGGGATGACCTGGGATCGAATCCGGGCTCAGACACTTAGCACCCACCCAGAAACACCTGGCTGTGGTAACCTTGAGCAAGTTACTTAATCCCAATTGTTTTTTTAAAAAAAAGAATACAAGTCATTCCTCAATTGATAGATGATCAAAGGATATGAATTGGCAGTTTTCAGATGAAGAGATCAAAACTATCTCTAGTCATATGAAAAAAATGCTCTAAATCACTACTGATCGGAGAAATGCAAATTAAAGCAACTCTAAGGTACTACCTCATACCCATAAGATTACCTATTATGACAGAAAAGGAAAATTATAAATGTTATGGGATGTGGGAAAATTGAGACACACTAATGCACTATTGTGGAGCTGTGAACTGATCCGACCATACTGGAGAGCAATTTGGAACTGTATCCAAAAGGCCATAAAACCATGAATACCTTTTGACTCAGCAATACCACTACTAGGTCTGTATCCCAAAGAGATTTTTTTAAAAGAGAGAAAAAGACTAATTTATACAAAAATAGTTATAGCAGCTCTTTTTGTGGTGGTAAAGAATTAGAAATTGAAAGGATGGCCATCAGTTGGGGAATGACTGAACAAGTTGTGGTATATGATTGTACTGGACTATAAGAAATGATGGGTAGGATGATTTCAGAAAAACCTGGAAAGACTTATATGAACTGATACAGAATGAAGTAAGCAGAACCAGGAGACCATTGTACACAGTGATAGCAATATTGTACGATGAACAATTGTGGAGGACTTAGCTATTCTCACCAATACAATGATCCAAGACAATTGATCACAAAGTCCTCATGATGAAAAATGCTATCTGCCCCCAGAGAAAGTACTGAAGGTGTTTGAACACAGACCAAAGCATACATACTATTTTCTCTTCCTTCCCTTCTTCCTTTCTTCTTCTTTCTCTGTCTCTTTCCTTCCTTTCTTTCTAAGTTTCAAGTTTTCTTCCACAAAATGACTAATATGGAAATGTTTTCCATCACTGCACATGTATAACCTATATCAAATTGCTTACTGTGTCAGGGAGGGGGGAGGGGAAGGAGGAAGGGACAATATTTGGAATTCAAAACTTTTTAAAAATGAATGCAAAAATTGCATTTGGATGTAATTGGGGAAAAATAAAATATTATTTTAAAAAATAAAGAAAATGAAGTGATTTCTCCATGGGCACACATGGTCTAGTGCTTTAGCATAGTGCTTGGAATATTACAAGCTTAATCAATACTTGTAGACCTGACACAGGTTATATATGCCAAAGATGAGATTTGCACACAAGTCTCATCACATTGCCTTTCCATGTTGTTAGAGGAGTAACATTGTCAGCTATGATCACCAGTCCACATTTCCTGCTCCCAAACCTACAGGGCCTACTGGACAAAAGCAAAACCTTTCAGCTTCTTGCTGTTCCCCATACATGGCTTGCTTACTACACAAAACCTGTTTCAGTCTGCCATGCCTTTTGTATAATTCTCTCTATATACAATGCCCTCCGTCTTCCTCTGTATTGATATGTTATCACTTTCAAAAGTAGATTGAAAATTCACCTCTTCCAGCTGATTGCCCATTTATTATTCCACATCCTCTCGGCACTGATCTACTCCAATGGTAGTATGTTCATTTGCTGATGATGTGTTGGACACACTCAACTCATCCAGTCAAGCATGGACAATGTGACCCAGAACCCCTATAATATCACTGTCATCATCACAGTCAGCAGGTACCCACCCAAAACAACAGTTCTCAGTGAGGGTAAAGCCCTGCCATTGAGCATCAGTCCTCCAAGATATGAATACCTGGGGTAACTCCAAACATGCAATATATAATGACAGTTTCATAATGTTATTTCAACAAGAAAAGATAAAACTTCAATGACACGTTGATACATGCGTAATAGTTCATTTCAAAATCAACTGGTATGCCCTGTAAAAGTCACATCAAGTAAACCTTCTTATCTAATCTCAGCCTAGGGAGAAAATGATATTAAAAAGGAAAAAAAATCATTAGTGGAGCTCTGCAAATTCTGGAGTAGACCAAAATAGAAATCCTGGCCAAATTCCCATAAACGTAGCCCAGGTTCCCCTCACCATGGCTCCCTGAAAGCGATTCCCAGGCTCAATGCACTCCTTGGCATTTATTCAAAACCACAACTCTCCAACCTCTTATCTGATGCTTTACTTCTACCACTACAAGTCAGAGGATGCATTCATTTAAAGCAAAGACATTTAATTAAACAGAATAATATAGTAAAATCTGAAAGAAACAATCTTCCATCCCCATAGAGACATACTCTCCTAAAGATGCCCATGTCACTGGTGGTGGAGGAAATACTTGTAGCATGAACAGTTTAGGGTGGCAACTTGAATGACTGGAACACCTCGAAAGATGCCAACTTCAAGCATTCCATAAGCATGTTTGCTCCATGTCAATAAATTAGTCAGTAAACATTTATTAAGCACCTACTAAGTAATGGGGATACAAAGAGAAAAAAGAAAGCCAGTTCTTACCCTCAGGGAGCTTACAATCTAATAGGGAAAGACAACACATAAAGGAAAACTGACAGAGATGTCAAGTCTAGCCTCAGCGTACTGAATTTCAGGGCACAGAAACCAAGAATTCTAAAAACTCTTCCCCAGCTTCTACCCTTCCTAAGCCTGGAAGAGGGGGAGAAATGGCAAGCTTGTAGATCCACTAGAATACAAAGAAAGGTGACCCCAAAGTGGAAGATCAACCCAAGAGGAAGAGAATGACAAGTACACGAACACAGTCCTCAAGGATCTACATCAAGTCTCCCCCTAGAGGACAGTTATTAAGTGTCTCCTATGTGCCAGGTTCTGTGCTAAGTGGGAGGGAAGTGCTATAATTACCCCCATTTTACATATGAGGTCATTGAGGCAGAGCCTGAATGACTTGCCCTGAGCAAGCCAAATGGCTAGTGTCTGAGGCCAGATTGTAAGTCAGGTCCTCCTGATTCCAGGCCCACTTCTCTATAACTCCTAGCTGCCTGGGAATGTCTCTCCTGGGGGGATGATGAACAACAGAGGCCCAGATGGCCAACATGGCAGCAATCCACATCACTGAGGGCCACAGAAGGCATTGGGGACCTGGCCCCTTGAAGACTGGAGGGCAACACAGGAAACCCAGACCCTGGAAGCCAAGGGAACAAAGCAGGAGCTGAGGTGCTAAGGGCAGGCCGGTTAGTTAAGGTTCAATGGTAGGATGAAATGAGGGACTTAGAGGGGACTGAAGCGTTAACAAAAGGGGGCTGACAGCTATGACACAGAAGGGATAGTGGGAAGATTATGACAGCACTTAACTTAGGTAAACTACTCGCCCCACACTTTCCTGGCACACTCTCCCCAACCCCAGAGCAGAGTGCGGTGATTAGTGTTATCTTGGGTTGCCCACCAAGTCTGAGGGGCCTGGACTCCACAGGGGTAGCCATATTTCTGCCCTTAGTCAACCAGAAAGTCACTGTTAGGGGGAGAGAGGGGAACCCTGGTAGTTACTACTCTTGTCATAGGAGGCCTCAAGGGACTGGAAAATAAAGCAAGAGTCCAGACACTGTGGAACTGAGGAAAAAGACTGGGAACAGGCAGGCTCTATATAGAGCCCCTGGGAGACATAGGGGGACAATAAGGGCTAGCATTTTTATAGTACTTTAAGGTGTGCAAACTGCTTTATAAATATTATCTCATTTGATGTTCACAACCACCCTAGGAGGTAGGTGCTTTTGTTTTCCCCATTTTACAGATGAGAAAACTGAGCCGGAAAGCAGTTTTGTGATTTGCCCAGGGGCACACAGCTAGTCAGTGTCTAAGGCTGGATTTAGACGGAGGTCTTCTTGACTCATGGTCCAGGATTCTAGTCACTGCTCTGCTCAACCTAGCTGCCAAAACAAAATCCAGTTACTGGGGCCTGGGGCATCAAGCAGAGCAAGGCTGCCTCAGTGCTCAGTGATCGACTGCCATGAAGTTCCTAACAGGCCTTGCTCTAGAGTAAGGCCTTGGAACAGGCTACAGATTGAACTTAAGTAGGTCCAGCTGCTAGAACAAAGAGCCAGGTCAATCATTATACCACGGACTTTCTAAAAATGAAATTTTACTTATCACACTTATTTTTGAGTGTGAACATGTGTTAAGGCAAAAAGAATGTACATTTGTTGGGCAAAAGTCTAGTCTCCTTTATGGGACTCAATTGCTTCCTCTTTAAAATGAGGGGGTTAGAACAGATGATCTTAAAAGACCCTTCTGGCCCTAAATCCCATGATCCTATTTATTGGAAAGTTAAAATCTTTGGGACTAGTTAAACTATGCTGATAGAAATAAAAATCTACCCTACTCAAAAATACATTTGTTTTAATTTAATCCCATAATTTCTTGGGAAAACCAGTATGGAAGAGGAACAGACTAGATCAGCGCTGTCCAACACTCAGTGTACCAAGTGGCCTCAAAATTCCTGTGTGTAAGCCCAAACCAGATCAAAATGCAACTGGGAAGTTTTGAACAATATACATCAAAATACAACCTACATAATGTTCACTTGTGGTTTTCTAAGTCAACATGCTGCCACAGGGATTGGTTTCTAATTAAGTTTGACATCACTGCCATGAGGTTGTCTAAATGATAACATGAAAAGATCACTTCCTGCACTGCTAGTAACCAGACCTGGTTTAAAATCCTGATTCTTCCATTTACTAGGTTTAAGACTGTAGGAAAGTATTTAATTAAGGAAATGGTGACTTGGGTAGAGGGAGAGAAAATGAAAGATACTGGGCAAAGATCAGAAAAATTTTCTAACTCTGACATTCTGTTATTCCTTGAATGTTAAAAGTAGACATTATGACATTATGATTGAGAGACATTGTATAGCAGTAGTAGTAGTAGTAGTAGTAGTAGTAGTAGTAAATGGGAGGGAGATGCTATTATTATCCCCATCTTACAGATGAGGAAACTGAGGTTGAAAAAGAGGTTAAGTGATTTCCTTAGGGTCACACAGTTAGTGAGTGTATGAGTCTGGATTTGAACTCAGGTCTTCCTGATTAGCCACTGTGCCACCTAGGGCCACCTAGCACCACCTGGCTGTATATTGGAAAGGATCCTGCACCTGAAGTCGGAAGACCAGGGTTCAAGTGGTTCTGACATTTTAGTACCTACGTGACTTTGGAAAACAAATTTCCCTTCTTTAGGCTTCAGTTTCATCAACTGTAGAATCAGGGAGCTAGATTAGATCTAAAGTGCCTTCTAGCTCTGATCCTATGAAATACAAACATATATACCTCCATTGTATGTTTTTCTAATTATAACACCTGTTCCTTTATTAATATGGCACAGATTCTCTTGTCTTAAAACATTAAGTTCAAAAAAGGGGGAGGAGGGTGATCAGAGTATTGAAACAGATACATATAATATATATATATGTGTATATTCTAGATAAATTATATGTGTTATATATAAATACACACAAGCACAATTTTGTAGCACAGATGGAACAATAATATGTGGCCAAATAGCTTTGATGTATTTGCAAATACTTGCACATGTGCTGTAAGTGGTGTTAAGAGAATGGTTCGTGTCATCTCCTAAAGTATAGAGTCTTAATGCATTGAGTCTGATTGTTCTGACTCTTCCAGGTAAATAGGAGCTTCCCCCCCGCCCCCAACTCCTCTCTAAAGGCTTCCTGGCACCGTGGCAAGAAGGCTGTGTGAAGTACAAAGGAAATCCAACGAGAGATTATTAGAACCACAGCAGTGAACAGAAACCGAAATCAACCTTGTGGTTTGACAATCGCCCTGCACACCAGGTCACGGCCTGCTCAGCATAAAACCAAGAGTCAAGACCGTGGGCTCTGCTCCTCCTCCAATTAAATTAAATTCACGAAAGATTTAGTAAGTGCTTACTAAAAGATGGCACTGTGCTAGGTTCCGAAGATGTAAACATGACATAACCTCATGACCTCTTGCCTTCAAGGAGCTTAAAATCTTTTCCTCCTCTTCCTCCTCTTGCTCTGAGGCTTACAAAGCAATTTCCTCTAAACATAGTTCCAAAAGGCTGGACAGGATATGGCATAGACTAAAATAAGTATATTAAAAAGCAGAATGTGATAAGAGCAAAAGAGAGAAAGTCAGAGAAATAATCTGTGTAGATTTTCTGAGAGATCACTTTCAGCTAAAGGGATTAGGGAAGAAAGCAGATACACAGAAGACATGACATCTGAGCTAGGCCCTCAAGAAGAGAAGAATTTCAACAGGTGGGGTAACTGAAGGAGTGTATTATAGGCATGAGGTTCAAAAGACATCTACTGCAAACTCAATATAATTCAAAAGTCATCTCACTTGATAGATGAGGACCAGGGATGAAAACCAAGGCTGAAAAAGGTTAAGTGAATTGCCCAGGGTAACACAGGCAGTATGAGTCTGGATCTGAACTCAGGTCCTACAGGTATTTACAAGGGAGGGTAAGTAAGCCCAGATTAAAAAACACTGCCAAGTCAAGTTTAACTGAAATGTAGACTGTGTGAAGGGGAGATGTGGGTGGGGGGTGTGGAAGGTCATGGGAAATAGAAAGGTTAGAAAGGTGGCCTTTAAAGGAAAGGTCCGTAAATGCCAAGAAGATGAGTTTGTATTTTATGCTATAAGTTACTGGGAGCCACCAAATATATTTGAACAAGGGAATTACGTATTCAGACCTAAGGATTAGGATGATTACTTTGGTAGCTATTTGAAGGATGGATTACAGAAGGGAAAGATTGGAGGTAGGGAGACCAGTTAGGAAGTCATCACAATAGTCCTGGTGAGGGAGAATGACAGACCAAACTAGGGCAGGAGCCAGAACAGAGAAGGGAAAAGAGATGTAAGAGATAAAATGCAGGTAGAAGTGACAGGACTTGGGCAATTATTCAGAGGGGTGGGGAGAGAGGGAAGATTTAAAGATGAATCATATAGTTGGAGGCCTGACTGACCATATGATTGGTGATTCCTTCAACAGCACTAGTTTTGGGGGGAAGAGGGTGGCCACATCTAGAAGGCAGTTGGAAATGGTGGCTGTGGGTAGGGAAGTGCACAGCTCATAAGAGAAAGTAAAGTTGGACATACGGGTTTGAAAGCCATCTATAGAGAGGTGATCGCTGAAACCAGCAGATTAGATAAGATCACCAAGGGGGAAAGCATAAACAGAGAAGAGGGATGAGAACAGAACTATGGGGAACCACCATATTTAGAAGGCAGAAGTGTGGAGATGAATAAGTAAAAGGTACAGAGGAGGAGGAGTCTTTTGTTTAAGGAGAACCAGAAAAAGAAGAGTATCATAGAAACAAAGGCAAGAGAGAATAGCCAGAAGAAAGGGGTGATCAATAGTACCAAAGGCTGCAAATAGGTCAAAGAATATGAGCATTGAGAAGGTCACTAGATTTGACAACTAAAATGGTACTGGTGACACTGGGTCACGTGAATTTCAGTAAGCAAATGAGCATAAGACAGAGATTGTGGGAAAGGAGGAGAGAATAGAAGATGGTATCAAGGGGTTGTGAAAGGAATAGAATGGGAAAAGGATCTGCTATCCAATGGCCTCAGTTTTCTCAGGTAAGAGACAAAGTCTTCAGCTGAATTAGTCTCTTATAAAAAAGAGAGATGAGGGAGGATTAAAGAGAAAAGAGGAAGTTTATAGTTCATGAAGCATGGATACACACATACAAATAATAATACTGATGAAAACTACCATGTAGATAATGCTTTACAATAGCAACATGCTGAACATATATTATGTCCTCTGATCATTAAAACATTCATTCAGTCACTAAACTGGAGCATGTAACATACTCAGAATTGACTATCCCAACTCCCACTCACTTTCACATCACATGGATGAGTCAGGTCTCTAGTGCTAGGCTTATCAATCTCTATCTCTAGCCCTTAGGGATTGTAGGTATTGTTTAAAATCTACACATAGCTCCTGAGCTCCGCACCTGTGTGTTCTCCATCATGACTCTCAGTTGAAAATCATGGAATTGGCTAGTCTCAAGTAGATGTTATGAAGTATTTACTAAAATGCTACAGTAAGAACAGTTGGTACAAACACACTCTTTAAAAAAAAAATGGGGGTGGCTAGGTGGCGCAGTGAGTAAATCGCCCACCCCAGAGTCGGGAGGACCCGAGTTCAATTCTGACCTCGGACACTCAATACCCACACAAAAACACTAGCCGTGTAACCTTGGGCAAGTTACTTAACCCCAATTGCCCTCCAAAAGGCAAAAAAAAAATGGGACACTGTTTCCCAGAAGCACATTAGAATGTCTAGGGGAAATTGGGCTCAAGCTTAGCAAGCACAGGGGCAAAGGGGTGAATCACAGCTCCTGACTGTTAAAAGTCCTTCTCTCCCTTTTGTGGGGTGCTCAGGAAGTTCCCCTTAGGCATGATGCAGATAACTTTGCTGGGCTCTCTGTAGAGCTGAGAATTTCTATCCAGTCTGTCCTTGGCTCCCAAAGCAGATACTGTTACCAGCAGCTGCCGTCCCTGGAGATGGTACTAGGATGCTTAGACGGGAAGTCCAAATGTCTAAACTCCTGGGTCCTCCTCTGGTCAAGGGACTTGGGGGAAGACACTAAGGCTGAAGTCAAAGATCTCCCCTCCTTTTCAATGCAAGGTGAGTGGGAACACTATCTCCTAATTGACGGCTCATGGAATTTCACTTCTATTTTATAAAACTCTTAGGGTGCGACTAAAGCTTCTGCAGTCAATCTAAACATTCTTCCTATCAGTATCATTTTAGTTCTTCCAAGACAAATTTCCCAGTTAATCTAAAGTATTTGATTGAATGATTTCAACTTGTTCCCACCTAGTTACGGTACCCAAGTAGTCAATCATTTGCTTTAAGTGGGGGAAAGTATCTTGATCAATACTAGCCTTGTAGCCAGTGATACCACTACTAGGCATATGACCCAAGAAGGTCAAAGACAGAGGGAAAAGTCTCATATGTACAAAAATATTTATAGCATCATATTTTGTAGCAGCAATGAACTGATAGAAGAAAAGTGGGCACCCATCTACTAAAAGGTAACTGAAAAAACAGTGGTATAAATTATATATGAATACATTGTACCATAACAAAAGAATATAAAGAATTCAGAGAAACTTGGGAAGTCTCGTGTAAATAGACCCATTTAATAGAACTAGAGGAGTAACTGACATGAAAAACATGATAACATAAAGGCAAACAACACCGAAAGACTACAGAACTCTGATCAATTTGGTGACCAAGTGGGAGCTGACTGGGAAGCGTCCTTCTGCTTGTAAGCTGGAGGTGGTTGATTACAGGTGTGTGCAGAAAGTATTCATTTGCATGGACCGCCAATGTGTTGATTTGTTTGGTTAATTGGACCTATT
Organism: Petaurus breviceps papuanus; assembly: GCF_028583685.1. Taxonomy (NCBI): domain Eukaryota; kingdom Metazoa; phylum Chordata; class Mammalia; order Diprotodontia; family Petauridae; genus Petaurus; species Petaurus breviceps. The sequence continues at coordinate 2,736,158 of NW_027187259.1, read as the reverse complement.
TGTTACAAGGTAGGATTCTATTGGGTGAGGAGGTGGAAGCAGCAGGGAGACACCGGGAAGTGACAGTGTTTTTCAAAAATCAATCAAACATTTAAAAAACACCCATTCGGGAATTTTTGAATTTTCTGCTCTGCAAATGTTTTCCATTCCCTCTCAAAATCAAAGAAACAAGACTTACCTTCTGTAGTGCCAATGGAATGTTTGTTCTCTCCCCAAAGTCTCTCAGTGCACTCCATGGGGGTACACTGATGGAACAGAACATCTGTGCTCCCCAGCTCTGGTGCTCTGGGTGTTTGAGAGACCCCTTTGGTACCACACATTTACATACACAAATTTTCCATCAACCCATAACCAGATGCATTTGAAAGCGTACACAAAAACCTTCCTTGATCATGGGGCTACATACAAAATCAGTAGTTAAGTTGTTTTCTCACTAAACTACCTGATCAGGGCTTTCAGCATGCTTTAATCTCCATTTCCTTGATTTTGAGACAACTACTGGAATTTTTTTCTAGCCTCCTACAACCACACTGATAATTCAGAAGCAGAGAGTTATCATCAAAGTTTGGATAATAAGACAGGGAAATGGATCTGCTGACTTTTGAGAACCCTTCCAGTGTTAGGATTAAATTTGGAAACTGTTTGCAATATCTTTGAATTAGTTAGGAACAAATTTTCTACAAGGAGAGACTGCAAACCTAACCTCAGACATATGATTCTAGTCATCTTCCAATGATTTCATAGGCATTAGGGCAGGAAGAGACTTTAGAAGACATCTACTCCAAACCCATTCATTTTTTATAGACTAGACCAAGGGAGCCCAGAGAGAGGGCAAGTGATTTGCCCAGGGTTAGTAACTAGTACTCGACAGTCAGAATGGAAATCCAGATTTGTCCAAGCCAAACTCAGTGCTGTTTTCATTAAACTCCACTCTTGGCCTGGGAGGTCAGTTTTGGAGTATGATGGGGTAATGACCTAAAACATTTTTGTTCATCTTCTGATGAGCTATTCTACTTCCATCGGGACAAATGTGTGTCTGTTGCTTTGGGGATTTACAGCACCCCAAACCAAACAAGGAAGACAAAATGGAAATGTGGTTCTAAGGAGTGTTCCAATGTCTTCGGGGCTGCCCACCCCCTCCTCACTCCAAGATGGGAGCAAAATGTCACTTCCTTGAACACTTGGAAGAAACTAAATTGAGCTGCTGAAAGTTTTCTTTATTTGTTTATTGCACCTTCCAAGAGGAAAGTAACAGCAGGTATTTGGGTTTGAAAGGTCACCTACTGAGCTGCGGGCTGAATAAGCAAAGACAAACTAAGCAAAGGAAGGGAGAAAGTCTACAATGAACCCCGACTTTGCAGCATTGTGTAAATAACAACCTGGAAGAGAAGTCTAGAATTCCACAATCAAGAGAGGACTGTCCAAACCCTCGAAGATTATGGGCTCAAAAGTCAGTCCCAACAAACAAGGAAACCAGCACGTCTCAGGGTCTCTACTGCTTATTTGTACTGCAAAATTCTGGCTACAAAGTTCTTCTCTTCCTTAGTCTCAGACCAAAAATGGGTATTTAGGTTCTTTGAGAAAGGCTTGTTTATTAATGGGATCAAGGTTTTGCATTTTCTTGGTTCAGGAGTCTATAGTCACAGGTGAAAGTGAGAGGCAGAATGGTACTGTGGTTCGTGTCCAGTCTCTGGGATAGGTAACCTGCATTCCAAGCTCATCTCAGATATTTTCTAAGCTGTGTGATCATGGGCTAGTGAGTTCACCTCTCTAAAAGTGATGAAAGCCGCTTCTCTTCTAGAAGTCAATGGGCCTGGTTCGTGAGGAGAGTGTTTTTCAGATCTTAACATAGTAGTGAAATGGACATTACACTGACCAGAAGTTCTGGCTCTTGCAGTAAAAGCTCTCTGATAGGGATGTTCTAGATGGAAAATGTACATTTTACAAAAGCCCATCTTTGCTGAACCTGTGACTCTCCCTGCTGACTAGCACCACAGCCAGCCTGTTTCCTCCAAAGAGCATAGGACTGACTTCTGGCCTGACTTGGCCACTAACCAGATGTCAGGTTGCCCATGACATAGGGTGTACCCCCTCAGAAGATCACAAGGCCTTAGATTTTAGGGCTTCAAAGGATCTCTGATACTGCCTAGGCATGGTTGCCTCAGTTTCCTTTTCTGTACAATGAGGGAAGAGACATCATTATCATCGCAATAATAACGGCTGACATTTATATGGCACTTCAAAGTTTACAAAGTGCTTTACATTTATTATCTCTTAAGGTCCCTTCAGCTCTGACATTCCATCATCACAACCAAAGGGCTTCAGAAATCAACTACTTCAGACTACCCCCAAGAAGGATTCTCTTTACATCATACCTGACAAGAGGCCTCCAGCCTCTACAGAATGAACATGGTAATATTTAGGCTACCTACATCACAGACGAAAGAGACTGAGGCTTAGCAAGGTTAAGGGACTTACCAAGAGACACAGCTAGTAAGTGTCACAAACTGGACACTGAGATTTGAATTCAGGTCTCCAGGCTCTCAAGTCCAAGTCCAGGGCTCTCATCACTATAGTTTGCCTGCAATGATTCGATTGTAACATGTGAGTTTTGGCCTAACTTGCTCTGGGTCAGACTTGCTACATCTATCTCTCAATGTTCTAGGGTACCCAGAGGGATTGGGCCAACATTTCTCTACTGCCATTAGCTGGAGCTCCCAATGACTATGCTCTCTTTATTTTAGGGGTAATAATTAGTACCTGAGTTCCACTGAACCACTTAAGACTTGGTAACTTTCACAAAGGAATATTTGGTTCAAAGCTCTAGCAAAAACAAACACAAATATTTTCCCCAACACCTAAAGGGAGCCATAATTCTCCTATACCCCCTGAATCTGGGAGTGAGGTAGATTTTTTCTCAGAATTTAGCTCCGTTCCTACACAGCACTGGTCCCACCAAGTTGATGTCCAAAGGCAACACTGGTGCCCTTGAGCTGGAGTCTAGGAGGTCATATCTGAAGATCTTTTTGTTGCTGCTGGCACCCAGGAGCAACAATGCTGTGTGCTAGCTGCAAAATCTGACCTAGATTTGGACTCCTAGATATTCATGGCTCACTCTCCTGCATTGTTTCTTGAGAGCCATGTAGCTTCAAGAAGAGACAGTCCCATAACCCTTCCCCTTAAGATACGGTTCTTTCACCAGAAGCCAGGAGAAAAGGAATCACCTCATTCTTTCAGATGCATATAAGCAAAAAGTCTGCAAGAGCTAACTTGGGACCTTCTTAAGATGCTGACAGTTCTAGCCCAAAGAAAAAAAAGCCTCCTTTCACACTAGAGACCAGGTAAGCCTGCCATGGGGTTAGAAGCAACCAGGCCAACAGTTACAGAATGTCCAATCATTCATTTTCCTCACGTGTCATGATTCTCCAAGAAGTAGCTGGCCTTCTCTTAGCAGGTTGATAGGGCCTTACACAATGAAACAGAATCTTAGCCCCTTCAGAAGGATATAGAGGGGCAGCTAGGTGGCACAGTGAATAGAACACTGGCCCTGGAGTCAGAAGGACCTAAGTTCACCTTCAGACACTTGACACACTTACTAGCTGTGTGACTCTGGGCAAGTCACTTAACCCCAACTGCCTTCCAAAAAGCAAAAAAATAAATAAATAAAAATTAAAAAAGAAGGATATAGAGCTGGGAAGAGACCTCAGAGGCCATCCGGGGCTTCTTAAACTTTTTCCACTGGTGACCCCTTCAGCACTTTTTAAAGTGTGGGTCTCGACCCCATGGGGTCATTTAAGAACTGCTCAAGGCCAATCCCCTCATTTATAGGGGAGAAAATGAAAGCCAAGATTGATGAAGTCACTTGTCCTAGCTTGAACGTATAGTCATATCTAAGGTAGGATTTGAACCTAGGGCCTCTGCATTTAAGACAAACATCAAAGGACACAAGGTGTCAGCTATTCTTTCTACTACTGTTACAGAAGGTGAGTTGACATTCAGTATTGTTGGCAATGAAAGAGGAATTCCCTGGTAACCATTTCATAGCCAAGTTTTCCTTGTTCTAGGAAGATCCTGATGGCACCTGCACCTGCACTCATTCTGTAACAGGAAAAAAAGGATCTTGTTCAGCCAATGAGAGGCTCAAGAATGAAAACTCCATTTTTTGTAAAATACACCCGGGCAATTTGCAACTTTCTAAGAAGTGAAGAGCTCCCCAAGGCTTCCTTGTGGGGAGGAAGGGGGCACTAGAGAAGGCAGAAACCACTGGCTTTCCTCTTGGGCCTTCCACTTAGCCACTTGAAGTCGGTCTCCTTCCGTCTGTCATTCCCCTTCTTTTGCCCAGCGCTCCACTTCACTTAATCCCCAAATTATGGAATGCAATTGACTCGACTGTGATCTTTGGAAAAAGGTGGCGAGGACTAACTTGTCACCAGCTCTCCATGTCGCTGGCTAAATCACTTCTTAGCGCTGGGCCTCTCAAGCTCCTTTTCTATAAATGAGGGGGTCAGATTTTCTTACCTCTAAACAACAAAGGCATCCTGGTGTAGTGGGAGCATCTAGATATTAGGAGGCTTGAAGACCTGAGTTCGGGGGCCTTGTGATAATGCTAAATAATATTTAGGCAGTACTTTACAGACATGCAGGGAAGGGGAAGGGAATGACCACTGATCAAGTGCCTACTATGTGCCAGGCACTGGCTATATGCCTTTACAAAAATTATCTCAATCCCCACAAGAATTTAGGAGGTGGGTGCTATTATGATCCCCACTTTATAGTTAAGGAAACTGAGGTAAACAGGTAAAGGGATAGGCAGACAGAAGCTAAGTGATTTGTCCAGGGTCACAAAGCCAATCTCCTTTTAAAATATAAGCTCCTATGTCTATGTATACATAGCACAGAGTGAGTTGAATAGGAAGGGATGTCCTCTAAAAAATAAAATTTAAGAGGTGAGAGAGGAATATATTGGGAAAAGGAGAAAGGGAGAGATAAATTGGGGGTAAATTATCTCATGTAAAAGAGGCAAGAGAAAACTGTTACAATGGAGGGGAAGAGCAGGAAGGTGCAAGGGAATGGGACAACTTTACTCTCATTGAATTTGGCTTAAGGAGGGAATAACATACACACTCAATTGGGTATCTTACCCACAGGAAAATAGGGGGGAAGGGGATAGGAGGGGGGAGGTGACAGAAGGGAGGGCAGATTGGGGAAGAGTGTAGTTAGAAGCAAACATTTTTGAAAAGGGACAGGGTCAAAGGAGAAAACAGAATAAGTGGGGGTGGGATAGGATGGAGGGAAATACAGTTAGTCTTTCACAATATAACTACTATGGAAATGTTTTGCATAATTACACTTGTATAACCTACATTGAATCTCAATGGGGGTGGGTCAGAAGGGAAGAAGGGAGAGAATCTGGAACTCAAAGTTTTAAAAACACATGCTAAAAATTGTTGTTAGATGCAACTGGGAAATAAGATATACAGGCAATGGGGTATAGAAATCCATCCTCCCCTATAAGAAAGAAAGGGGGGATGGGAAGGGGATAGAAGAGAGGGCAGACTGGCAGAAGGGGTAATCAGTACTCTTGTCATCTTGGGGTGGGGGGGAGGCGAGAGATGGGGAGAAAATTCAGAACTCAAAATCTTGTGGAAATGAATGTTGAAAAAGAAAAATAAATAAATACTAAAATATAACAAAATAAAATCAAATGTAAACTCCTTGAGGCCTGGGACTGCCTTCCACTTAGTACACAGTAAGTACATAATAAATGTGTTTTTATTCATTCCTTCACGTCTTCCAGACACATTATCTCTGATGATCCCTTGATGAAGCCCTTCCTGGTCCCTCTCAATCCCACTGATTTCCCTCTGTTGATTATTTCCTATTTATCCTGCCTATGGCTGCTTTGTACATATTTGCTTGCATGCTGACCAGTCCCCATACCCTTTGCCCTGTCCCCCCCCCCATTAGACTGTAAGTTCCTTGAGTGCAGGGAATGTCTCTCACCTCTTTTTATACCCCTAGCACTTAGCACAGTGCCTGGCACACAGTAGGTGCTTAATAAATGCTTACTGAATGATGTGAAACTCTGCCTACAATCAATTTGGCTATTTTAAAATTGTATGATAAAACCTGCAACAGAGATCTCTAAAATATACCTTTGATGATTAGTGTCAATATAGTGCTTTAGGGTTTCCGTTGTACCTTATATATGTTCTTTCATTTGATGCTCACCTCTCTGTGAGGTGCTGTCATTATCCCCTTTTTTACAGGTTAGAAAACTGAGGCTGAGAGGTTGAATGACTTGCCCACAGGCACATAGCCTGGAAGTGTCTGAGACAGGATTCAAATTCAAATCTTCCTTGCTCTTAATTCAGGCATTCTTTTTTTTTTTAATTAAATGTTATGTTTATTTTTAGTTTACATCATTCATTTCCACATGATTTTGAGTTGCAAATTTTCTCCCTGTCTTTCCCTTACCCACCACCAGAAAACAGTAATCCCACTGTATACCCCGTCCCCCAATCCGCTCTCTCCTATATCCTCCCCCATTCCCCCTCTGACTTTCCAGTCGGGCAAGATGGATCTCTATACCCCAGTGCCTGTATATCTTATTTCCCAGTTGCGTGTAAAATAATAATAATAATAATAATATATTTTTTAAACATTTGATTTTAAAACTTTAAATTCCAAATTCTTTCCCTTTCACCCACCCTTACTGGGAAGATAAGTAATGCAATACAGGTAACTACGCAAAACATTTCCATAATGGATATATTGTGAAAGACTGACTATATTTCCCTCCATCCTATCCCACCCCCCCACTTGTTCTATTCTCTACTTTGACTGTGTCCCTTTTCAAAAGTGTGTGCTTTTAACTACCCTCCCCCCCAAACTGCCCTCCCCTCCATCATCCCCCCTCTAATCCCCTTCCCCCCTACTCTCCTATAGGGCGAGATACCCTATTTAGTGTGTGTCATTCCCTCCCTAAGACAAATTCAGTGGGAGTAAGGTTGACCCATTCCCTTTTGCCTTCCTGTTCTTCCCCTCCATTGCAAGTTATCCCTTGCCTCTTTTATATGAGATAGTTTACCCCATTCTGTCTCTTCCCATCTCCTCTCATTATATTCCTCTCTCACCTCTCAATTTCACCTTTTAAGTATCATCCCTTCCTATTCAATCGGTCCTGTGTCCTCTGTCTATGTATACCTGTACACATATATACACACACTCACAAATGTGTTAATATGCCCATATACTATATAGACATGCATATGTATGTATACATATATGTGTATATATACATTTCTATTCTCTTCAACTATTTTCATACTGAGAAAAGTTTCATAAGTTACAACTATCGTTTTTCTATGTAGGAATGTTAATAGTTCAACTTTGATAAATTCCTTATGATTTCTTTTCCCTGTTTACCTTCTCATGCTTCTCTTGCTTCTTGTATCTGAATGGCAAATTTTCTATACAACTCTGGTTTTTTTTATCAAGAATGCTTGAAAGTCCTCTATTCCACGGAATGACCATATTTTCCCCTGAAACATGATACTCAGTTTTGCTGGGTAGGTAATTCTTGATTTTAATCCCGGACCCCCTGTTCCCACAAAGTTCACACTGACCGCTCACTTTGGCTTTGGCATTTATGGGTTGATAATTCTGGAAACCGCCACAGCTGCTGGTGATCCACTCTCCCCAAATCCCTCCAGCCAGGGTGGTTATGGCCACCCTGAGGCTAAAACCTTGGACTGATGCTAGGCTGGGCTCAGCTCCCAGAGTGCTGCAATGTACCCCTCCTGCCTGCCTGCCGGGCTGTCTTTAATGGGAGGTTTGTTTCTCACTTTCACTTTGTGGATTCTGTAGCCCTAAAGTTTGTTTAGAGTTGTTTTTTTACAAGTATTTGAGGTGGTTATGGGGTGGGCATATGGAGTTTTCCTGCTTCTACCAGTCAGGCATTCTTAATTTTTTATGTCACAGACCCCTTCTCAGAATGTTTTTAAATATTTGAAAGAAATGCTAAATTTCTGTTAGATGTTCTTGAAAATAAAGATATTTTTTTCCCATCCAAATTCATGGATCTCCAGAAATCTATCCATGGACAACTTGTGTTTGTGTGTGTTTGTGTGTGTGTGTGTGTGTGTGTGTTGGGGGGGGGGGTCTCTGGAGCCCTTCTTGCTCTAACCAAAGTCAGCTCTATCCACTGAGCTGACTAGTCTCCCATCTATTGTATATGTGTATATATATGTATGTATGTACACATACATGAATATATATGTACATATATAATATATAGCAAAGACACGTTTCTTACGACTATTAATGTCAAATTATTTTTAATAAAGTACAAGAAATTCATGCTTAAGATGACCCTTTTTAGGCTTTTTTTCATGGCATAACAATGATATATTTACAATTATTATCTCATCTGATCCTTACAACAACACTGGAAGGTAGGCACTATTATTATCCTCATTTTACAGATGAGGAAACTGAGGCAAACTGGTAAAGTGACTTGTCTAGGGTCATGAGGTCAGTATCTGAGGCTTTATTTGAACTCAAGTCCTCCTGATACCAGGTCCAGCACTCTATTCCCTGAACCATCTAGCTGCCTTGCTGCCATATCAGATGTACTTATAAAAGTTCATGTTCCAAAGGGTTTACGAAACAGAAGTAACTATGAATAAATTAAGAAAATCATTTATTAAGCACTTACTTTGCCCCAAGCACTGTGCTAGGCCTTAGAGATACAAGTACAAAAGTGAAACCAGCCTTGGCCTCAAGGAATTTATAGTCTAAAAGAGGGAGACAATTCAGCCCAGAATCTCAAGGCATAGAAAGTCAGTGGGATGCTGACACACCACTTCTGGAAACAAAGGCAGTGTCCAAAGCAGGGCCCAGGGTTTCAGTTCTGAATCTCCTCCTGACCAGGCTCTCTGGGAGGCGCTGTGGCTGCAGGTTGGAATGTGATATCTAAGAAAGAGTATGATCATGATACTCAATTTTATATAATGCTTTACAGTTTGCAAAGCCCTTATAGGCACATAATTAAGCCTCACAACCCTGTGAGGTAGGTGCTATGAGTAGCCCAGTTTTGCAGATGAGGAAACTGAGGCTGAGAGATTAAGTGACTTGCTCAGGGTCACTCAGCTAATAAGATTTGAATTGCCTTAGCTGAGGCAAGATTTGAATTCTGGTCTTCAGCTAAACGGCCATGCAGAGGATAGAGTGCTGGACCTGGAGTCAGGAAGATTTATCTCTGAGTTCAAATCTGGCCTCAGACACTTATCAGCTGTGATCCAAGTCAAATAAGGCCTCAGATACTCACTACTTCCTTAGACCCAAGTTTGCCTCAGTTTCCTTGTCTGTAAAATGGGCTGGAGAAGCAAATGGCAAACCACTCCACCATCTCTGCTAAGAAAACCCCACATGGGGTCACAAATGGGGTGACATAACAGGCAGGACAAGACTGAAACAACAGACCAACATCTTCCTCACTCCCAAGGTCTTAACTCAGGGGTGGAGAACCTATGGCCTCGAGGCCACATGTGGCCCTTGAGGTCCTCAAGTGTGGCCAATTGACTGAATCCAAACTTCACAGAACAAATCCCCTTCATAAAAGGACTAATAAAAAGTGAAGACTCAATCATGTGATCAGGTCTGGGGCCTCCCCAGTTAGACCTTACGGATCCAGATGAACCATGACATAAGGATCTATTGGGGAAGGGGGTTAAGAGGGGCTCAGAAACTAAAAGCCAGCCATTTGGCCTGTATCTCCATCCCACCCTCACCTGCCAGGACAGAAATTGCAAAGAGATGAAATTATTACAGATGAAAGAAAAGACTTCTTCACAATTAGAACTCTATCAAAGCAGAGCAGATTGCCTCAGAAGTCTCCTTTCTCTGTTGGGAAGAAGCCCTCAACACTAGTTGTGAGGAGTAGACTCCAAGGAGCCCTCTAGCTCTGAGTATGTGTGTAACTCAGAATCCCATGTCTGTGACTTATTACTTAAGTGTGGCCTTCAGCAATTCACTTGGGCCTCTCAGGGTTTCAAATTTCCTAAATGTAAATGAAGAAGCTGGACTGCCAGCAGGGCATACTCAAACTGGAAAGAGTCCTGCAGGCCACATACTGAGTTAGAAAACCACAAATTAGCTTTATCTATGTTGAATAGTATTTTTATTTTATTTTGTTAAACATTTCCCAATGACATTTTGATCTGGAATTTTGAGAATCATGACTATGACACCTCGGACTTAGAAGATCCCTTTCCAGCTCTAATTCTTATAATCCTATATAAGGCAAAATAGGAATGGATTTAGGTAACGTCAACTATGAAAACACATTGGAGGCAGCTACTTGACACTACAGTAGATAGACTACAGGGCCTGGAGTCAAGAAGACTCATCTTCCTGAGTTCAAATCTGACCTAAGGCACTTACTAGCTATGTGACCCTGGGCAAGTCACTTAACTCTGTTTGCTTTAGTTTCCTCATCTGTAAAATAAGCTGGAGAAGCAAATGGCAAGCCACTCCAGTATCTTTGCCAAGAAAACCCCAGTGAAGAAGTCAAGTCAATACACTTAGTCAGAAGATACAAAGAAAGACAAAAATAGTAAACAATTCCTGCTCTCAAGCAGTTCACGTCCTAATTTCGAAGGTACCTGGAAATCAGGTACGTTGGAGATAATTTTAGGGAGAAGGTTAGAGCCCAGGAAGACAGGAAGTGGGTGTGAGGAAGGAGAACATTCAGACATAGAGGAGGACACAAAGTGAAAAGGTTTAGAGGGACAGTAAGGAGCCTGTACCCTTAATCTCTGAGACCAGGACCAGAAAAAGGCTGAGTTATGGTCTTTTACTTGATTTGGATGAAAAGGGCACTTTGAAAAAGGTTTCATTCCTTTATAAATGCAGGTCTCAGAGATTTAAATGAAATTTTTTTGGAAGCTCAAGACCTACATGTAAGCCCAGGGAGGTGGGACCAGGGCAGAACTGGGACCTAAACTGAGCTCTCCTCTTTTGTACAGGCAAGGAGGGGAAATTACTAGAGCTATGAGAAGCCTTGCATGGGGGTCTGGATGAAGGGATTCCTTCCAGAAATCGAGGAAGCTAAGTAAGCTCATGGGACAGCTAGGTGGTACAATGGATAGGACACCTAGCTTAGAGTCAGGAAGACCTGAGTTCAAATCCAGTCTCAGACACTTTACTATGAGGGATCCAGTACAAGTCACTTCACCCTGTTTGCCTCAGTTTCCTCATCTGTAAAATGTCCTGGAGAAGGAAATGGCAAAGCACTCCAGTATCTTTTAAAAAACCAAACAAACCCAAATGGGGTTGTGCAGAGTCATATAAAACTTAAATATGACTGAAGGACAACAGAGGAACTTGGCAATTTTGGTTATTTGCCAGCCCAGCAGGAAGCAGTCAGTGAAGGAAGAAAGTACAGAGCAGAGGAAGGAAGGAAGAGAAAGAAGGAAAAGTGGGGGGGGGGGAGGAGAGAGTCAGTTGGTTGCTTATTTTCGAGAGAAGGGCCCAAGGGGGGTTAAAAATTCCAACATGGGGGGGGGGGGGGGAGGTATGACGGTCAGGGGGCGTTTTGGCGAAGGCCGG
>NW_027187259.1:2715145-2724445 GCF_028583685.1 Petaurus breviceps papuanus | reverse complement strand
TGAAAAGCCAGTAGAGGGAGCCTTTGAGCCAAGCCTGGGAGCACTCTGGTGGAACAAAAGTGGCCTCGGGCAGTGGAGCCAATTCACCCTAAGCTGAGATTGGGGTGTCTGGTTAAGAAAAATACAGATCATCATCCTTGAGAGGAAACAGACTGAGGACTGAAGATCCCAGGTGGAAAGGGGTCCATAGAAGCCATTCTAAAACAACCTTCTGGTTTCGTTATTTTTTCAAAATCTCCCTCCTTTTAGAATTGAAGAAACTGAGGCCCAGGGAGCTTCCCTAACTCCCCCAAGGTCATGGAACAGGGAAGGGAGTGAGAAGCAGGCACGGGACTCCAAAGTCAGTCAGCTTTCCACAGAACACCTGCTTCTTCTCATTCAGTCCTATGACTTTGCCAAAAGCAAATTGACCTTTCCCAGACTCAGTTTCCTTATCTATAAGGTGAAAGAATAACTGAATGAAAACTATGTGGTAAATGTTGATGTGCTAAACGCCTCACTAAGCACCGGGGCTACCTGACCTCAAGGAGCGTACTTTCTCACTGGAGGGGGATGACATTTATATAAGCCAGAGAGGGATACTTTGGCCTAGAAATGTCCAGCGAGGGTGTATGAAGCCAGAGGGGAATGAAAGGACACCCCTTCCTGGAAGTAATGATCTGACTGTGGTTCCAGAAGTGGAAAGGTGGGGGTGGAAGAGGGGTGTCAAAGAGTGCAGGCCTTGCAAGATGGCTGGTACAAACATGGCCAAGGATGGGAGAGAGGAACTGGGCCACTGGCCAATGGGGAGAGCTGCCCTCCAGTCCCTGGGAGGGAGGCTAGGCAGGCACGAAAGGGTTAAATACTCTTGGTGGCTCCCCTCCCCTCTGGCCAGGCAGCTGGTGAGGAGGCAGGCTGCTAGGGGCACTCAGTAAACCAGCAATCAATCAATCACCAAACATTTATTAAAACTGCAAAGAGTCTAACATTAGTCAGTAGTCCGTCAACAAGCATTTATTAAGAGCTACTATGCCAGGGGCTGTGCTAAGTGCTGGCTGGGGATACAAAGGGAAGGCAGGCACAGGGGGAAGACAAGAAGCATTTTTGATGGCACCTACTAAGTGCCATGCACTATGCTAAGCACTTTTACAAATAGTCTCTTGTTTGATGCTCACAACTACCTGAGAGGTAGGGGCAATTGTTATCCCCATTTTATAGATGAGGAAACTGAGGCAGAGGCTAAGAAACTTGCCCAGGGTCCCGCAGCTAATAAGCATCTGAGGTCAAATTCAAACTCAGGTTTTCCTGACTCGAGGGTCAGAGCTCTATCTTCTTTCCCATTTGGCCAGCCTCCCCTTGAGGAACTGACATTTTCATGAGAGAGAAAATATAAAAACAAGTGTATATACAAGAGGTGTGTATTGTGTATAAATAGGAGAGAATAAGGTATAAGAACACTGGAAAGGTGGGAAGGGATTATGTTGAGAAGAGCTTTAAAAGCCAAAGAAAAGAGTTTATACTAGAGATAATAGGAGGTCACTGGAGTTTATTAAGTAGAAGGGAGACAGACCTGCAGCAGGCAGTGCCCCCAGCAAGCCACTATAAGAATAGAGGCATGAGGGGATGAGGGCCTGCACCAGTGTTAGAGGAAAGAAGGGAGACTAAGACAGATGTTGTAAAGGGAGAGGAAAAAAATATCTAGCTACAGATTGGCTTTGTGGAGTGAGTGTGGAGAGAGGAGCGGAGGATGTATCCTCAGGATATAGGACACTGCAAACTCCCAAATCCAGAATGGTAAAAATCAAGATACTGAAAGCCTCTTCCTTTTAGGAACTGTTCATTCCAGTAACAATTCATTTACACAGAACCTGACAGTACTTTTCCCTAGACAACTTTGTGTGGTATATAGTGCCAAATGTTATTAACTTCATTTTACAGATGGGTCCATCCAAGTCAAGAAAAGTGGAGGAATCTGCCCACAGATATACAGCTAGGAAATGGCAGGGCCAGGATTAGATCCTAGATCTGAATATGTCTGGTGCTCTTTCCATTACAACATAAGGTTTCTCAGTAAAAATAAGGAGGCTGGCAGAGGCTCTAGGAAACATTGGGCTTTGTTACCTACAGTGACCATTTTCTAAACCCTAAATCATGGTACATGGATAATCACCTCTGCATTGCAGATAGAGAGTCAGGGAGACCTAAGTTCAAATTCAGCCTCAGACACTTACTAGCTATTTGACCTAGAGTAAGTCACTTAACCTCTGTCTGCCCCAGTTTTCTCATGTGAAAACAGGGGATAAAAATAGTACTTACCTCTCAGGGTTGTTGTGAAGATCAAATGAGATAAATTGCAGAGCACTTAGAGCAGTGCCTGGCTTACAGTAAGTACCATATAAATTATTGCTGTGATTGGGTGGGCTTTTATAGGAGCCCATCCAGAAATTTGAGGTAGGTAGTAAAATAGTGGATAGAACGCTGGCCTTGATGTGGGGAAATTGGAACACTAATGCATTGTTGATGGAGTTATGAACTGACCTAACCATTCTGGAGAACAATTTGGAACTATGCCCAAAGGGCTATAAAAATGTGCATACCCGTTGACCCAGGAATGCCAATTGTAGGGCTGTATCCCAGAGAGATCATGCAAATGGGGAAAGGACCCATATGTACGAAAATATTTCTAGCAGCTCTATTTGTAGTGGCAAAGAATTGGAAATTGAGGGGATGGCCATCAATTGGGGAATGGCTGAACAAGTTGTGGTATATAAATGGAATAGAGAACTATTGTGCTATAAGAAATGATGAGCAGGGGGACTTCAGAAAAACCTGGAAAGACTTATATGAACTGATGCTGAGTGAGGGGAGCAGAACCAGAATATTATACACAGTAACAGCCACATTGTGCGATGATTAACTGATATTTAGCTCTTCTCAGCAATGCAAGAATCTAAGACAACTCCAAAAGGCTCATGATGGAAAATGCTGTCCACATGCAGAGAAAGAATTATGGAGTCTGAATGCAGATTGAAGTATACTATTTGCCCTCTCTCTTTTTTTTGTTTTGTTTCTTCTTTCTCGTGGTTCATTCCATGAGTTATAATTCTTCTTTACAACATAACTAATGTGAAAATATGTTTAATATGAATGTATATGTAGAGCCTATATCAGACTGCATGCTGTCTTGGGGAGGGAGGAAGGAGCAGAAAATTTAAAACTCAAAAGCTTGTGGAACTGAATGTTGTAAACTAAAAATAAATAAATTTTTAAAAAGAAAAAGAAAACTGGCCTTAAAGCCAGGGAAACTGGAATTTAAATTCCACCTCTGATATATATTGCCTGTGTGACCTTAGACTAGTCCCTAAACCTCTCAGTGTGTCTAGGCAACACTCTAAGGCTTTAATTCTCTAACTGTAGAGAAGGTTCCAAGCTGCTTTTGTAGAAATTTCCTTACCTAGAGTTCCGTACATAGAGCTCCAATTTAGGTCCAGTGACTTTCCTTAAGATAGGGAAACTGGGTAAGAAAGACTGAATTCACAGGGGTTTAGAGTTAGAAAGGACCTCAGCAGCCATCTAATCCCCCCTGTGCCTGAAAAAATTCCTCATTACAACATGCCTGATGAGTGGTCATCTAGCTTTTTTGTGAAGACCTCTAAGGAGGGAGACCCAGGTGCCTTCCAAGGAGCCCACTCCACTTTTGGTCACTTCTCACTGTTAGGAGGTTCTTCCTGATGTCAAGTCTAAATTCACCTCTCTGAACACTGTAGCCATTCATCTTACTTCTGCCTTCTGGGGAAAAAGAGCCAATCTATTCCCTTTTCCATATGGCAGCCCAGTGAATACCTGTACACAGCTGCCATGTCCCCTTCCTTCTCTTCCTAAACATCTCTAATTCTTTAAACTCATCATCATATGACATGGACTCAAGGTTCTTCACTTTTCTGATTGCATAGGATTATATAACTATTAAGTGCTTGACACAGTTTGGCCATTCTTATTTAGGTTTTTTACATTGAAAGGAATGAGCTGCCTTGATTTGGAATTCCAAAAAACATTCATTAAGGACTGCAAGAGATGGATATTGATCATAGATAACTGGTAACAAACTTAGATGCAGGAGGAAGGTCTATCAATATTGATATAATTGCTGCTGTTACTGTTGTTTTTGTTACTGTCCATCCTTCATTTTTGAAGAGGACCAATGACATCACAGGTTAATGTCTTGACTCTCTCATGAATTGAATTTAAGTGAGGCAGAGTTGCACAAAGTCATCAGCCTCACTGTCTCTTCCTGAGTCATCCAAGTCCACTGCAGGACTAAAGTCAGGATGCCTGGTGATAGCCCAGGATGCAGCAGATGAACTTGGAGCCTTTGATGTCTGACCAAGCTCTGAGTACTCCACAGTTACTGCTTCAGCCACCTTCATGGCCTTTGGAACAAATTCTTCTCATCTGCTCATTCTACTGGTAGAAGTCTTCACATGCTTGGGGTGTTAGGACACCCTCCTAACGGGATCACCAATGTGCCACAGGTGGGAGGTAAGTGACAGGTGGACACCAAAGGTAGATGAGTAGCCCTGAACAGAACTGCTTTAAGGAGGCACTTTTCTAAGGAAATTATCAATAGCTACATGAAAAAAAAGATTGAAAGCACCAATAATTAGCGAAATGTAAATTAAAGCAACTTTGAGCTTCCATCTCATGTCCATCAGATTGCCCAAGTGGACAAGAAGGAAAATCATAAATGGTGGAGCAGCTCACAGAAAAGAGGCAGTATATTGATGATGAACTGTTGTTGGAGCTGTGAATTGGTCCAGTAGTTAGGATTGAGGTCCAGGAAGATCCAGTAGCTGGGATCCAGCATTTTGGAATGATGGTCAAGAAGTCATTCAACTGAATATTCCCTTTGACCTAGTGATACCACTGCTAGGTTTATACCTCAAAGAGATCAAAGAAAGAAAAAAAAGATCCATAGGTACAAAAATATTTATATCTGTTCTTTCTGTAGTAGCAAAGGGAAACTAAGGGACTACTTATCAATTGGGGAATGTCTGGACAAATTATGGCATATTAATATAGTTTGTGCCATAAGAAATGATGAAGGGGACAGTTTCAGTGAAACTTGGGAAGACTTTTAAGAACTAATATAGAGTGAAGTGAGCAGAACCAGGCGAACAATGTATACAATAATAGCAATACCATAAAGACAACTTTGGAAGACTTAAGAACTATGATCAATACAACAAATAACTATAATTCCAAAGGACTGATGATGCCATAACCCCTTGGCAGAGAAGTGACAGACCAAGGGTGCAGAATGAAACTTTTAAAAAATTGTCATAGGGGTGGCTAGGTGGCACAGTGAAGAGAGTACCAGCCCTGGAGTCAGGAGGACCTGAGTTCAAATCCGGCCTCAGACACTTAACACTTACTAGCCGTGTGACCTTGGGCGAGTGACTTAACCCCAATTGCCCTGCCTTCCCCCCTCCAAAAAGCAAAAAAAAAATTGCCATAGGCTGAAGGAAAGGTGTAGTTGGGTGTCACAGTGGATAGAGTGCTGGGCCTGGAGTCAAGAAAACTCCTCTTCCTGAGTTCAAATCCAGCCTCAGACACTTACTACTAGCTGTGTGACTCCAGGCAAGTCACTTAATCTTGCTTGCCTCAGTTTCCTCATCTGTAAAATGAGCTGGAGAAAGAAATGGCAAAACACTGCAGTGTCTCTGCCAAGAAAACTCCAAAATGGGGTCACAAAGAATCAGAACCAAGTGAACAACAACGACAATAGGCCCAAGGAAAGGGATGTGACTGTCAGCCTGGCTCCCTGTGGGAAAAGCAGAAACTGCAGCTCAGCAATGGAATCATCAGGGCCTATAAGAAGTATGAGAAGGCAGTACACACTGACTTCCTGACTCTGCATGGGTACTGAGAGCACATGTCCTCCTCTATCTTTCATAAGTCTCTTAAAGAAATCCCTAGGATAAGCCAATAAACTGAAAAACAGCGGAGAACATGCCTTGGGCCTAGTCTACGTGTATTTCAGGAAGTCCCCTGCTTTGGTTTGCATTGCCCCTTTCTGCCTCCCGCTGATTTGATGTCAATCCCCTCTACTTTCTATGGTGACTTATTCTAGTCACTCCCAGCAGAAGCTCAATGAAAAACCAGGTTAGAGACCAGGGTGTTCTCTAGGTGCAGAGGGTTCTAAGAATGCAACTTTTCTAGTGGAAGAAGGAAATGAAGAAAAATGATAAGAATAGAAGATATGGGAGGGAGATTTATAGCTTGTGCCTTTGGGCTTCTTTGTAATTGAAAAAATGCACTGATTTTTCTTCTAAAGAAGTTAGCAATCTGAGGCCTGAAACATAAGCCAGGGGATGGCTTGTCACTTTGATGTTGTGGCAAAAGTCCTGGAATAGGGGCCATCTCTGTCTCTAAGTAAGGGAGCTTGGAAAAAATGGAATCTGAGACAAGTTTGCCTGAATTTCTTCAATTTCTGCTTTGAATTTGTGGCTGTCACTGAGTGAGAAAATGCATGATACTGGAGGGCAGACCCTGAATGGCACATACTAAATTCTTCAGAAAACACCCCTCATTACCTGGGTATTACTTGTAAGTTGTTTCTGAGGGGAGAAGGCAAACTGAGACTTGGATCCAGGCAAATTTTGTAAAAGGGAGCCAAATAGCATAACCGTGTCTCACTGAGGCAAAATCAGTATTATTAAACCCCTTAAAAATGACAATGAAATCCCAAGGGAGATCACAAGGAAAGACAGTTGCAGAATGAGATTTAGAGCTCCTTTCGTCCACTTCAGCATTCTGATATTACTGCTTTAGAGTTAATGATTTCAAGGGTTTCACTGTGACTATGAAGCTTATACAAAGCATGATCCACGAAAAAGAAATGAGAGAGGCCAAAGACTTTTGTAGATCACATAGAAGTCTCGTTCTTCTTTGTCATAAACACTTTAAGTAAAAAATAATAATAATAATTGGGAGGTACCATGCATGGCAATAATACCATAAAGAATAAAATAAACTTTATCATAACAGGCAGAAAATGCCGGCTGCCCATCCAAGGAGGGTCCTGGCCAGGAATCTTCTCCAATACTCAGCTAGCCCACTAACAATACCTCTTCCATTTACTCAAGTACTATTCCAGGACAAGCAAAATAGCCTGGCCTCCCACACCTCCATGTGCTCCTGTCTTCTCTGGGGAGGGGCATCCTTGGGTCTTCACAGGACATCGGCTAGATGTCCTCTTCATTTGCCAGAAGGCTAAACCTCAAGGGAGGGCCTTGAATTGTCTAATCTTGTGTCTCCCTCAACAAACTTCTCTCTAATCACTGAAACTCTGCCTGGACTCACTGCTCAGTGGTTAGCGTACTTTCATTCCCTTATGGCCACTCCATCTCAGTGATCCTGAACTCCCAGCTGGAGATGTACAAATCCCATTCCCCATCTTCAACCTGCTACTTCCCCAGGTCTATCCACCTCAATCTTCTCCTCCTTCCCCCAATGTTCTGCTTCAGATCTGCTGGTGCCATTGCCTGTGCTCCAGAGGACCGAACTTCCTTGAATCTTAGATCTCTTTCTTTCTTACTCTCTCCATATTCTGGCCCTCAGTGAAACATGGTTCCCTTGGGACAACACCGCTTTCCTTCTTTCTAGCTCCTGGTTACATTCTCATTTCCTCTCCTACTCTCCCTTCCCCTTTGCTGGTCATGGCAGAAGGAGTCAGGATACTCCTTGCTGCCCACTGTCATTTTTGAAACCTCCCTGGATGACTTTTACTAACTAATGTCTCCTTTGAGGTTCACACTATCCAAATGTGTCACCCAATCCAGAGCCTGATCCTTAGATGGCCAGGAAATTCTCCTTCGTCAATGAGTTCAATGTTTGGCTCACAATCTTTCCTCCCCATCTCCATTCTTCATATCACGGCATATGAAGACATGATAAAGTTTGTTTCATTCTTTATATACCAATTCTTTTTTTTACCTTAAGTTTTTATGATAAAGAAGAATGAGACTTCTAAGCAATCCCCCAAAGTCCTTGGCCTCTCTCATTTCTTTTTTCCTTAAATATACATATTATTCCCTCAAATACCCTAATGTCCCCAATCTACTCTGTTCCCATGACCTACACCTCTACTTCACCTCAGATACAAACAGAGATGGTCACACCTTTGACCTTACCATCACCCAGAATTATTACATTTTCATGTTCATGACTGTGAAACTCCTTTATCTGGTCATAACTCTAGCATTTCACTTTTTCCTTTGCTTTTCAACTCCCAACTGAGTTCTTTCTTCCCTCTGTGCTTTCTGTTCTTTCTACCTCTCAGGTTTTTTTTTTCAGGGCATTACCCCTGCACTGGCTACCTTCACCTTCCTTCTATCTGAAGCCCTTGGTGAACCACCTCAGCTCTACAGTATCCTCCACCCTCAATTGCCTTGCCCCTAGACCTTCCTCCAATCATGCCTTAGTAAACCCCAACCCTGGATTACTCCCACCATCTACCTCCTTAGTGCCTATTCTTGTGCAAGAAATACTGAGAATGTGCTGTTTGGGTCCGTGAGAAATTTATATTATCTAATCTCAAAAGCAAGCACCCCCCCCCAACTGCTTTGAGGCAAATATTCTCTTCATTCCTAATTGATTTAGCTAGCCTGCTGTCTGCAGCAATTATTGCCAAACTTCCTGCCTTTGCTCATGTCTCCTAAGATACCTTCTCCTCACCCTCTTGGTTGAGGAGCTCCAGCCATACTTCCCAAAATGGAGACCCCCTTCTTCTCTCTTCCTCATTTCACATTCCTCAGACATTTCCCTCTACTCTCTCCTCCTTCATTCTGGTCTCTATGTCAAGGCAAACAAGCCCCTCTCCATACTCCCTTGGTCACATCCACTTCTGACTTCTCCAGAAAATTGCCTCCATTGTCATCCACAATCTCTCTCTAATTTCAGTCTTTTCCTTCTGCCTACAAACAGACAATTGTCTTCTTCATCCTTACAAACCCTCATTTGATCCTACCATCCCTATAGCTCTCCTCCCCTTTTCTCAGGAGTTTGCCGAGAAGAAAGCAGTCTATTATTAACACCTCCGCTTTCTCGTTCTCTTCTAAACTCTCTGCAATCTGGCTTCTAAACTCACCATTCAACTAAAATTGGCAACTTAGAAAACATCAGTCACTACCTAACTCCATGCCTATTCCGCCATTTATACAAAATGATTATAAGATTCAGTTATAAACAAATCAAGGAGTCCTCTTTTTCCTTCCTTCCTTCCTTTCTTCCCTTCTTCCTTCCTTTCTTTTCTTCTTTCTT
>NW_027187259.1:2661737-2715135 GCF_028583685.1 Petaurus breviceps papuanus | reverse complement strand
CTTCCTTCCTTTCTTCCCTTCTTCCTTCCTTTCTTTTCTTCTTTCTTCCTTTCTTCCTTCCTTTCTTTTCTTCTTTCTTCCCTTCTTCCTTCCTTCCTTTCTTTTCTTCTTTCTTCCCTTCTTCCTTCCTTTCCTTCTTTCATTAGTTTCCCCTATCTCACCCAGGCAAGAAGTACAGTGGCCACTCATGGTCCAGATCCCATCACTGATGGGCACAGAAGCTTTGATGTGCTCCTTAGGCAGCCTTGTAGCTCATCATATTGGTAGAAGGTTTACTAAGGAATCCTAATCAGTTCAAGAGATCCACCAGCCTCAGTAACCTTAGTAGCAGGGATTACAGGTGTGTGAGACCAGTCTCGGTTCAGGACAGCGTTGATGAGGATATACCAAGGAAAAAGTAGGCTTTCTTTCACAAGCAATATTCAAGAATGGACCATATCTTTACCATACCACAATGAACTGAAAGATGAAGAGAATGTAAGATCCCACTGTGTTTACTGTGTGTTGATTATGAAAAAGCATCTCCTTGTAAGTCAGAATACGGCCTCACAGGTTCTTTTATAGCAAGGTGTCTCCCATCAAGATCATGCAGGGAAATCAAGATGGTGATGCAGATACAGGCTGTAATCAAGTGAATGGCTCGAGAATCTTTGAAAGTGCTGTTACAGTGCTACAGGATTCAACTAACTTAGGTTAATTCGAGATGACACAATTTATGAAGATGAAGATATTAAAGAGACCATAAGGAGGTTTCCAGAGAATCTGTGTCATGACCAAATGTTTCATATCAAGAGAGCCCTGGACCTGACTATGAGGCAGGAAATCTTACCTAAAAATCAGTGGACAAAATATGAAGGGGATAAATTCTACCTTCAACCATATATGAAGGAGGTTATTCATAAAAGAAAAAAGAGAAAAATAGGCTAGGAAGTAATCGTGTCAAAATAATCTATCAATACATTAGTCCTTGGAACATTTTTAATAAATATGATTGTACAAAACATGAGATGAATTAACCATTTATAACTATGTGCTGCAGATTTAATATAAATGTCTATAATAGCAAACAGCACATTGTTAACTAGAAAACTTTTAAATGAGTGTTATATATGTATATGTGTGCATATATATGTGTATATATACATATATACACACACACACACACACACACATATATATATATATATACACAGAGAGAGAGAGATGGAGAGAGACAGGCAGATTATTCAGGATACCTTGGAAGATGTAATAACAAAAATAGTCCTATTCAATGATCCTCTGGTAAGAAACATCATCATGTGAGGCATAAAACAAGATGTTTCCTCACCAAAGGTCTTTGCTACCATGAGGAAAGAAGTCTAGGGTACAGTCCAGGTTAAAGAGGGATTCCCTGTAGACAAGGGAGACCCTACAGATGCTATTGTTTATAGATGATAAAGTATTTATTGCATCAAGTCCCAGGACACCATAGAGCCTGCCAAAAAAAATTCTATATTGATCCAAATAAATTTGGTCTGTCCATTCACACAGGAAAGACCAAGTAGATGAAAAATGTCTGTAACCCAGATTCCAGCATGCCTCTGAATAGACACCAAGAACTTATTCAGTTATATGTATATCTGGGATAGCAACACTGATGAACAATGAGCTGGGTCTAGAACTGAAAAGAAGGAAGAGAGCAGGCTGTATTGATTTAGGGAAATTGCCAAGCTCTGTTACTAAGCCCTCAGGCTTCCCATGAAAGTAAAGGCCTATCTATTCATTAACATTTTACCAGTGTTTCTGTATGGTGGTGAGATGTAGAACACCACTCATCCTGAAGATCTGAAGACAAGTATCACACAGAAGGCAATGGAGAGGCACAGGATGGGTGTAAGCAGACTGCAGGGGACAATCAATAAGAAACTCTGAAGAAGAAGAATAGTAAGGCCAGCTAGGTCGCACAGGGAATAGAGCACCGGCCCTGGACTCAGGAGGACCTGAGTTCAAATCCGGCCTCAGACACTTAACACTTACTAGCTGTGTGACCTTGGGTAAGTCACTTAATCCCAATTGCCCTACTGTCCCCCCTCTCCAAAAAGGAAAAAAAAAATTAAAAAAGAAGAATAGTAAAGTACCAACAAACCACAATATCTAAGAACCACAAGGCCCAAGAACCACATGATAGGAAGTAGAGATAGGCTGGTCATGTGGCGAGAGCAAAAGATGACAAGGTATACAGCCCAAGTACTCCACTGATACCCTCATGTCAACAAAAAGCAAGGAAGGCCTCCAGTACACTGAGGGGGACCCACTAGGGTAAAATTTGAGGAGACTATGGATGAATCACACAGGATGGGCAGGAACAGATGGAAGGAAACTCTCCAGTCAGTGAGATCCTGGCTACACTGGAGTCAGTGAGTATATGAGCTACCTATCCAGGGTTCTCTCCTTGGGTATATTTATCAGAAAGAAATTACACTCAAAACTGAGTTGCCTCCAATGATTCATTTAAAAAGAAAACAGTTCCCACTGGTTCCTTCTCTTCTGAATGCTCCTGTGATATTCAGACCTACATATTAATTTTCTTTTCCATTTTTTCCTCTACTGAAATCCTCCTCTGAAGATTGCTTACTGAAGTGTACAAGGGTTGTGATCTGCCCCAATGGAAGAAACACACGTGCTGTCACCATCAGAAATCATCAAAAAGTATCTCACTGCCATTTCAAGTTCAGTGGAGCAAGTAGAATTCCTAATTACAGAATCAGAGGGGTTCCACACTCTGGCCACTCGCCCACCTTTTAGCTTCCTCGTCACTGTAGCATGTACCACTTCGAGAGCTCTGCCAGTATGGTACCTTTTGTCATTCCTTTCTTCCTCTCTAGTCTCAGTCAAATGCTTTCTCCAGGTCCCGATTATCTCCAGACTTGACCACTGTAACCTTCTCTCTAGCATCCTCGAATCTTGACTTTTGGAATCACTCCGCAATACTGTGACCCAAGTCTTTGTTCTTAAAAGCCATTTCGATAACTGCTCCACTTACTCAGAACCTCCTACAGCTTCTCAAACACACTCTACAATCGTTGGAATTACTCAAGCTGGGATTTCAGGTCTTTTGAAAGTTGTCCATCTTATTCTTATCCCTTGATACCTTCAGTCTTCCTACTCTCAGCATCTCTGGCTTCTTTTCAACCATTTATTGTGTTTCTATGTGGGTTGGAAGCCCATTTTATGATAGATTATATTGCATTTGAAAAGGATTTTAAATGCAGCTTAGACTCCTAATATTCACAAAATATCCAAATTACTTTGTCTTTTCTTAAAAAGAGGAAATAGGTTCAATTTTTCCCCATCTTCTTTCCTAGTTTCTCTTCCTGGCTGTACCCAGATTCTACTTGGGGTGAAATTAAAGCTCTCTTTGGATCCCTAGACTAAAGAGGGACATATAACATTCCCCTGTCCATGATATTCTAATCAACTGTAGTCCTTATTCAATTACAAATGATCCTCTAGACCTGATTTTCCTGAGACTCTAAAGGCCCCCCAATTTCTGCAGAATTATCATGTCATTATGCACGTCAAGCTTCTAACTTCCTAGTTCCCCATTCTTGCTGACTACTCTATTTTCATTCTTTCTGGCCTATAAGAAGAGGGTCAGGAAGGCCAAAGATGAGAATGAACTGAGGCTTGCAAGCATAGCAAAAGACAACTAAAAGGAGATCAGTTTTTATTTTTTTTAACTAGCTAGCATTTATGCAGTCCTTTTAGGTCTGCAAAGCATTTAACATATGCTATCTCATTCGATTGTCATAAGAACACTGAGGTAGCTGCTATTATTATACCCATTTTATAGATGAAGAAACCAAAGCTTAGAGAAATTAAGTGCCTTGTCTAGTGACATACAGTTAGTGTCTGAGGCTGGACTGGAACTCAGGAAGATGAGTCTTCCTGATTCCAAACCCAGTGTTCTATCCACTATACCACCTCACTGCCCAGAATCCATCTCTATAGGTGCCCCAAGTTTCAAAAAAGAAATGGTAGAATTGATAAAAACAAAAACAAAATGAAAAAAAGAGATAAGACAAGTGACTTAATTTCTTTCTTATTAACAGGGTCATTATACTGGTAGATCAGGGGAATGTAACAGAAATAGTTGACCTAGATTTTGGCAAAATCTCTCCCACTATTCTCACGGACAAGATGGACGGAAGTGAGCTGGAGAACAGTACAGACAGAGGTCTGGAACTGGAATTTGCTGACTGGTCTGACCCAATTGTTCTGTGACAACTTGGAAGAAGGTCTCTAGTGGGATGCCTCTGGGAAACATATTTGGCCTTTTGCTGTTCAACAGTTTTTTCAATGACTTGGATAAAGGGACAGATGCCATGTTGACCAGATTTGCACTAGGCATAAGACTAGACGGGATAGCTAACCTGTCGATGATAATATTACTCTCCAAAGAAATTTTAATAGGCAAGAACACTGGGCAAAATCTAAGAAGATCAAATTCATTAGGGATAAATGTAATGCTTTAAACTTGAATTTCAAAATTCCATTTATAAGCACAAGATGGAGGAAACATAGCTAAGTTACTTTGGGTCATAGATTCAGAACTGGAAGGGACTCTCAGAGTCTATCCAGTCCATATTTATAGATGAGGAAACTAAGGGCCAGAGATAAGAATTGAACTGTCCAAAGTCACACAGGTAATAATGGTGGGGGGAGAATTCAAATTCAGATCCACTTGCCTCTCATCTTAGATAATACTTTAAGATTTTCCAAGGTATTTATATACATTATCTCATTTGATCATCATTTTCTAGAGTTTTCACCAAGAAGTTGACTTTCCAAGAAAAATAAAGACAGTTTGTACTTTGAACGGGGTCAACATTATGAGGAGGAATATAACTTAGAAGTCTAGTTCAGTAGCCAAGTAAAGCTTGGAAAAGAATAGAGCCTAAGATAGTCTACAAGAAATGTCAGGAAAAGGTGCAGGGAGGCTGAGTAGTCAGCCCGGAATTGCCCCGATGGTCATCAACAACAACAGCCCCTATGTACAAGATCAGACTATGAACTGAACAGAGAGTGAGTAAGCAACTGCTTAGGTGGTGTGAGGCCCTGTGACACTCCCAAACATTTCAGATTTTTCAGTAAGTGATATTCTCCCCCTTCCCTTTCCTGGTATACCTTCCCCACCTGTTTCATCTTACCCAAAATCCTTTTAATGGAAAATAATGCCTATATTCCACAATAAGACATTAGGCATTTGAGAGGGATGCTTGACTCACATTCACCCTTAGCTGTGTGACTATTATCAGACCCTTTACTGAGAGCATAGCCATAGAGCTGGAAAGTAATGTAGTGGTCATCATGTCCAACCTCTAATTTTCCAGATGTACATTTGAAAAAGATCTGGAGTTTTTAGTAGACTACAAGCTTAATGTGAATCAAGAGTGCAGTATAGCTGCGCTAAAAGCTAATGTTGGAACAGCTAGGTAGTACAGTAGAGTGCTGGGCCTGGAGTTATCTTCATGATTTCAAATCTGGCCTCAGACACTTGCTAGCTATGTGACACTTCACCCTGTTTGCCTCAGTTTCCTCATATGTAAAATGAGCTGGAGAAGGAATTAGCAAGCCACTCTAGTATCTTTGCAAAAAAAAAAAAGCAAAACAAAACAAAATAAAACCCAAATGGAGTCATGAAGAGTTGGACGGGGCAGAAAACTGAACAAAAACGCTAATGTTATTTTAGGCTGCATTCAGAGAGGGATGCTTTCCAGGATTGGAGAGGTGACAGTAGTAAAATGCTCTGACTTGGATAGACCATTTCTGGAGTACCATGTTGAGAAGTGGGTACCGTATTTTAGGAAGGACTTTGATAAAGTAAAGAGCATCAGAAGAGTGACAGCAGGATGATGAGGGATGTGGAAGTGATGCCATACAAGGATCAGTTAAAGAGCTGGGTTTGCCTAGACTGGAGAACATAACAATGAGGGCTGGCTGCCACATCTAAGAGGGATTACACTTCTTTTTCTTTGGTCCCAGATAGTAAAACCAGAAGTAATGGGGAGATGTTGAAAAGAGGAAGATTTAAGCTTGATTCAGGGGAAAATTTCCTAATGGTGAGAACTGTCCCAAAGTGGAAAGGGCTTTCCCCTCACAAGAGGACTTCAAATGGTGACTGGAGGCCGCTTTCCATGGAGTCTGTAGAAGGGAATTCTTGCTTAAGTATAAGTCAGCCTATGGGGTTTCTGAGTTCCTTTGGGACTCCAGGATTCTGGGAATCTGCTGAAATAAGAGAATGGAGAAAGGAAGAATAACAGTGGCACTTCACATATGCGACCTCATTGGATCTTCATAGAACTACTGTAAGGCAGCTTCTTTACATATGTTCATTTTGCAGATGGAGAGTTTCAAGCTCAAAGAAATTAGGTGATACAGTGGAGATAGCTCTGGGCCTGGAGTCAGAAACGCCTGACTGGCCTCAGACACTCACTAGCTGTGTGACCCTGGGCAAGTTACTTCACCTCAGTGCCTGGCACATAGTAGGTGCTATATAAATGTTAGCTGATATTATTATTATTACAGTGAATGGTCATCTATTTATTAAGTTATTAGGAGTCCAATATGCTTCCTACTATTCCATATGGCTTCATGAGGACCCCAGAGGCTGACAATCTAAAAAGAGAAGCAGGATTGAGAGATTTAAATATTTTAAAGGAACATCTGACTCTTTGGATATATGCCCATTTCAAGCCTCTGAAACTCCAATAATTAAAGAATCCCGCTAACATTTTATTACGTTAGAACTTGTTTTAATTTGTCTAGTTTCATCAAACCAATAACCTGTTTGCAGACCTTCCTTAAATTATTTCATCATTTTGGAAAATAACAAAGCTTTCAACTGCATGCAGTTTCGCTAGGTTTTTAAGAGAAATTATTTTTATTTGAGCATAAGTCTAGTAAATAGGTAAAAAAAATACCAAGATAACTACAAAAGAATTGATAGTCTGCATTTACTCTAATAGTGCAGCAGTTTCCCTTGCTTTGTAATGCATGGCTTACTCTAAAGGTAAATTATTTTGTTACCATGGTAACGTTTTCCTACCCCAAAATGTTATATTGCTTCTTCCATAAATGGTCAGTATTCTAAGTCATTCTCGCTATACTACAGCCATTTTAAATAGCTGAATATACCTTGAATTTAAACCAGTCTCAAGTGTCTGTTAAAAAAACAAAGAGCAAGTTATTAAACTATTAAAGAAAGTTATTAAAGATTTTTTAAAAATCAACTGCTATTATTTTGTTAAATACGAAATAAAAATCAATGAACATCCTAATCAAAGAGGACTTTGTGGTGTAGCTTTAAATGAACTAATTTCATTCATTCATTCTTTCATCTAACAACATTTTTAAGCTCCTACTGCATGAAGAACACTCTTTGGTCTGGAGAGAGAGGAACTGGGTTTATTAAAATCATTGTTCTGCATTCAAGGAACTTGTAGTTTAGTTAGGAGATAAGTTACGAAGTCAAATAAGCAGAAGGCAAGGGTGTCTGAAGGTTGCATGGGAGGCTGGGAAGAGAGCATTAGGGATAGTGAGGGTCAGGGAAACTCTCAGGTTGGATGTGGTATTTGAGTGGCACTAAATCCTTCCTCCGATGGCTTGCTGCAGCATGGAAGTAACCCTGAGCTCCTGAAGGCAATGCCAACAGAGAGTTCTCTCTGGCAGGTCTTGTCAAGTTCATAAGGCTAGCAATTCAAGCCAGGTGATTGACTGCATTTCTGTTGTGGGAGAACCAGTCTTCCTGAATTCTGAGCGGCCCATCACTGGTTTGGGAACTAGGGGATGCTTTTTGGGGGCCACAGCAACTTTCAAAGAGTATCTACCAAGTTATGGATGGGTTCTGATCTATGCTGGTGGAAGAAACAACCACACAGATAAATTAGCGAAATAGTATTGAAGTATTAATTATGATGATACCTTCATTTATATGCTGATTTTTTTGGAGGGGGGAAGGCAATGCAGTTGGGGTTAAGTGACTTGCCCAAGGTCACACAATTAGTGTGTCAAGAGTCTGAGGCTGGATTTGAACTCAGGTCCTCCTGACTCCAGGATTCATGCTCTATTCACTGCACTACCTAGCTGCCCCAATACGCTGCTTTCTGATTACAAAACACTGTACAAACTTAATTTCATTTGATCCACCTACCAACCCTATTAAGTAGATAGTATGAGGATTTTTTTTTTCCATTTTACCAACTACATAGAAAGGGGCTTTTACAGGTAGGGAAACTGAGGCCTGCAGGATTTAAGCTTCCTGCCCAAGTTCACACAGATAGAAGGTGATAGAACAGGGATTTGAACCCAGGCCCTCTCACCTGACAGCAGATAACTTAGTGAATAAAGCATCAGGTGGGCCTGGAATCAGTCAAACACTGAGTTCAAATCCAGTCTCAGACATTTACAAGCTGTGTGACCCTGGACATGTCACTCCACCTCTGCCTGCCTCAGTTTCCTCAACTGTAAAATGGGGATAACAATAACACCTACATCTCAGGGCTGTTGTAATGCTCACATGAGATCCTTTTTGCAAAGCGCGTAGCATAGTGCCTGGCACACAGTTGTTGTCATTCATTTTCTTTTTTGTTTTGTTTTTGGAGGGCAATTGGGGTTAAGTGACTTGCCCAAGGTCACATGGCTAGTTTTTGTGTTAAGTGTCTGAGGCCAAATTTGAACTCAGGTCCTCCTGACTCCAGGGCCCGTGCTCTATTGTCATTCATTTTCAAAGAGAAACAATGATGTCACAAGTAACTTCTTGACTTGTGCATAAATTGGATTCAAGTAAGGCAGAGCTGAACAAAATCCTGAGTCACCGAAGTCCAGGACAAAAGTCAGGATGACTGGTGATGGCCCGGGATGCAGTGGATGGCCTTGGCTTCTTTGATGTCTGACTGAGCTCTAGGGCTCCACGGCACCTTCTTCAGTCATTTCATGGTCATTGGAACAAAATATTCTCATCCACCTATTCTGCCGGTGAAAGTCTTCACATGCTTGGAGTAGACACCCCCTAACTCACTGACAGGTTTGAGGTCTGGCAGTTACTCTTAACCTGGTCTAGCCTGTCTGCCAAGATGGTTTGCCAGGGTGTGGAGCTTCTTGGAGCCACAGGTGAGCCTTGGGTGAATCAGGTGGACATCAAAGGTGGATGAGCAGCCCAGGAAAGGGATTGGCATGTTCTCACACCAGGGTGCTAGTCCTCCTGAACACCCCATAGACCCCACACAATAGGAACCATATAAATGCATATTCCCCTCCTTCCCTCTTTCCTTGATCCAAATATAGTCTATGTTTCACTGTACACATGCTGCCTCAACGTTGTAAAACTTGTGTTTATGTAAGTACACATAAAGATATAAATCCCAAACACCTTCCACCTGAATTAGAAAGTAAATGCTACAACCGTTACGATTTCCATTAGTATTATATGTGTCTCAACCAGAATTTGAAGAACTACGACCTGGAAGATATTTAAGGATTAAAAGTGCTTTTCACCATCACTTGTATGAAACAAAAATTCAATACATACACATAGTGCTTCTGGTTTCTTGCTGCAGGGATGTCTTCTGATTGGCTAGGAGGATGGTGCTGTGGAAGGCAGAGGTATTAAACACATGGCTCTCCACACACCTGAGTACAACTGGAACCAGATTAAAATGTAATTGGGAATATTGCATAAAATAAACAAAACGTAATAAGACATTGATAATATTACATTTTAAAACTAAATCAATACGTAGCATATAGGGAGCCTTGTATACGGTTTAGTGGTCCCTGTTTCATTTGAATCTGCTAGCACTGTGGTAAGGGGATGGAAATCTGGAAGTACTAAGATATGGTAGAAGGAGCACAGGTGTTAGTCACAGGCATTAGAGTTGGAAGAGACTTAGAAACGGTTACTAGTGCAGCTCCTTTGATTACAAATGAGGAAACTGATCCTCAGAGGTTAAGTGGCTACAGTGGAGCAGAGACAGGTTCAGAATGGATTTGCCATCCAGTAGCCCTCCTCCCGTACCAGGCTTCCTCTGGAATCAAGATACTTGGCTTTGAAGAGAGGCTCTGCCACTCACTGACTGGGTGACCTTGGAGAGATAGATCGCTTCCCCTGTGTGGTTCTTAGTACCCTCCACTGTAAGATGAGCGGATTGGACCAGATGGCCCTTTCAATTCTAAATTCTATTACAGAAAAGTGTTATGTGATTTAAATGTACTAAATATTAAAATAAAACAGATCACAAAATCATGTTATTTTGTAGCTTGAGATTTTATATGTTGCTTATATGGAAACAAAAAGATCAAATTTAAAATAAGAATTTCATGGATCTATAATAATCTTCAATCATATTTATTTTAGGGGTGAAAGAAATTTGGAAATGTCATAGGTATTTATATTTTTACAAGTAGCATGCTGAAAGTGACTTATTTGTCCCACTTTCCAACAAAATCATAATATATAAATGACTGATTGCATCATAAGGCCTATTTTCAATATTTGCCTGTAATACTCTAGTTAACTGAATTCTAGTTCAGTTGAGTGCCTTAGATACTTTATTACAGAAGCATAGAATCTCCTAACTGAAAGAGACATCAGAGGCCATTGTCTTCCACCCCTATTTGAATGATACCATCTATAACATGACTGGCAAGTGGTCATCCAGCCTTTGTTCGTTGATCTCTAATAAAAGAGAAACCACTATTCCCCAGGCGACCCATTCCACTCAGGGACAGTGCTGACTGTTGGGATGTTCTTCCTTTTATCGAGCTAAAATTTTTCTCTTTGCAGCTTTGACCTAGGAACACTCATTCCTCACTCTGGGGCCAACTCAAACAAATCTAAACCCCATTTCACATGAAACAGAAATCTATGAATTGTAATAAAGCTGTTTATTGTATTAGATCCAAAAAGAAAAAGTTAGTAGACCCTAAATTAGACCAGTTTGTCTTTAAATCTATGCATCTGTGTAGAGATACGCTTTTTAAAAGTTTATGTAATTAAAAAAATAATTTTCTTTCTTCTCAAATACAACTCTATGGATAGCTTTCTTTTTATTTTCCTTATATTTCCCCTTTTATTACTCCTTCTCCCTCTGTGTTAGCCAGCCTATTTGTTATGTCTTTATTTTTAAAGGAAAAGTGGGAAGAGAGAAAATCATCAAAACTGATCAATACATTGAATATATTTGTTAGCCAATTGGCATGCATTGCTTAACAAATCAATATGTTTGGAAGACTGAACTTTTGTTTCCTCAGTCCTTTCATCTTTCATCTGTATCATTCAACACCCACAGTCCTCCCACTTCCACAAAATAGCAGCAGGAATTATTTGTGCTTTTCAAGCAAAAAAAATTGATATCTGAATTTGCTTATAAGAATAAGCATGCCTATGTTTATGGAAAAAGTAGCTTTGATTTTAGGCCTCCAATTAAAGTGAATTAAAATTAAAACTGAAAAAAATTAGTAAACTAGGCCAACATGCTTTTACCATTCCAATTTCAACTAATACAGAACTTTGATAAAAATTAAGAGATCAGTTCAGTGATTTCAGTGGATATATATATATATATGTGTGTGTGCATGTGCGTGTATATGTGTTTGTGTATATGTATGTATATGTATGTATGTGTGTGTATAAAACACACAGTTCTTAGATATGAGATAGCAACACAGTCTGGGGAAAAGAACACTGCAATTAAAGACAGAGGGGCTGAATTTGAATCCTACTTTTGCTACTAAGTAGACTTTACCTCTTATGGTCTCAGTTTCCTCATTTGTGAGATGAGAAAGTAGGAATATAAGTCCCTTCAAGTTCCTAACCTCTCCCCTTTACCTATGCTTTTAAATATTTGGGGGAATGACACTATTTCTTTAGATAATTTTTTTGAGAGCTCTATTTGTCTGTGATTTTGAAGATGCTTGTATCGTCATATCACAACATGATTTGTTTGCTTTTTTCACATTACCCTGTATGGTAAGGGAGGCAGCAGGAGTCACTAGAAAGAGCACTTCCTGGCCT
Source organism: Petaurus breviceps papuanus (assembly GCF_028583685.1). Lineage (NCBI taxonomy): Eukaryota > Metazoa > Chordata > Mammalia > Diprotodontia > Petauridae > Petaurus > Petaurus breviceps. Next base: position 2,703,083 of record NW_027187259.1, on the reverse strand, counting down.
TGGATCCAGGAGATCCAAGTTCAAGCTCCAGCTTGACCACTAGCTATCTATGTGAACTGACACAAGTCACTTTCTTACTCTAAGCCTCACTGTTCTCTTTAAGAGGAGAGGTTTGGACTAAAAGTGCACTGGTACCTTCTAGCTCCAACCATCTGTGACTCTGACCATATTTTTTATTCATGCAAAGTACCTTGTCATCACTCCAGTCAGCAGTGGAAACTGATCAATACAAATTACTCTGTGTCGTCCATTTTGGCATTAAACTGTCCTCAAATTAACTTGTCAGGTCATGCCTGGAATGATCTCCCTCCTCACCCACATCTCTCAGCATCTCTTGATTCCTTCAAGGCTCAACTCAAGCACCAACTTCTTCAGGACATTTTTTTTAAGCAATCGGGGTTAAGTAACTTGCTCAAGGTTACATGGCCAGTTATTTCTGGGTGTGGTGCTGAGGGTCTGAGCCCGGGATTCGATCTCCAGGTATCCCAACACTGGACCCGGTGCTTACTCGCTAAGCCACCTGGCCGCCTGTATTACACTGCCCCTCAGGACATTTTTCTTAATGCCCCTAACTGCTAATGCCATCACCTTGTATCACATATATGTATATGGGTGTGTGCATGTGCACACACCTGGCACATAGTAGATACTTCAATGAGTATTGTTTGAATAATTTCTTGATCAATAGAATTTCTGTGCTTTCAAGAAAGATCAGAACTTTGAAGCTTCTTTCAATTAGTCAATACACATTTATATGTCAAGCACCATGCTAAGTGCTAGGGATACAAAAAGAGTCAAAAGACAGTCCCTGCTCTCAAGGAGCTCACAATCTAATGGGAGGGACAATAAGCCAATAAACATGCACAGGATAAATGGGAGATGATTAAGAGAGGGAAGGCACTAGAATTAAGAGGGGTTGGGAAAGGTTTCCTGTAGAAGATAGAAATTTTCTTGGGACTTGAAGGAAGCTAAGGGAAGTCAGTATACAGAGAAAAAGAAATAGAGAGAGAGCATTTCAAGCATGGTGGACAGAGAAAACGCCTGAGCCAAGAGATGGAGGGTCTTGTTCATAGGAGAGCAACGAGGCCAGTGTCACCAGACTGGAGAATATATGTGGTGGGGAATAAGGTGTAAAAAGACTGGAAAGGTAAGGGGGGAGATTAGGTTATAAATGGCTTTGAACGCCAAACAGACGATTTGATATTTGATCCTGGAGGGGATAGACAACCACTGGAGTTTACTGAGTAGGGAGGTGACATGGTCAGACCTAGGCTTTAGGAAAAAAAACTTCTATAGAATCAGACATATGAATAAATTGAATCTTCTTATATTTCTTTACATAAATGTCCTCAATTAAGCAGAACAGGTCACTTACCTACTTCTTAATGTAGTAGACTACTAATGGTAGTCACCACACTACTTTTTAATGACATGGATCCATGTGGATAGAGCATTTTCTCCACTTCAAGTTTTCCTTTGATATCTTGTCATAAGTCAAGTATCTTTGGTATCTTGGATTCTCAAAGACTATGCCAGCAAAGGCCAAGCTCAGCCAGGTCTTGGGCAAGGAAGGGCCCAGGAGCAATCTTGCTTCCGCCACTAGTGATGCATTTTGGAGTCCCTTGGCCCTTGAAGACTTTTGGGGCAGTTCTGATCTGTGTGGTGTAATGGCTCTAGTAGAGGGAAGGCTTGGGGACCAGAAAGGCACCGAAACATCAGCTCTGTGGCCAGAATGGCTGCTAATCTGTATCAGCGGAGAGAGTTTCTTTACCAATATTTATTTACATAAATAATATCATTAGTCCAGACCAAAAAAAAAGATCTCTACTGGTAAAGGAAGGACCCAGAATGAGTAAAGGAAGGGTTCTGGAAAAATCACAGCATTGACAAAGCAACAGCACCACACCCTCTCCTTCTTCAACAAATACCCAAGGTCCTGGCATACTCCAAGATGCTAACTTTCCAACATCATAAATGCTGTTTATGTTGCTCTACTCAAACATGATTTTTAACAGTTTAAAAATGAAAAGTGGAATAGTTTATGGAGCAAAAGGTTTTTACTGTACAGATGATTATACTCTTGTTAGGCGATAAGGAGCTGTTTCCTGCTTGACTTGATTGTCTCAGAGCAAATGAAATCAGTTGACTGTCCACTGAATTGCCAGGCATATCCACAAGAGATGTTAAGAGTAGGTCGATAGCAATCTTCATTTCATATTCTGTGGCTAGGGGCACATTTCTGTAGGGAGTTTAAGTAAGAAGGCTCTTATCACTGCAGCCTCTGATTTGCTCTGGTTCCACAGTCCACCATCTGGAATGGAAGAAAATTCAATTCAATTCAGCCAATATTTATAAAGTGACTACTACACACGTTAGCAGCAATGTCACGTAGTAAAAAGAGGACTGGACTCTCAGCATTCTGCAGATTCCATCTCCGACACTTAATAGCTGTGCCACTATGGGCAAGAGACAACCTTTCTGGAGCCTAGTTTCAGAACTATAACTAACATGGGCTGACTGGGGTTTTTTTTTCTGGACTCTGAGCTCTCTAAGAGAGGGTACCATCTCCCACTAGCTGACACTACCATGTGACATCACTGCCCACCCCAGGGTCCCACTGCCATGGTACCCCTTCTCTAGGAGCTTCTCTTTCCCGCAATCTGCACAAGGCAGCCCCATCCCCTCCTTCCACATGCCTGGGCCTATCATTGAACTGTTTTCTGCTACACTGTAAACCCCACCCCTATCCTCACCAACTGAATCTGCCCCAGGTGTAAGACTTGCTAGGGAGCGCTCCACTGGAGTTTCCTCCTCTATATAATGGAGATAATAATGTTAGCGCTACCTGCCTCACAGGGCTGTCATGAGGGGCAAAGGAAATAATGTAAATGAAGCAGTTTGCAAACCTTTAAGCACTATAACCTCTCACATCATTATTCCTACAGTGCTCTAAACCTGGTTGGCTTAATGTGTATTCAGCTAAAAAGCTGAAATCCAAATCCAGATGTTTGGCTGCATAGTATCAAACACCTGGATGTTTAAGATCATCAGATTCCTCATTTGTTTTTTTCTTCCCAGCATCGGTCCTGACATGTGGTGTTATGCAGACACAGCCATACGTACTCTTTTATGAATATTGAGAAAGAACATTTCTATTTGGGGGGAATCTTTGTACAAACAATTTGAGGGCACTCAGTCCTACAGTAAGAAAGTAACCTTGTTGAAGTCCAAGTATTAAAGACACCTCTGACGGTACCCCAGGGTCTAATCAGCATCGAAATGGACAATCTTACAGCATTAAATCAGCCATGCATTTAGCCAGAGCACCAACAGCCTGCGAAATTACACAGCAAAGGCAACTCCATGTCACATACAGCCTGACTTGAGCTGGACTTGCCTGCTGGGCTAAAAGCTATCTGTTTGCAGAGGTCTCAGTGGTGAGAGCCTTTTTATTTGAAACTCCTGTTTTGAAATCACCAATTACAAACATATACCATGATGGTGAAAGCATTATTTTTTAAAAAGATCTTTCTGTTCAAGTGTTTTCATAGTAACATCACACGTTAATACAAAAAATGGGAAGCAACCCAAATGTCCAATAATAGGGGAATGGTTCAATAAATTGTGGTACATTAGTGCTAATGACTACTGTTCTCTCATTAAGAATGAAAAGTATGAGGAATACAAAGAAATCTGGAAAGACCTTCATTAAATAATGCAAAAGGTAAAAAGCAGAATGGAGGAGACAACAATTATGACCATGGAAAAAGAATAGTACATCAGAATGAACCGCTAAATAAAAAATCCTGACAGAGGCTTAAAGTAAGTGACTAGAAAGCTCTTAAGATAATATCATGTATTTTAATGAATACAATTGTAAATAGTTATTAGGTAAGTTCAGTCAGCCATATTGATGGTCATTGTTCAACTTTTAATAAAATATTTAAGTTAAAAAAAAACCAAATATATACCAGGAGGGTCTATGTGGTCAGCACAAATTGATAGCATTTTCTAGTAGTATCTAGGAAAATAATAGTGTGAAGAGTCAAGCTTTTGAAGATAGCACCAAACTGAGTTAGATAATGAAGGTTTAGAAGAGCTATTATGGAATTTCATGTTTCAGAGTTTTATGGTTTGGCCTTTCAGCACCACAAATGCTGAGCTTATTACATGGGGGAAAAAACCCTCTAAGGACAGAATATGAGGCACGATAAATTATCTGTAATCCAAATAAACGGTAAGTTTGGATAACTAGAATGTTTTAGCTCCAGTACTCTGCATTTATTAAAAAGAAACAAAAGACAAGCCAACAACCTGCAATCAGAGAATTGTTTTAGAAATTAGTTTCCAGGACATGCCAATGGATTCTAGTCAGGCTCTGCTCGCCATGTGACCTTGGGCAGGGCATTCCAACTTCATAGCTCCCAGGTTACTCATGTGGCTAAATGATTTCCAATGTTTGTCTAATATGGCAGGATTCAGTGATCCCTCTAGCTTCCATACCTGTAGCATTGCCTGATGGCAACTGTGGATCATCTGATGATCCTGAGGTCTGGATTATCAAAGATTTGGCTATTTAAGAGCAGTTTTTGTGTCAAGTATAGTTTATTAAATGGGACTGGTCTATTGTCAGAGGATAAGCCTAGGCTAATTGCAGCGAGCATCATCATCAAGTTGGCCACAAGGTGATTGTAGCAGCAAGCACCCCAGCATCCCCAGGGTAGCTGCCAACACAGATTCTTAGATCTGCTTTTCTAAAGGAAAGCAACTCAAAGTGGGTTAACAATCTCGCTTTAATCAATCAAACATATCATTTACCTAGTTCAGGGGAAAAAGTCAGCACCCAGAACTTCAGAGTATACAGACAGAAGTTACAAACAGAAGTTACAAGACAGAGAAACAGATCAGCAGACAGGCCTCCAACTGTCCAACCATTACATCCATGTCTAGTCAGTTACCAGAGAGGGAAGCATCAACATCTGGGTTTTCAAAGCCAGGGGGCTCTCCATGGCTGCCCAGAGTCTCATCTGGTCAAATCACACAACATTTCTCAAAGTGAGCCCCAAAACAAAGCCTCACATCAGGGTTTATATAGCATTCTCCAGGCTCAGAGAATGTAACAATCCTCTTGACCCACTGCCCAATCACAAAGTATTTCCTGAAAAACAAGCCTCCCACCACAGGCTCCAGGTGCACTTAACCTAGGGGCAAAAAAGATCTTAAAATTTTACATTCCTATAACAGTGATGAATTTTTCAGCCACAGTAACTCTTGAAGGCCTTCTTCTAAGATACTGAGGTATAAGCCTTGATTGAGGGGGCCATCCCAATGAAATGAAATATACTTTAAGTATATCAGTGTTTTCTTGTTTTCTAATTTCTTGAAATTGGTTGGTATCCTTCAGTCATACAAGGATGGGTCCCATCAAATTGGATACTCCTTTAAATGTTGTGGCTCCTAATCCATTGACATGTTCTTAGCCTTTGTCACTCCCTTCCATATCCTCCCACTATTCCTCCACAGGGGGATGTCTAACATGCTGAGGGCCTTCCTCAAGATCTCCTAACATTACATGGGGACCAATGGAGGACATGGGCAATAGCTTACTGGGATTGGGGGAATGGCTCACCTCCTGTGAAGTCTTCATTGATGACATGCTGTAGTCTATCTACACTCATATATACTGTCTAGAATCAAAGAGGAGAAAGCTAGTGCTAGAAAAGAACTTCGAGATCATCTAATGCTTCTCCTTGACTAGATGTGAAAAGTGACAGTATCTCTCAGGTATAAGTGTGACCTTGGCAGCAAGCACCAAAGAAGCAGAGGTTGTGTCCACCTGGACAGTTATGGCTGATGTTCCAGAAAGCACAGCCACTCAGGATGACTGCCCTGTACCTGGTCACTTTACCAGTAGACAGGTGTCAGGAATTATTTGGACAATGGCAGAGCCAGGATGAAATGTAAAATGCCTAATTAGCAGTCTTACAAACTGCTTTACGTTCTGATGAGGGTTAAGTATCAGTTTCCCAACAGGCTGTCAACAATAGTTATGTTTAGTTACTGAATCCTATTGTGAGTCTTTTATGTTTAGCATTTCTTCCCTGTGTAGAAATAAATTGCATGTCCTATAACCAATCTATACTGTACACTGAGTACCTTTCCTACTCTTTAATGGAGGAGGAGGCCCTAGATGTAAGTCAGTAATATCATTCCAAGTCACCAGAGAAAGGGACTTAATGAGTTAATGAATATGAGAAAAGGGAAGCTAACTTGTCTTATTAGATAGTCTCCCCTAAGCCTGAACTCTATCCAACAGCACACCTGGCTACAGGACAGGAAGGGTCTTTCCTTATACCCCCAGCCCTGTGGACGTAGATTAGTCTTGCTAATCTCTTGATTATGCTATCATTGCCCTACTGTATGCCCAATGGAAACTGATGGTTCTGAAGCAACTCTCTCTCTCTCTCTCTCTGTCTCTGTTTCTCTCTCTCTGAAAGTTACCAGTTCTAACTAATTGCTTGTCCTATTGGAATCAAGCACAAAACTATTTTGAATGTAGGATTAAAAAAAACAACTCTCCCCCCCCACCCCCCTGCCTACAATGAGATATCAAAAAATACCTGACTTCCTTTCCCCAAAAACTAAGTGGTTAAAGGATAAGAACAAACATTTCTCAAAAGAAGACTTACAAATTAACAACCACATGAAATAATATTCCAAATCATTAACTAATAATATGAGAAATGAAAATCAAAACAAACCTGAAGTTTCAGTTTATGTCTAGAAAATTGGCCAAGATGACAGGGTTGTAGAAACATGGAGACATGAATACATTAATGGAACTATGAATTGGTGCAACCATTCTGGGAAATAATCTGGAATCAGGCAAAGAAAGTGACTAAAAGGTCCATACCCTTTGACTTAGAGATTCTAAGGCTAGGTATATACCACCAAGAAGGTCAATGACAAAAAGAAAGGCCCCATATGCACCAAAATATCTATAGCAAAGACTTGGAAACGAGGTGGATGCCCATCAACTGGGGAATGGCCAAACAAATTGTGGTAACTGATTATAATGGAATACTACTGTGCTGTAAGAAATGATGAATGCAGAGAAGCAGGGAAATGCTCAAAGGGACCTTAGATGTCATCAAATCTAATCCCCTTATTTTACAGATGAGGGGACTGAAGTTTTGAGAGGTCCAGTGACTTGCCCATGGTCACACAGGTAAACAATATCAGGCAGGATTGGAATCCATATCTTCTTGACTCCAACTCCCAAATGCTATCCAGTATACCCTAATGCCTGAACTGATGAGCAGCAAAGTAAACAGAACCAGGAAAACAATACATGTGTATGTATGTATGTACGTACGTATGTGTTTATTTATACATGTATGTATATTTATATATGTGTGTGCATTTATATATGTGTGTTTATATGTGTGTATTTATATATGTATGTGTAGTTATATATGTATGTATATGTTTATATATGTGTGTGTACATTTATATATGTATGTTTATATGTGTATTTATATATTTGTGTGTATGTTTATTTATATATGTGTGTGTGCATTTATATATGTGTTTATATGTGTGTGTATTTATATATGTATGTGTATGTTTATTTATATATGTGTATACATATATATTATATATAATGACCACAACAATATAAACAGAAAAACAACAATAAAACAATCAGAACTGAGTGCTGTGAAATTACAAACATGGTTCCAAAGAAGAGATGTGGAAGATTCCTCCTCTCCATGCTTTTGCAGAAGTGAGAGCCCATGGGTACAGGACACTGCATATAATATCAGGCTCTTTTGATATGTTGCTTCATTTTACAGAATTTTTTTCTTCTTTTCTACATACTTTATTATAAGGGATGGTTCTATGGGATCAGGGGGGAAAGGGATACTTTGGGAAATGCAGGTGATATAACAATAAAAAATGTCAGTAAAAATTTATTTTAATCAAAGCAAATAATTTCTGATAAAACAGTGGCTAACCCAGAAAAAAGAGAACAAAAGGATTGGTCATATGTGGAATCTTGAACATCTACTATGTAGTTTGCTCCCACGAATAAAGAGCTGGCCCAGGAGTAGGAAAACCTGAGGTGAAGTCCACTTCTGATATATATGGGCTGGGTGACTCCCCCCGCCACCCCACAGAATTTCTCAGAACTCCAGGCAATTCTCTGAGCCTCTAAATTTGAAGAAAAAGTGCTGAATGGCTTTAGGAGAGGGAGTTTCTCACAGGAGCTCCCTGCACCTCGCAAATCACAGATCTTGTCCAAAAAAATTTTTTTTAATGCAAAATGACTACAAGAAAATAAATAATCATAGCTAACAGTTATACAAGGCTTTAAGGTGTGTAAAATCCTTTACGTGCCATCTCATTTTATCCTGAAGTTGATAGTTAATCTGAATACCATACATCTATCCCTTCTTTCTGTTAATAATCCATGTTTTCATGAAGAATGTACTTTGTCAAAGGGTCTGTTTGGGAATCAGTTAGATATTGTATATTGTGTCAAAACAAAATATACCAATACATTAAAAAAAAACCAAACTGATGGGGAAATTATTCACACTCTATTTTGTTAGCACTCTAATTAGAGAGCACAGCAGAAAGGGGAGGACCAGATGAAATCCATTGTGAACAGAGGTGACTAGGCTTGGGGCATTTAAGGAGTAGGAAGCTGCAATTACTGTTTCCTGGTGGATAATTAGGCTGGCCCCAGCCTTGGTGTGTTCAGGCAGACTTGGCTGTTTACTAGTTGAGAGCTATACACAAGAAAGCCAAAGTAAGCATCTGAGGCTCTAGGAGGGCCTTTGACTGGGGTGCTGGAGTGGGGGGGGGCTGTTTCTGGAGAAGTTACCCTGACATGTATGTGTTTCAGAGATTCTCTCCTATCCATCTCACATTTTGGGAGGTAACAGGGGGAGAAGTGTACAGTGTTTGCACACCCCTCCCTAGGCATCTCTTGCACGGTGGGGGCTCTTGGTCCAGTTCCCAGTGTTTGAGGAGAAGGGGGGGGTCAGTTTTTCAGTGCAGGGGACTATGTCAAAGACAGCCCCAGCTGCATTTCCGATAGAATGATTGTTCTGAGACTCTGCCGCATCCCCCTAAGGCACCAGACATAACAGATTTGAGCTAAAATTATTTTCTCTAACCTCCTGAGAATTTGGCATCTATTTCCATTCCCCTACCAGAGTAAGTGACATCACAATTACCATAAGCACCCCTTTGTTTACAGTTTTCCGATGTCACTCAATTGGAAAGGGACAATCAAAATTTTTTAGCCTGTAAAATTGGGAACTGATCTTATACAATCTCTCTTTTCAACCATGTACAACTTGAGAAGAAATGCTTTTTCTCGCATAGCTAGCCCTCTTTCCCCTTTCAAGAAAATAAAATGTGAATCTCACCTGGTTTTTTTTAAAGAAAACAATTAAATTATTTTTAAACCAACTCATGATGAAAAGAAAACAAGGACTATATTCACAATATCTAAACACTGTTGCATGTATTAAGATGCTGTTAAGATGGCAGCAAGTACTAGATCTTAACAGATGACCTAAGTAACCTACTTCAATAATACAGAATTCAGGGACTAAAAGAACACTGCATCTTCCAAATTTGCACCCAACATGCTGAAGTACAATTGGCCTGGGTAGCTTTCTCTGTGAATTATTAAAAAGGGTGGGGGAAGGGAAGTGACAGAGGGGAGGAAGTGATAGTTAAGTAGCAATGCTAAACAAGTAGGGATTGTAAGAATATTCAAGAATAAGGAGAGCAAATTCAAAATTGATAAAAGAAAAAAAATAAAATCATAATTTAGAACCCATTTTTTTTATTCCAAAAACAAATCTTAACTTTGATTGACTATTTTGGTATGCATTGGGGGGGCAGGGTTTGATGTCATCAAAAAATAAGTAAAATCATCTTCCCTTTCAAAAATTTGTATTAAATATGAAAAACACAAAATGGGCACGAAAGAGATGGTGTCTATGTGACCAATGTAAAAAAAATCATACTTGTACAAATGACGTACATACCGTCTAGCAGATCAACAGGATACTGAACATCTAAAACCAGTGAATGGCTGGCTGCCATTACACAGATATGAGAAATATGGATCGGTCCACAGTCCAACAGATGGTATTATTCCATGCAGATGGTGCTTTGTGTTATATCAAGGAGATTTGTAAAACTTAGAAACCATGTACTTATATTTTATACTACTAGTGTCCTATAAATTGTGGTATCGATATAAATAGATTACAGAATTTGTAGACAAAGAAGACAGTCTTCTTGAAATTATTTTTCAATAGCGTCCAGACTAGGAAATGATTCTTGGTTCGGAGCACCATCTAGAGGAAACATGTAGCTAGAGACACGAAGCAGGAATGGAATGAAATCACATTGTTTACAAAAAGAAAAAGAATAAAACAACATCAAGACCCATAAGATTAAAGACTCTTTTGGAATTTTCAGACCATCAGTTAATACTCATAGTACTAGTACTACTGTGCTATTACTTTAAACGATAAATCTCGACAATATTGTGCGCATGTGTGTGTTTGAGTGTGTACGTGTGTGCGTGTATGTGTGTGTATGGGGAGGGGGGAGGGTGTGTCTGGGCCAGTGATTTCATCACTGTAGGGAAATCTTGGTGTGTAATTCATAATGTTTCATTTTAATCCCCATTCATATTCAAAATTTTTATTACAAACTTGACAATCATCAATAATATTTCAATTTCCATTATACAAAGAACAAAAAAGATAATTGTATATGAACCCGTGAACTTCTGCTATGCAGAGTTTATATTTAAAAGCATACATTATAGCTAGGCCCCGATTAGTACAATTAATGAATCTCCTTGAAGTGGTCGCATTAGTCAAATTTTCATTGCATATTTTCAATGGGCTAGAACCAATTACCATATTTTACATATAATTATACTCTAAAATACTGTGAATTCCAATAATGAGGAGACCACTTCACAAAACTCATTATTCATTTATTCATATCAATCAGGACCTAGCTGTAAATTCACGGGGTAGTTGCAAACCCCTTCTGTTTGTTACTTACATTTACTTCTGAATGAACAAAGTGAGAAATGATCTGAATCTAAATACTACAGGCTTTTTTAGACTGTATTATGTTCAAATGACTTATATTATATTTGACTAGAATGGTATTGCCAAGAAACCAGATTACTGAGCCAAGGGAACAGCCTATATAATTCTATCGGGATTTTATCATCTAATCGTAGTATCATAGATTTAGAGCTAGCAAAGACTTTAGAAATCACCTGGTCTAATCCCTTCATTTTACACCTGCAGAAACTGAGACCCAGGGAGGGAAAGTGGCACAGGAAGTAAGTAGTAGATAAACCACTGACTTGGATCCAGTCATGATTAAGGGGAAACCATTTAAGCTCTGAGAGCCTCATTTTCTTTTGCTCTAAAATGAGAACATTCTTATATGTTACCTACTTCCCAGGGCTATGGTAAAGAAAATGTTTCATCGAATTGAAAGTGCCTACTACAGAGTAGGAACTTGCTCACTGAACTGCAGGAATCCTCCCACAGCCTCACAACAAGGTGTGAAGAATGAGTAGAAGGAGCTGTTAGGAGTTTTCCACAGCCTCTCTACAAAATATGAATATGTCTCTGATAGAGTCAAAATGAAATGACTTGATTGGCTGGGCCGAGTAGCCATGACCTAGCTAAACCCTGGAACGAGTCAAGGCCTAGGCTTAGAGCAATTATGGAGAGAGGGAGGGGGTGGGGGAAGGAGGGGATTTCTCTCCCCCAGGTCCCATCAGCCAGCCGCAGATTTACTACTGATCCATCCAACATTAGGAGGGTCAGTTTTAGAGAGTTCAAGGCTCAATTGAGGGAACAGAGACACATACTTCAGACAGACATGGATAAAGAAAGACCCAAGGGAGGAAGCAGCTTTTAAGGAGCATGACCCCTGGCATCAGAGAAGGGAGATAACTATGGAATTAGGAGAGAGCTTTCTCTGGTGGTTTACAAAGCTGGGCCACAGAGAGGGCTGCACACCAGGAGAAAGGCCTTCCGGGCCCTACAGCCCCAGAGTAGCAAGTAGGTTGTGTGGGGCCATATGTGTCCCTTGCACGCCTGCTGCACTACCATTGTTGTCCAATTCTTTGCACCATGATGGGAGTATTTGTGTTGCAATGGGCTTCAGGTTTGTGGAGGAATGTTTTCTAGCTATTGTTCTCACTATGACTCCCTCATAAGTGACTTTGCTAAGAGTTAGCTGCGTCTTCTCGCTGGCTGTTAATAGAAAGCTCACAAGCAGAAGTGGGGCCCCATGGGGTATGCCTCTTGACCCCCAAGGTAGCAACTGCCTTCTGGGAAGCAACCTAAAGGGGGTTATGCAGAATAAATGAATGAATAACAAAAAGTATGAGCTATTACATTACATTATTATCTTTCCCATATCACAGCATAATTTGGATAAGGTGGAATTTAATTTATTCTTTTTCTCAAGGAACAGATATATTTGAGAGGGCACACATGTAGTAAATGCTACAAATTCGTAACTGGTGAGTTTCTAATAGTTTATAGCATTAGACAATATGAATATGTAAGAGGTGGACCATGAGAAGGAATCGCTGCATTATCCAAAATAAAAATGTGAACTTTTTATTTGAGGACTCTATGCTTGTGATAAATCACTCATGTCAAATGATTTGTATTATACCTTTACCAATACCCCCAGACAATGAGAAAATAAGGTTTAATAGGCATAGTAGATCCTGTAATAGAAAGCCTTGAATGTCAAGCCAAGAGTTTGGATTTTATATTATAAACAATGGATAAACATTGCTATATCTGTCCCTTGAGGGAAGAGGAAGAAGAAAGTCACTGGGGAACAGGGCTTCCATCTCCTAATGCCTGTCCCCTGGCCTAATCACTAGCCTTCCACTCAACTTATTTATACCCTATATATATCTTAGTGATTCTGAACCCCTGTTGGTCATCATCCAAAACCCATTCCCCATCTCCCAACATCTGATTCCTTATTTCTATCCCCCTCAACCCTCCCACCCCAAAGCCACCCATCTCTTCGGCTGTGCCCTCTGGAATGCCTGTTCCAATAAACTTTCCTTCATCTTCAATCTTCTCCTCTCCCAATCCTTCTGTCTTCTAGTAATGACCAAAACCTGGATCACCTCTAATGAAACAGCTTCCCTAGCCACCCTTTCCAGTGCTGGCTATACCTCCATTCATTCCCCTGGGCTCACAAGTCAGGCAAGGGAGTTGGAAAACTCCTTGCTCCCCAGTGCCACTTCCAGGTCACCAAGCTACCACTATCCTTATGTAATTACCCAATCAAAATTCTGGTAGGGGCAGGGACTTCAGATCACCAGCAGCTGTGGTGGTTTCCAGAATTATCAACCCATAGATGCTAAGGACAAAATGAGAGGTCACTGTAGTGTGGACATTGGGACCCAGTAGTTTGAGAGTACAGTTGGCCTTCATCCCCTGGAGGGAGAAGCCACTGAGGTGCTGCAGCCCTGTAGCCCCAACCAAGTGGCAGCTTCAGCTCCTGGCCTGTAGACTGTAGGGGGACCAAGCAACCAGTATGAGGGGTAATCACTCTTGCTTTAACCTGCTTGGATCTGGATTTTGGTCTAGGGTGGAGGTCCTGGGGTGTATGTCCAGCTTGCCAGAGCGTATGTAGGCCTCAGAAAGGGCAGCCAAATAATACCTTCAGCAGCTGAGAAAACCCCAGAAATTGGGACAAAGCTCCCCTGTCTGGCAGCAGAGTCCTACTGTGGCAAAAAGCTCAAAAGTCAAGTAACTGAGTGGCAACATGAACAGGCAAAGGAAGCAGAGCAATCTAACTTTACACTCCTATTTTAGGGACAAAAAGGATCAAAGCATGCAACAGGGGGAAGGCAGTGAAGTCAGAACTCCTGCACCAAAAGCTTCCAAGAAAAATACAAGATAGTTACAGGTCATAGAGGACCTTAAGAAGGATTTTGAAAACCAAATAAGAGAAGTGGAGGAAAAATTCAGAAGAGAAATGAGAACGATGCAAGAAAATTATGAAATGAGAGTCAACAACCTGACTGAAGAAAATATCACATTAAAAAATAGACTAACTCAAATGACAAAAGAGGCTCAAAAAGGCAATGAGGAGAAGAATGCCTTAAAAAGCCAAATTTGCCAGATGGAAAAAGAATCTCAAAAGTTCACTGAAAAGAATCATTCCTTCAGAATTAGATTGGAGCAAATGGAAGCTAGTGACTTTATGAGAAATCAAGATACTATTAAACAGATCCAAACAAATGAAAGACTAGAAGGCAATGTGAAATATCTCATTGGAAAAACCACTGACCCGGAAAATAGATCCAGGAGAGATAATTTAAAAATTATTGAACAACCTGAAAGCCATGATCAAAAAAAGAACCTAGAAATCATTCTTCAAGAAATTCTCAAGGAAAACTTCCCTGATGTTTTAGAACCAGAGGGCAAAATAGAGGTTGAAAGAATCCACCAATCACTTTCTGAAAAAGATCCCAAAAAGAAAACTCCTAGGAATATTATAGCCAGGTTCTGGAATTCCCAGATCAAGGAGAAAATATTACAAGCAGCCAGGAAGAAACAATTTAAATATTGTGGAAACAGTCAGGATAACACATGATCTGGCAGCTTCTATACTGAGGGATTGAAGGGCTTGGGATATGATATTCCAGAGGGCAAAGGAGCTGGGACTAAAACCAAGAATCACCTACCCAGCAAAATTGAGTATCATGTTTCAGGGGAAAATATGGTCATTCCGTGGAATAGAGGACTTTCAAGCATTCTTGATGAAAAAAACCAGAGTTGAATAGAAAATTTGACACTCAGATACAAGAAGCAAGAGAAGCATGCGAAGGTAAATAGGGAAAAGAAATCATAAAGAACTTCTCAAAATTGAACTATTTATATCCCTACATGGAAAAACGATAATTATAACTTATGAAACTTTTCTCAGTCTGAGAATAATTGAAGGGAATAGAAATGTACATATATATACACACACACACACACACACACATACATATATGTCTATATAGGAGGGTATGTGGGTATATGAATACATATGTGAATGTGTGTATATATATGTACAGGTATACATAGATAGAGGGCACAGGACCGATTTAATGGGAAGGGATGATACTTAAAAGGTGAAATTAAGAGGTGACAGAGGAATATAATGAGAGGAGATAGGGTGAGACAGAATGGGGTAAACTATCTCATAAAGAAGAGGTAAGGGAAAATGGTTACAATGGAGGGGAAGAACAGGAAGGCAAAAGGGAATGGGTCAACCTTATTCTCAGTGAATTTGGCTTAGGGAGGGAATGACATACACACTAAATAGGGTATCTCACTCTTCAGGAGAGTAGGGGGGAAGGGGATGAGAGGGGGGATGATGGAAGGAAGGGCAGGCTGGGGGGAGGGAAGTTGGAAGCACCTACTTTTGAAAAGGGACAGGATCAAAGTAGAGAATAGAACAAATGGGAGGTGGCATAGGAGGGAGGGAAATATAGTCAGTCTTTTACAATATATCTACTATGGAAATGTTTTGCATAGTCACACATGTACAACCTATATTGAATTACTTATCTTCCCAGTAAGGGTGGGTAACAAGGGAGGAAGGGAATGAATCTGGAATTAAAAGTTTTAAAGTCAAATATTTAATATATAATATACTATTATCAATATTATTTTAAAAATAAAAAATGAAAGTATAGAATAAAAAGAAAAAAGTGAATGTTAAAAATGGTTTTTTACATGTAATTAGAGAAAAAATAAGATATTATTTTAGAAGGGGGTGAAGGGAGGGGAATGGAGCAAAAAAGAGAAAAAAAAAGAAGAGAAGGAAGGAAGAAGAGAGAAGAGAGAAATAAGACTTTTTTCTAAAGATTCCAAGTAGATCAGTGGATATATTGAAATCAAGACAGTGGACTTGGGGCATCTATGTGGCACAGTGAATAGAGCACTGGCCCTGGAGTCAGGAGAACCTGAGTTCAAATCCAGCCTCAGATATTTAACAAAAACTAGCTGTGTGACCTTAGGCAAATCACTTAACCCCAATTGCCCTCCAAAAAAAAATAAGACAGTGGACTTGATCTCAGCATCAGTCAGTCTTCCTGTGCTCCACAGAATCACTGAAATACTCAAGTAGAATACAAGATGTCCAAAAATGTTTCTCGGGGTGGCCAGGTGGCTCAGCAAGTAAGAGCACTGGCTCCAGTGTCAGGATGACCTGGATCAAATCCCGGGTTTGGATACTCAGCATCACACTCAGAAATAACTGGCCATGCGTGTAACCTTGGGCAAGTTGCTTAACCCCAATTGCTTTAAAAAAAAATGAAGAAAATGTTTCTCTTTGCCTTTTAGTGCACCATAAAAACCAATTTCAATGAGCTAACTGTGACGTTTTTATTTCTTCTGGTTTCATTTTCAAATAGGAATGTCAAGACTGATATAAGTTAGTATCTTCAGTAGTGTGTTCATTCCTTCCTAGGTCATGGGACAATAATCCCCCTTATCTGTTGGAATACAAACAGATAAATTAAAGTTTATAGATATCTTAAAATAATTTCTGGTATGTATTGTCTACAGAACTGCAGGTCACTCCCCTTCCTCCCTCAAAGGATTTGATACTTGGCTCACAATTTTTCCTTCCTCCTCAATTTCTGCCCCTGTACTAGTGGGTTCCACATACATAATGATTCCCCCTCAAATACCCTAACTATTCAGTTCTTCCACTTACTCACTTCCTATGACCTACTCCTCCACCCCATTTTAGTCACACACAAAGATGGCCATACCCTTGATTTTGCCATCACTCACAAATGCACCACCTTCATCTTCAAAAATTCCAAAATCCCTTCATCTGACTATAATCTATTGGCCTTCTATCTCTTCCTCTGCCTTCCCATACCAAACCCTACTCTTTGTCCACACTGTGACTTCTAATTCCCTTGACCCTTCAGTTCTTGCCCAGACCAGTTCCCCTGCACTTGGCACTCTCTCCTCTTTTCCCTATCTTGACCCTGGGTGAACCAGTTTAACTCTACAGTCTTTTTCTCCTGAGTTTCTGGTCAGATCGCCAATTGCACTTCACCAAGCCTCAGCCTTGAATGATTCTCGTCACCCACCACCTTCATTTCAACATATGTACTGCTAAATGAAGGTGGAGAAAATCATGCAACTTTTCTGACTGGCTCCACTACAAATTTATGCTACACAATCCCAACTGGACCCTCAATGCTTCAAGGCAATCTTTCTACATCTCCCTTATTAAGTCATTATCTCACTCTTCATGGCAGCTCTTCCTAACCCTTTTATCCCTTCTCATCCTCCCATGGCTCCTTCTCCCCTCGCCTCTCATTAGAGAATTTTGGCATACATTTTACCAAAAAATTAAGGTCATTCCCCATGACTTCAGTCTTCCTCTTCTATCTCCTATCACTCAGATATCTTCTGCCACTACCTGCTTCTTCACCCTGTCTTACATGAAAAGGTGGCCTGATTCCTTACTAAGGCTAACCCTTCTACCTGTATAAGTTATCCCATTCTATCCCATCTCCTCCAGCAGACTGTACTGTTTGTCATACCCACTCTGTAACTTATTCTCAATCTCTTCCTATCTACTTGTTCCTTCCCTACTGCCTACAAACATGCCCATGTCTCACCCATCCTTAAAAAACCTCACTTGATCCTTCCATTTCCACTGTCATCCTATATCCCTTTTAAAAATAATTGTTGGGTGGCTAGGTGGCACAGTGAATAGAGCATGGGCCCTGGAGTCAGGAGGACCCGAGTTAAAATCCAGCCTCAGCCACTTAACACTAGCTGTGTGACCTTGGGCAAGTCACAACCCAAATTGCCCTCCCTTACCCCCTCCAAAAAAGCAAAAAAAAAATTGTTTATTTTTATTTTCAGTTCCAAATTCTGTCTCTCTGTCCACCTCTTCCCCCAGTCACTGAGAAGGCAAGAAATACAATATACATATGAAGTCATGAAAAATACATATCCAAATTAGCCATCTTGCAAAAAACAAAACAAAACAACAATAAAAACAATGAAGGTAAATATACATGTTTCAATTTGCACTCAGAGTTCATCAGTTCTCTCTCTCTGGAGGTGGATGACAGTTTTCATCATGAGTCCTTTGGAATTGTTTGGATCACTGATCAGAGTAGGTGAGTCTTTCACAGTTGATCATCATTATAATATTGCTGTTCCTGTATACAATAATCTATTAGCTCTGATCACTTCACTTGCATCATGTAAGTTCATATAAGTCTCCCCAGGTTTTTCTGAAAGCATCCCCTCATCATTTTTTATATCACAATCATATACTACAACTTGTCCAGCCATTCTCCAAATGATGGGCATCCCCTCAGTTTCCAATTCTTTGCCACCACAAAAAGATTTACTATAAACATTTTCCTTTTTTTGTCTCTTTGTGGTACAAACCTAGTAGCAATATTGCTGAGTCAAAGGATATGAACAGTTTTATAACCCTTTGGGTATAGTTAATTGCTCTCCGGAATGATGACCAGTTCACAGCTCCACCAACAGCATATTAATGTCCCTTTTTTCCACATTCCCTCCAGAAATTTATTTTACTTTTCTGTCTTGTTAGCCAGTCTGATGGGTATGAGGTGGTACCTCAGAGTTGTTTTAATTTGTATTTCTCTATTTATTAGTGATTTTTTATATTTATATTTATTTTATATTTTATATTTATTTATACATTTTTATTTCAATCGATAGCTTTGATTTCTTCTTCTGAAAATTCATCCTCTATCTCCCTTGCCAATTGTCACTAAACTCCTTGAAAAGGTCATCTACAGTAAGTGCCTCCACTTGCTCTCCTTTCACTTTCTTCTTAACCCCTTATTATTCAGCTTCCAATCTTATCATTTACCAAAACTGTTCTCTCCAAAGTTCTCACTGAACTCTTAATTGCCAAATCCAATGGGCTTTTGACTGCTGATCACCCTCTTCTTCTTGATACTTTCTTCTTTCTAGGTTTTTGGAACATCACTCTCACCTGGTTCTCCTTCTACCTATCTGACCATTCCTTCTCAGTATCCTTTGCTAGGTCCTCATACAGTTTAGGCCCTCTAACTGTAAGTGGTAACGGGCTTCTATCCTGGGCACTCTTCTCTTCTCCCTCTGTATTACTTCACTTAGTGATCTCAAGGCTCCCATCGAGATTTAATTATTATCTCTATGTTGATGATTCTCAGTTCTTGCCCTCACCTCTCTGCTGACTTCAAATCTTACATCTC
The DNA here is from genome assembly GCF_028583685.1 of Petaurus breviceps papuanus. Lineage (NCBI taxonomy): Eukaryota > Metazoa > Chordata > Mammalia > Diprotodontia > Petauridae > Petaurus > Petaurus breviceps. The sequence goes on along the minus strand of NW_027187259.1, from coordinate 2,683,726 downwards.
CAATTGTCTTTCAGACATCTCAAAGACACATCTCATGTCCAGTGGACATCTTAAGTTCATCACATCGAAAACTAAACTCATTATGTTTCCCCTCATAATCCTTCTTGCTTCCTAACTTCCTTATCACTGTGGAGGGCAATACCATCCCCTCAGCTCCGCAGGCTCACAACCTAAGTAACTTCCTCTATTCCTCATTATATCTCGCCCCACCCCATGTCCAATTTGTTGGCAAGATTCTATTGATTTCACCTTTGCAACACCTCTTGACTATCCGTCCTCTCGCCTCTGATACTACCGCCACCCTGGAGGCGATATGGTGGCGATATGGCGAGACTGGTGATTTTGCAAAGCCCTCCCTCACTTAAATCCAATTCACTCACATGTCATGGTATCACCTCCCTGATGCCATTGTCCTCTTTGAGAACGAAGGACAAACAACTACCACCATGACCACCCTAATGCAAGGGTCATGGCATAACTTCACACTTGTATTTTTGCAATAACCTGCTGGTGGATCTGCCTGCCTCAAGTCTCTACTTCAATCCAGCTTCCAATCAGCTGACAAAATGATTTTCCTAAAGCTCAGGCCTGACCATATCACATATACCCCCTGTTCAATAAACTCCAAGGACTCCCTATCACCTTTAGGACCAATGCAAAATGCCCTTCCTAATCTAGCTGCCCCTCCTCTTCTACTCTTCTTCAATTTTACTCCCTGATATGTATTTCTTCAATCCAATAACACTATCCTACTTGCTGTTCTTCCAACAAGATACTCCATCTATGAGCTCCCCACAATTTCCTCTGGCTTCCCCCTATGCCTGGCATGTTCTCCCTCCTCATCTGTGTATACTGGCTTCCCTGGTTTCCTTTAAGACACAACTAAAATTCCATCTTCTACAGGAAGTATTTCCCAACCCTTCTTAATCTAAAACTTTCCCTCTATTCATTATTTTCTATTTATCCTGCATATGGCTTGTTTGTGTGTGTGTGTGTGTGTGTATATATATATATATACACATGTATATACATACACACATATATGTTTACTTATTGTCTCCCTCATTAGATTGTAAGATTCTTTTTTTCCAATTTTTAAAAACATTTTTATTTAAAGTTTTGAGTTCAAAATTCTGTCCTTCCCTCCCTCCCTCCCTCCCTGAGATGGTAAGTAGTCAGATATAGGTCATACATGTGCAATTATGTAAAACATTTCCATATTAGTCATTTTGTACAAGAAGACTCAAAAGAAAAAAGAAAGGAAGAAAGTGAAAAATAACATGCTTCAGTCTGTATTCAAACAATATCACTTCTTTCTCTGAAGGCAGATGGTATGCTTCACTATTAGCCCTTTGAGATTGTCTTAGATCAATGTATTTCTGAGAAGAGCTAAGTCATTCACAGTTGATCATCATACAAGATTGCTGTTACTGCGTACAATGTTCTCCTGGTTCTGTTCACTTCATTCTGTATCAGTTCATATGTTTTTCCAGGTTTTTCTGAAACTATCCTGCTTGTCATTTCTTATAGCACAATAAAATTCCATTACAATCATATACCACAGTTTGTTTAGCCTTTTCCCAATTAATGGGTATCTCTTCAATTTCCAATTCTTAGCCACCACAAAAAGAGCTGCTATAAATTTTTTTTATACAAATAGGTCCTCTACCCTTTTTGGGGTATCTTTGGGATATAGACCTAACAGTGGTATTGTTAGATCAAAAGGTATGCACAGTTTTATAGTCCCTTGGGCATAGTTCCAAATTGATCTTCAAAGTAATAATACACAGGATCAGTTCACAAATCCACCAACATTGCATGAGTGTTCCAGTTTTACCACATCCCCTACATCTTTTAGCATTTTCTTTTTTTGTCAATCTGATAGGTATGAGGTGGTAACTCAAGAGTTGTTTTACTGTGCATTTCTCTAATCAGATTGTGACCTTTTTGAGAGTAGGGACTATCTTTTGCCTTTTTGTATCCCAGCACTCAGCACAGTGCTGGCACATAGTAGACTCTTAATAAGGGTTTACTGACTGACTAAATGTAAAATCCTAAACTTGTGTTAAGAAAAGCAACTTCACATGTACAAGACAGGGGAGGCAAGTCTTATACAGTAGTCTGATTTCAGTTGATTGCAAGCTCAATACGAATGAGCAATATTTTCAATATGGCAGCCAAAAAAGCTAACAGAACCATAAAGCTGAATTAATGTAGGTGGTATCCAAGACTGGGGAGAAAATATCTAGTGTACTGTGTTCAGCTGTAAATACCACATTTTAGGAAGGATGTCAATAAGCTGAAGAAAACCCAAAGAAGGCAACATAGGATGATGAAGGACTTTAATTAAGACCATTCCATAAAATGATTACTTGAAAGAATTTGGGATGTTTAGCCAGGAGAAAAGATGATTTAGAAGGAACGTGAAAATTCAAGTTTTTGAAGGGTAACACATGGAATTGGGAATAACCTTGTTCTATTTGACCCCAGAAGGCAGAAGCAAGAGAAATGAGAAGAAGTTTCAAAGAGGCAAATTTAGGCTTGAAATAATATAAAACTTCCCAACAATTAGAACAGTCCAAAAGTGCAAGGCGCTGATATGGAGAAAGCAGATGGAGGCAAAAGATGAATAACTGATGACTAATAATCAGGTACATTGGAAAGGGCATTGTTGTATAGGTACAGGTTGCAAATAAATGGAAGGATAGCTCAAAAGTACTCCTTTGAGAGGCAAGAAAAGGATTTGGGGCATAATAAGATTAATCATATGTCCAGGGACAACAACAATAAAAAATATTTCACAAGACATTTATTCATTGCATATTGTAGTGCAAATGATAAGTATTTGCAAAAAGACCACTATGAAAATTATTGCAGCTCATGTACCAATAGCAATTGTTGAGGATGAAGTAGCAGAGAAATACCATAAAGAACTTTATAATACCCTGTATATTAAATCAATATGTACTCTGATATTTGGTGACTTCGGTGCAAAGGTGGGAAAAGGTGAGGATGTAAAGAAGTATATGGAAGAACATGATTCAGGAAGGAAGAATAAGAGAGGTCAAAGACCTGTGGATTACAAGGAAGCCTCTACAGCAGGAACACACGTTTAAAAAAAATAAGGTAGGTCTTAGATGCGGCAAGTTCCAAGTAATGCCATAAAGAATGAAATAAATTTTACTGTAATAGACAGGAAATGACTTGTTATTTGTGGCGGTCATCCCTGAATTAGGTGTCTGTGTTCAATCAGACCACTAACTTGTAGAAGAAGAAAAAGAAGAAAAGTATAAAGTATACAACTAAAACAATTTAACCCTTAATTGAACAATTGGGGAAAATGGAAAATAGATAACAGAAATTGTATCAACACTAACTATAAGAATTTCTGCAAGAAATTTAACCAATATTAATTAATTGCCACAACAACAAAACTCAAAGTACCCAGAAAGCTCCTTAGTCAGCAAACATCTGACTTAGTTGCCAACTGAAGAGACATGGAAGCCAAAGAAAATGCTGGGTTAGAATATAAAATCATCTCTAAAATCTTAAGAGTAATGAACATCATGAGCAGTATTTTCTCACAAAGCAGAGAAAAGTAGTGGAGGGTAAAGCTAACTGAAAGAAATCATGCTAAGATAGAGAACTAAGCAAAAAGTCATCCCAAAGGAATTCAAGGATGAAAATGAAAAGAGGGCTACAGACAAAAGAAAAGCTAAAAGGATTTGCAAAAACTATTTTGTTAACTTTTTAAAAAAAATAAGTTTAAACTGTGAATTTAGCAACAAACTTTCTAATACACAAAGGAAAGAATGCTTATATAAGAGAAAAATCTGATCTTTTGTTACATTAAATTTTTAAAAAGACATTATGCAAAAACAAACAAAAAATAAAAAAGACATTATGTTTACAAAAGTATAACAAAATTGCTCTATTTCACCTTCTGTTTATTTGTTTTTTTCTGTGGATTTAAACATTTTTTTAAATTTTTTTCCCCTAAAATCTATCACTACCCACTAACCCACTCTTTGTGGAAGGCTTTGTTGTTCTTCAGTCTTTCAGTTGTTTAGTCACGTCTGATGACTCTATGGATCATAGCAGGCCAGGCCCTTCTGTCCTCCACTATCTTCCAAAGTCTGTCCAAACTCATGTTCATGGCTTCCATGACAGTATCTATCCATCTCATCCTGTACTGTCCTTTTCTCCTTTTGCTTTCAATCTTTCCCAAAATCAGGGTCTTTTCCAATGAGTCCCGTCTCTCTGTTATGTGGCCAAAGTATTTAAGCTTCTGCTTCAGTGATGGAGACCTTCCAGTGAATAGTCTGAGTTAGTTTCTTTAAGTATTGACTGATTTGATCTCCTGGCTCTCTAAGGAATTCTCAAACGTCTTCTCCAGCACCACAATTAGAAAGCGTCAATTCTGTGGAGCTCAACTTTCCTTATAGTCTCTCACAGCCATACATTGCTACTGGAAAAACCATAGCTTTGACTATATGGACCTTTGTCAGCACAGTGACGTCTTTGCTTTTCAGTATGCTATCCAGATTTGCCATAGCTTTCCTTTCAAGGAAATTGCAAGCATCTTTTAATTTCATGGCTGTAGTCCCTGTCTGCAGTGACCTTTGAGTCCAAGAGCGTAAAATCTGACACTGCTTCCATTTCTTCTCCCTCTATTTGCCAGGAAGCAATGGGACCAGTTGCCAAGATCTTAGGTTTTTTTTGATGTTAAGCTTCAAGCCTGCTTTTACACTCTCCTCTTTCCCTCTCATCAAGAGGCTTCATCATTCTTCACTTTCTGCCATAGGAGTGGTATCATCTGCATATCTGAGATTATTGATATTTCTCCTGGTAACCTTAATTAATTGGCTTTGGATTCATGAAACCTGACATTTCACATGATGTCCTCTGCATATAAGTTAAATAAATAAGGTAAAAATATATAGCCTTGTCATACTTCTTTCTCAATCTTAAACCAATGCATTTTTCTATGTTTGGTTCTAACTGTTGCTTCTTGACCTGCATATAGGTTCTTTAGGAGACAAGTAAAATGATCTGGTTCTCCCATCTCTTTGAGGACTTGCCACATTTTGTTGTGATCTACATAGTCAAAGGCTTGAGTGTAGTCAATGAAGCAGAAGTAGATGTTTTTCTGGAACTCCCTTGCTTTCTACATAATCCAGTAAATGTTGGCAAAATGAAGCAGGACAGAGACTAACGGGGTTTTGTTAAGATAACCTGCTGGTCTGAGCAAACATTCTTTTTCAACAACCCAAAAGGCAACTCTACACATGGACATCACCAGATGGTCAATGTCGAAATCAAATCGATTAGATACTTTGCAATCGAAGGTGGAGAAGCCCTATAGAGTCAGTTAAAACAAAACCCAGAGCTGACTGTGGCTCAGATCATGAGCTTGTTATTGTAAAATTCAGACTTAAATTGAAGAAAGTAGGGAAAACCAGCAGACCGTACAGGTATAACCTAAATAACATCCCTCCTGCATATGAAGTAGAGGTGATGAATAGATTGAAGGGATTAGATCTGGTAGAGTGAGTTCCTGAAGAACGATGGCCAGAGATTGGCAATATTTTACAGGGGGCAGCAACAAAAAACATCCCAAAGAAAAAGAAGAGCAAGAAAGCAAAATGGCTCTGATGAGGTTTTACAGACAGATGAGGAAAGATGCAAAGCACGAGGTAAAGGAGAAAGGGAAAGATATACACAACTGAACTCAGAATTCCAGAGAATAGCAAGGAGAGATAAGAAAGTTTTCTTAAATGAGCAATGCAAAGAAATAGAAGAAAACAATAGGATGAGAAAGACAAGAGATCTCTTCAGGAAAATTAGAGATATCAAGGGACCAAAAATGGGCATGATAAAAAAATAAAAATGGTAGGAACTTAAAAGAAGTAGAAGAGATTAAGAAGAGGAGGCAAGAATATATGAACAAGGGGTGGTTAGGTGACACAGTGAATAAAGCACTGCCCCTGTAATCAGGAGGATCTGAGTTCAAATTCGGCCTCAGCCACTTAACACTTACTAGCCATGTGACCTTGGGCAAGTCACTTAACCCCAACTGCCCTGTCTTCCCCCCTCCAAAAAGAAAAAAAAAAAGAATATATGAAGGAACTATACAACAAAGATCTTAACCTTATCAATAACCACAAGGGTGTGGTTCCTGATCTAGAGTCAGACATGCTGGAGAATGAAGCCAAGTGGTCCTTTGTAAACACTACTAACAACAGGGCTAGTGGTGTTAATGGAATTCCAACCAAACTATTTGAAATTCTAAAAGATGATGCCATTAAAGCGCTGTACTCAACAAGCCAGCAAACTTGGAAAATCAACAGTGGCCACTGGATTGGAAAATATCAGTTTATGTCCCAGTCCTAAGGTAGAAGCCTTACTTTAAAACAAATAGGTATAGTCAAGTAAAACAAACCACACTGTCTATATGTGAGAACATGTGCATTATGCTATACCCCTAGTGTCCCATTATTACTGTGGTCATCATGTAATTGTCCTCCTGGTTCTGGGCATTTCATTTTATATGATTTTATACAAATCTTTTCATATAAAATATATTCTTTTGTTTTAATTTATTTTTTAAATTAACAAATATCTATTTTAATATTAAATTAAATCAAATAATTAAATAAATAAAATAAAAAGATTAAATTAAAATTAAATAAATATTAAATTAATTTAATATTAAAAAAAGATCTCACTGTATTTAACTTTTGTTGATTATTAAGAAGTATCTGATTCCCTGTAGGACAGAATAGTGCCTTACAGCAAACTATCTCCCATCAAGATAATTCAGAATTCCTTAGAAAACATAACAACAGAAATATGACTATTCAATGATCCTCTGATAAAAAACATTGGGTGAGGCATAAAACAAGATACATGCTCACCAAAGTTCTTCCCCATTGTGAGGGAGGAACTCCAGGGCAGAGTCCAGTTCACGGAAGGATTCCCTGCAGACACTGAAGCCCTACAGATGCTATTGTTTATGGCTGACAAAAATATTAATTGCTTCAAGGCCTAGAACACTGTAGAGCCTTCCGGGGAAAAAATCTATAATGATCTAAAGGAATTTGGTCTGTCTACTCACACAGGAAAAACCAAGTGGATGATGAATGTCTATAGCTCAGATTTCAGCATGCCTCTGCATGGACCCTGCTTGTCCAACAGTGTGCATGTCTGGGACAGATAGCATAGGTGAACAAAAAGCTCATTCCATATTTGGAGGAAAAAAAAGCTGGACTGCCTTTGGGAAATTGCCAAGTTCCAACCTAAAGCTTCCACGAAAGCTAAGGTCCATCTTTTTAATACTGACATTTTACTGGTATTACTATATGGCTGAAAGACATAGAACATCAATGCTTCAGAAGACCTAAAGATTAGTATCACACAAATGGCAACAGAGAGGTAAGTGGTTGGTATCATCAGGCTATAATATAAACAAGGAGAAACTCCTAGGAATAGGAATAAAGGATATCATCAAAAAATCACGAGATAGCAAAAGATGAGTTGATCATGTGGCAAAAGCAAAGGATGACAGGTGAAAGGCCAGAGTGGTCTACTGATATCCTCATGATGTCAGAAAAATATGAAGAAAACCTCTAGCACTTTACTGCCTTTGTGGTAAGCTTCTGAGTGAACATGGATAGGAGTAATGCAGGATGAGCTAGGATTCTTATATCGAGGAGATCATACAGCCATTAGAGAGTTATCTGGGTATATGTGTACGCTGTTTCCCCAGATAGACTATAAGTTCCTTTAGGGCAGGAACTATGATATTATCTTCATTTTAGTCCCACCACAGTACCTAATAGTGCTTGGCACATATAGTGTTCAATAAATACTTGTTGATTAATTGATGGTTATCAGTGAAACAGGAGGTAAGGTCAATCAACTAGTATTTACTAAAGCCCAGACACTGGGGATACAAGAACAAAGAATAAACAAGCCCCTACTCTCAATGAGCTTACATTATAATGGGAGAAACCGCAAGTATATAGAAAATGTCTGCAGCATAAATACAAAGATAATAAATATATATGTGTATATATACATGGATGCATAAAAAAGTCACATAAAGTAAATAAAGTTGTTTGGGAGAGCAGGCATTTGCAGTTAGGCAGGATCCGTTATCTCTGAAGAATGAATTCAGAGTAGGGTGGATGGATATTTATGGCTTGAGTAAAAAAAAGTCCAAGAGCACAGCTGTGCTGAACTCATTAGGGGAATAAACAAGAGGTCCTTGAATCACAGAACTGGAAGGGACCTCAAGTCATTTATTCCAACCTGAACATGAATCTCCTCTCCAAAAGTCACAAAGAGTCATTCAGTTTTTGCTCAAAGTCCTTAAACTAGGGAGAAACTTCTCTGTCCCAATGCAGCCCACTCCACTTTTCTTTTTTACTTACTTAATTGTACATGAACTGAACTTTTATGTAACAATTTCAAGAACCTTTATTGAATCCAACATTCAAATTGCATCTAAAGTTCTATTTCAGCAAAAACAAACCCCTTCACTTTTGAAAAGGTTAATTATCAAGATTCCTGTTATTGGAGCCTAAACCTACCTCTCTTTAACTTCCACTTATTGCTGTGAGTTCTGCCTTCTGGGGCCAAACAGAATACAGCCAATATCTCTTCACCAATAGTGGCCCTTCAAGTACTTGAAGACAGCTTCCATCTCCTTCTCCCAAACCTTTCTTCTCCAGGTTAATAATCCCCAGTTCCTTCAATTAATCTTCACAAGGCAACAAGGCATTATAGGAACAGCCATGAACAAGGAGCCAGGACAGACCTGCCTTTGCATTCTGCCACTGATTTTCCTAGCTGTGTAAACATGGGCCAAATCCCATGGCTTCTTTGAGGCCCCAGTTTCCATTTCTGAATGCTCTCCAGTTTATGATTCCGTTCTCCTTCCAGAACAGAACACAATCCTCTGGATGAAGTTGGACTTAGAGTAGATTTCCTTGTTCTAGATACTTCTTCTTGTTCAGTTCATAAAACAGAGAAACTTAATCAACTTGTAGTTTTGTTGTTCAGTCATTTCCAATTTTCATTGACCCCATTTGGGGTGTTTTTGACAAAGACACTAGAGTGGTATGCCATTTCCTTCTCCAGCTCATTTTACAGATGAGGAAACTAAGGTGACTTTCCCAGAGTCACATAGCTAGTAAGGGTCTGAGGCTAGATTTGAACTCAGATTTTCCTGATTCCCAGTTCAGTGTTCTATCCATTGAGCCATTTAGCTGCCCCTTTCTAGATACTATACTTCTCTCTGTCTCTTTTTTTTTTTTTTTGATTTTTGGAGGGCACTTGGGGTTAAGTGACTTGCCCAAGGTCAAATGGCTAGTAAGTGTTAAGTGTCTGAGGCTGTATTTGAACTCAGGTCCTCCTGACTCCAGGACCAGTGTTCTATTCACTGTACCACCTAGCCACCCCTACTATACCTCTCTTAAAGCAGTCTAAGCTCATATAAGCTTTTTTTGGATGTCACATTAGACTGATGATTCATACTGACCTTAGAGTCTGCTAAAATATGACATCTTTTATAGATAAACTGCTTTCTAGCCATAATTTCCTTATCTTGTACTTGTGAAGTTGAAATACTGAATCCAAGCACAAGATTTTACATTTATTCCTACCAAATTACAATTTATTAGATATAACCCTATGTTCTAGGCCAGAGGTGTCAGACTCAAATAGAAACAGACCCCTACTGATTTAGAAAACCACAAATAGTGTTTATATTGTATTTTTTAAAAATTTATTTTGTTAAACATTTCCCAATTACATTTTCATCCAGTCCAGGCTCAGTGAGGAGTCTAGGAGCCACAAGTTTTTACACTTCTGTTCTAGCCCAGAGAAACATTTTTGGATCTTGATTTTGTCATACAGTGAGCTATCTACTTCTTCCAGTTTTGTGTTATCCTTGAAAATGCTCAGTATGTCAACTAAGTCTCCATCCAAGTCACTGACAAAAAATATCAAATCATATAGTCAAGGACAGATCCCTGGTGTCTTTTACTAGGATCCCCCTTCCAAACTATCATTAACCCATTATGACTTGTTTTTTACTCTAGCTATTCAACCCATTCTGAATCCACTTACCCATATTTTATCAAGCCCACAACTTTCCAACTTGTCCACATGGCTAGCATGAGAGACTTTACCAAAAGCTTTGCTGAAATATGGGTAAATGTAGGTACTTAATGCATTTCCATGATCTTCTAGTCTAGTAACCCTGTCAAAAAAAGAAAATAACGTTCATCACTCATGACTTGATAAGGACATGCTAGCTAACTCTTTGTGGTAAACACTCTTCCACTTTAATAATATGTTTTAAAATTGGGCCAGTATTGATGTTGTGCTCATTAACCTATAGTTTGCAGATGCCACTCCAAAGGATTTGGGGATTGGCAGCATTGCCCAGGTGAAATTAGACAAAGCTTCCATAATCTACATCTTTTTTGAGCTACTGAAAACTTCTAAAACTGAAGTACTCCACAACAGTAAAAAAGGAAAGAAAAGAAAGAACAAAAGAAACTGAATATTATTTAATTAGAAAGACCAAGATGCTTGACCCTGGAGAAAAGTTAATAAATAAAATATACCCACTTCTCTTCTTTTCAAAGATGGGGGACCACTTTTTTTTTTATACTGACATACTGGTTCTCTTTTAGGTTAGTTTTGTGAATTGGTTCCTTTGCCTTTCTTTTGTTATTCTTTGTGTAACACCATTACACTAAATAGATCTTATTTAAGGCTGAGGCAATATAATGGCCTCTAAGGTCCACATAGTTCCCTCTTCTTGGCTTTAGGGAGTTTATTTTAGAGGAAAAATTATCAATTCAATCAGGATCTTTCTGAGCCCTGCCATACTTGCTCCAACCTCTTAGCTTTAAACCCTCAGCATCTACCCAGTTCTGAGGTAGTTCCTTCCTTTTATACAAATTCCTTCTCTGTGACTCAGTCTCTCGCAACTTGCTTTGATTGATCCAAGGAGGTGTACAGGTCCTGTTCATATTCAGTTATGATTGATGAATTCAATCAGAAGGGTTCTTACCTAACAAAAGTAATTATTCTCAAGTGTGTAGGGTAATCAATGGAGCCCCACTCTTAGTCTGTTACAAGAAATGTCTTGATAAGTAGGAGAGGAGGGAGAAACATATTCAGAACTTAAGGTGATCAGTAAATTCAAAAGACATCAATAAAATTAAAAGCAAAAGCAAAAATGAAATGAATTACAATTAGGTCCCGATTAGTGCAAATAATGAATCCCCTTAAGTGGTCCCATTATTCAAATTTGCACTGCATTATTTCCATTGGGCTGGAACCAATTACCATATTTTACATAATTATAATTTCAGTGCTAATTCAAATACATGCAGGCACTTGAGGGGATTCATTATTCACACTAATCTAGACCTGGCTCTAGTCTTGCTTTAGTGGATCAGAGTTATATTATTGGCCTATGAATCCATTTAAAAGACCCAAATTCTATACTAACCCTTTTGCAGGTCTATATGAGTTACATATTCATGTTCTGGGTTTTGCTTTTCTATTTCTGTTTCTCAAGAATTTGCTTCTCTTATCTCCTGGCTTTTTCACCCAAGATAGGGTACATATGTATAGCTTTCCTTCCACCTCCTTCCTCCCCCTTTTTATGGATTCCCTATGGAAAGCTGAGCTAAGGAGGATTTTCTCTTGAAATAGTGATAAGGCCCCAGAGCTCAGGGTCACAGGCCCAGCTTGTATTCTTCTACCCGGTGGGAACTATAGCCTCATTAAAAAACCCAGCTGTGTCAGTACTTTTCACCTAGCCCCTGAGTGATATAAAAGCCTCTCCCTTGAGGAGGGACCCTAGAGTCACTCAGGCTTGGGATAGGGGTCAGGGCTGCTGCTTTGCATTCTTGATTGTACACTAACAGGGCCCACTTTGTTCCCAGAAATTATGAATGTGGGGTCTAGGATGAGCTGTTCCAGCTGCTGGCTCAGGCCTGCTGAATATACTCATTGCTGATGAGACTGCTGGTTGACACCTGTTCCTGTGTATTCCTGCAATTAACCGTGGTAAATCTCCTGCATAGTCACTTCCAGACCCTCATAATTCTGTGTTGAGCACTGATCAGTTTAACCATCAGGCTAACACACCTGCCTAAGTAAGTATAGCATGCTGAATACAATTGAATTCTTGTTGATTAAAAAATTTTCAGGGCCTCAATCTGAACATAAGTTGTCAGTTCTTTTTGCTATTCATATGTCTTTCTCTGGCCAATCTCTGCTCCTCCCCCTTCCAACTTGCCTTTTCTAATCTGCTATTTGTTAAGAAATCAAGTAATTAAACCAGATGGAATTTTGTCTAAAGTAATACTAAACAGGCTTTTGGCTGGGGACCTAAGGGGTTCTTGTGAGCCAAAAGAATGAGTTTCAATGCAGTGACTTTGTGACATTTATTTTGGCTGCCCAGAGGCATCTTTTCTTTTCTTTTCTTTCTCTCCTCCTCCTCTTCCTCCTCCTCTTCTCTCTCTCTATCTTCTGTTTTAGATGTTTAAGAGTGCTGAATAAATGAGATGTCTCCCTTTTGCCAACAGATAGCTAGGTTGATACAAATGACAAAAACAAGATAAGCCTGCATTGCTAACTTAAGGAAGAGTCAGACAAGTCTGTGCCTGGTAACTTTTGAATCTAAATTCAAGAGTCAAGGCACAAACTCAGAAAAAGAAAGAGAATTTGCCTTAAGGGAAGATGAGTAATAGCACTAGTCATGGGATCTCTTGCATTTTAATTTAATTGTAGAGCTTGAAGGGATCTCAGGAGGTCATTTAGTCTAACTCAGAACTCTGGAAAGATTGTATCTTAACCATTTCAGAAAGATCGGCATATGTTTTATCCTTATGGATCACTTGGGAAGGATATTCCACACCCTCCTTAGGGAACTTATTCTAATGTAGAAAATGGTCAACATTTGAACATTTTTCTAAATTAACTAATGAGACTACCTTCTGAAGCCTGGATAAGAGCCTCCTTGGAAGAGGTGTGAACCATGGTGAACTCATTTATTCCAGAAGGTGTTTTCTTCCCCCCACAAAGGAGTTTTGTTTTGTTTTGTTTCTATTGCTAGCTATAATCCCCAAAGACCAAAGTAGACCAAGATTCAGGATTTTAGTTGGGAATTTTAAAGACTAAAAAGAAATTAATGCTGATTTCAAATGTAACCTTCAGGCAGGTTAAAATGCTAATTACTAAAACAGTTGCCAATTGAGTTCATACATATATATTTACCAAAACAACTGCAATCTCCCCCAAGCCTTCTGGTTGAAAGACAAGATAATGGAAGTTCGCCCTTCTCAATTATTTCAAAGAAACCAGCCCCCAGAGTCAGTCACTTCTAATCACTCTAGGAACGAAGATAAGGTGTTACTAGGGCTTTGGAAAGTTAAAGGTACTTTCTCACCTAGGGGGCAAATAGGTAGAGACATGGAAAAATTTATATCTAATATGGAATGAAAAGCACTCATTTGGTGCTTACAGAAACGCCTAAGTATTAGGAATACTAATACAAAAAGCAAGCATGTTAGAAGCCCTCAAGGGACTTATACTCTGACGGGGGAAGACTGTACATTTAGGGGAGCTGTGGTCAGGGAAGAATGTTGTAGTGTTGGAAGTCATAGGCATAGTGAATGGAGTCATTTGAACGATTGTTTGCCAGGAAAAATGGAAGTGTTGATTTGATTATCATTCCCAGACCATGGGGGGGAAGGCTTAAAGATGGACAAGGGGATAGCAGAGTGCTAATGGAAACATTCACAGTTCCACGGGGAAAGAAATCTTTAAAAAAAAAAAACTAACTAATATTAAAAGTTGAAAATGAAAGCAGTAATGCTTGTTCTGTGAGTTGGTGATAAATCAATGTGGAAGTTACCTTACATTCATTCAACTAGCGCTCAGCAGCTCAACACTTCAAAACTGAACTCACTGTCTTTTCCCCAAACCCTCCCCTCTTCCCAACTTCCTGGTTGCTGGTAAGGGTACCACCCTCTTCCAAGTTACCCCGGGCAGGAAATCTAGGTGTCATCCTGGATTATTTTCTCTCTCTCTCTCTCTCTCTCTCTCTGTGTCTCTGTCTCTGTCTCTGTCTCCCTTCCCCCCCCCTCCTCTTCCCTCCCCCACCCCATCCAATCTGTTGTCAAAGCCTGTCCATGTTATCTTCACAATATCTCCTGCATATACATCCTTCACTCTGACTGCCCCCACCCTTCCCGGTGAAGGCTCTCTTCACCCCTTGCCTAGGCTGCTGCAATAGGGGGCAGGCTGACCAGCCTGAGTCTCTCTTCACTCCCATCCCATCCTTCACTCAGTTGTCAAAGTGATCTTCCTAAAGGACAGGTCTGACCATGTCACCCCTCTACTCAGGATACCCCAGTAGCTCCCTATCACCGCCAGGATCAAATATACACTCCTTTGTGGCATTCAAAGCCCTCTACAACCTGCCTTCCCCCAAACCTTTCCAGTTGTACACTCTATCTCTACTCCCCCAAGTACTTTGACACTGGCCCTCTGGCTGTTCCTCACACTCCATCTCCAACTTCAGGCCTTTTCACTGACTGCCCTCAGTTCCTGAAATGTTTCCCCTCCTCATCTCCATCTCTATCCTTTCTTGGCTTCCAGCTAAAAAATACCATTTTAAGTCCAAGCTAAAATTCCACCTTCTGCAGGTCGTCTTTCCCAGTCTCCCTTAATTCTAGGACCTTTCCTCATCTGGAAATTGGATATTTCTAATTTATCTTGTATGCAGCTTGTTTATATACAGTTATTTGCATGTTGTTTTCCCCATTTGGCTGGTTAAAGGGATGAGGAACCTGGAGGCTCAAGGCCACATGTGGCCCTCCAGGTCCTCAAGTGTGGCCCTTTGACTGAATTCAAACTTCACAGAACAAACCCCCTAATAAAAAGATTTGTTCTGTAAAACTTGGACTCAGTCAAAGGCAGCACCTGAGGACCTAGAGGGCCACTTGTGGTTTCAAGGCCCCAGGTTCCCCACCCCTGGATGAGCTCTACAAGAGCAGGGACTATCTGCCACCCTTCTCTGTAGGCACAGCACTTAGCACAGTGCTGGGCGAACATTAGGTGCTTAATTAGGTGATGTTGGTGCTGCTGCTCCTCCTACTCCCTTCTCCTTCATTCTGAGGAAGGGCCCAGAGCAGCCACCAAACTCAAACATTGTCCCTTCCTCTTTTCAGCAGTCCTTTAAGTGTAGTCTTCCTCCAGTGGAATGGAAACTCCTTGAGGGCAGGGACTATCTTACTTTTTGGTTGTATTTGTGTCTCCAACTCAGCACACCACAAGTCTGAATAAATGCTTGTTGATTTGACAACTTAAGCCCCTACTCAGTGCCTAGTACAGAGGATATAATCAATCAATCAACCAACAAGCATTGATTAAGGACTTACTGTATACTAGGCACTGAACCTACAAGGATAAGAAGGATTTTTTGGGTCTTTCCTCCCAAAGAGCTTCCATTGCAATGGAAGATACAAGAACTACATGAGTACACACAGGATGTATATCTCCACATCTCCACATATGTGAATAAATACAGAATGGGCAAATCAAAGGGAGTTTGGGAGGCAGGGTATTGCAGTTGGGGGGATCAGGAAAGGCTTCATGCAGAAGACAGTATGGGAATTGTCTTAAAGGAAGTGAGAGGCTAGAAGGGTACATTGGCTTAAGGAGAACCAATGAGAAAGTCCTGAGAAAAGAGGCTGAGTGTGGGGAAGGGGCCAGCAATGGCCTGTGAGGCTGCAAAGTGAGGTTGGCATCAGGCTGTGAAGAGCTTTAACAGTTAAACAGTGGAATTTATATTTTATCCTTGAGGCACTAGGGAACCACTAGAGTTGAGTACGAGAGTCACGTGGTCAGATCTGAGCTTAAGGAAAATTATTTTGGCAGCAGAGACAAAAATGAACAGTTTCTACCCTTAAGGAGCTTATATTCCTTTGGGGGGAGGGAAGATCAAAATACACACAGATAAATGAATACAATAAACATTGATTAATCTTCTTCTATATTCGGGGCTTTGTGCTAGGCCTGCAGGAGATATTTTGCATTTATTCAATTAATAATTTAAAAAGCAAATATCCAAGCATCACCACATTACAATAATTCCAATCAAGAAATTCTTTCTGAATAAATAAATAATAATGATACATGAAAAATAACATAAACTTAGATTCTATATACACATAAAGTCAATAGCCATCTATAATGTAAAAACTAGAACAATATTTACAGTATCCTTAGAAAAGGAAAACAGTTGGTTCTCTGTTAAAAGAAAACCTCAAAACAATTATGTCCTGCTAAAATCAGTCAAAAAGAAATTCATCATCCTTCTTTTATATTTGTTCTGTATACCATTTTGCTCCTGTAACATATTCAATGTCTATTTCTCTCTGCTCCTGTAACCTAATTTGGTACCTCCTGCCTTCCTGGAGCCCAAAATCTTAAGAGTCTAATAATATGATACACAAATCACAAGAGATTCTTTAGTCCAAACCCTCTCTAGGCACGATCACAACCTATTCTGGCCTTCTTCTTACTCAGTACAAACTTTTTTATCTTTTTATTTTTAGAAATCCTCCACAGAGGAACTCCCCAACTTGCTAGAGGACTACCTCTGTCATTCAGTTTCTTTACTAATATATGAACCAGTTGGGTGTTAGATAAAGATTAAACACTGAATGTGATGCACTCTCTATAATTAATTTTGCCAACAATAAAAATGTTTGCAGATCCATGATTCTTAGCACTATCTGCCCTCTTTCCCACTGTTGTTTCAATCATCATTGTGAAAGTAGAATCTTCCATAGCCTGTTAAATTTTTATCTGTTTCAGAGGTCTCTGTGGCCAAAAAATTCCCCATCCAGTGGCTAATATATTGGAGATGTGCTTAAGGCTGCTGGCTCTGCCTGTATTGAAAACTTAATGGGCATAGTTTTTGAAAAGCTAGGAGGAAATGGCCTATTGGAACCTCTGTGAAGGCTCACCACCACCATCATAACAGCCGACATCATAACATCATAACAGCTGATGTGTTTACTTTAAAATTTTTAACACCATATCTTATTTAATTTTTATTAATGTCTTTTGTTTTTATGTCACTTTCATTCCCAAATATTTTTCTCAAGGAGTCATCCGCTTAGGGACAAAGAATAAAGGAGAGGGGGAAAAGAAGCAGTTCAGCAAAAACACCCTGCTATCACTTAAGTCTGACAGTACACACCACTGGTGTCAAACTCCACTAAAGTCATGAAGTCAGACACAACTGAAAAATGACTGAACAAAACAAGAATTTTCCCAGTTCTGTATCAGTTCATATATCTTCCTATGCTTTTCTGAATTCTTCATATTCATTGTTTCATGAGAAATATTTTGTTTTGCTCACATAGCATAATTTGTTTGGCCATTCATTCCCCAAATAGCTGGGTGTCTATTTCATTTCCAGGTCTTTGCTCCTACAAGAAGACTAGCTGACCTTTATATAGCTATTTATCATTTCATATCCATTACCACTGTATCTTAGCAACAATCCTGGGAGGAGGGTGCTTCCGATATTTTCATTCTCTTTTACACATAAGAATAATGAAATTCAGAGCCATTAAGTGCTATTGAGTGTCCTAAGTGAAGAGGTTACCCACTAAGAGGGTTAAGGTTGCTCTGGAGACCCCAAAATACCAACGCGCCGGGTCCTGCCGAGAATGAATTCAACTTGTCTTCTCAGCCAAAGAAAAGTAAAATTTATCAAAAGTTCGCTTGCATTAGACACAGAGTAAGTCTGTGCTAGGTCATTCTATGGCGCTCTCACTATTCCATAGTGCTCACTTTTCTATGGCATTCTATGGCACTCTCACTATTCTATGGCACTCTTCCACATGAAAACAGGATGGGGTCTTATATACAGAAGGTTATAGGAGGAATCTAGGGATGGCCTAGGGGAGGAGTTTGGGGAGGGTCTTCAGCAGGAGTTAATGAGGTCAACGAGTGATTAAGGGTGGGAAGAAGCTGGAGACTACAGACAATGGTGGGCTAGGCCAGTTCAAGAGTGGATCATATTTTGATAGGTGGGAACTCTAGTAACAGAGGGTGGGAAGTCTAGTAACAGAAGCTTGGGCTCAGCCACAAAGTAAGGCTTATTGCCTCATGCAAATGCTCATCAAATGGGATGATTTAATCAAGAGTCCAAGGGAGGTTCCCAGAGCCTGCACCTCAAGGACTCAAGGAGAGCTGGAGGGGGCTCCCAGAGCCCATACTTCATCACTGAGCCCATACCTCATCAGAAATGAGGAAATGAGGGATATGAAAGGCAAACCTCAATGCAGGCATAAGCCCATACCTCATCACTAAGCAGAATTCAAACTCAGATCTCTTTTGGTTCTAATCTTAGAGCTCTTTCTACATAATCAATTGTCTCATATCTCTGAATCAGGCACCCTTTGGCAATCTTCTAGATGCTGAGGGGATTATAAACATAATTTAGTGGACCTGTCTTGGTCTTTATAACTTAGTTCTTAGAAGTATTTAATTAGTAACCAGTTTTGAAAGGACAGCTATTATATATATATATATAATATATATAATATATATATATATAATTTCCATTATCATGAAAACTGTTATGAACTAAAAAATCAGTTATTACATACAGATAATAATATCAATTCCAAGATGTCCACTTACAGATGACTCTGGAGAAACACTACATATCATATTATCAAAGTAAATATGACCAAAACAAATCAAATTATAGTAAACTCTTGATTACCTGTGATTATCATATATTTTATGGGTTACCCACTGCCCACTTTTCACTTGGCTACTGCTGGGTTCCAGGATACCCCATAGAAGAGTGTGAGGTCTGGGCATTGTGTGGGTGACTTTGAATTACAAAATTAATCACTAATCACAAAATTTCACCATTTTGAATTATCTGTGTCTCTGATTCCCTCTAATAATATGACTGCTTCAAAGTTGACTGTAATGAAATGTTTTTCTAACAGAACACCAGAGGGCAATGTTAGCAGTTAGAAGGAGTCAAGGAGCCTACACCTGTACTAGACTAGAGCAATTAGATGCTAAATTGGGGTCTTTCCCCTAAGACCCAATTCCACATTACTTGGTTGTTGACACTTAATTTAATAAGTCCCCTAGACTTACATTGGATTTTTAGAAAGGCTACTTCTTATATCTGGAATCATTAATAAACTGCCACTTTAACGGATTGTTTCAGCCAGAATACAAATTTAATGTGATGGGTGTCATCTCTCTGTATCAACTTTCTGGCTGATGGAATAGTACTAGTTAATTTACCTTCTAATTTTGAGGGTAGAGGCCAGTAGTTTGAACACCTCCAAATGAATAACAATTGTTGCTGTGCAGTCTCTTTAGTTGTGTCCTACTCTTCATGACCCCATTTGGGGTTTTCAAAACTACTAGAGTGGGTTACCATTTCCTTCTCCAGCTCATTTTACAGATGAGGAACTGAGGCAAACAGGGTTAGGTGACTTGCTCAGGGTCACACAGCTAGTTATAGTGTCTGAGGCCAGATTTGAATTTAGGAAGATGAGTCCTATCCATTGCAGTGCTCCCTAGCTGCCCACAGTAGTTCATGTTTTCATAGTTTACAAAGCACTTTACCTACATTATCTCACTCTAACAAGCATTTATCAAGCTATTACTATGTGCTAGAAACTGTGCTAAGCCCAGAGATACAAAAACAAAAGGGAAGCAGTCCTTACCCTCACGGAGCTTACATATATAGATGTAGTTTTACAATATATATGTTTTGTTTATATAGAAAACAAATGAGGTAGTTTTTTGAAGGAGGTACGCTAGCAGCTGGGGAGGATCAGGTAAGGCTTCAGGTATAAGGTGGGGTTTGAGGTGAAGAGGGAGCAAATTCCAGACAGGGTAGACAACCAGTACAACGTCTGGAGATGGAGGTAAGCACTGAAAGTATTATTATCCCTATTTTGCAAATGAGGAAACTGGGGTTCAGGGGGGTTAAACAACTTGCAGAGTCACACCGCTAGGAAGTATCTGCAGAAGGATTCAAATGCAGTAATTATCTAAATGTTTCCAACTCTAGTACTTATTCAGCAAGCAGGTCAAAGCTCCCTGCCTCCCTTTACACACAATACCAGATTAGTTCGAATGAGCTCATTATAATTATGGAAAGTTATGTCCAAGCACACAGACTAATTTGTAACAGATCTGTATCCCATAACTACAGAAAAAATCAGACTGCATGCTTAAACAAAGGGAGAAACCACGAGGGCAGGGACTATTCACTTCTGGTCTTTGTAGTTATTCCCACTTCCTAGCATCATTCATGCCCTGTACATGGTAAGTGTTCCATAAATGTTTATTGAACTGCATTACTGACTAAAACCTAAAGATGAAAGTATTGAAACAGAGTCTTTGCTTTCTTTAGTGAGACCTGTGTTTGGACAGGCACTAAGGTCGGGTGTCAAACCAGAAAGGCATATGCATAGAATCCAACAAATTGCCAAGTCCCAGTCTGAAGAAGCAGTTTGCTGTAATTAATTTGGGTGGTAAGAAGAGAAAGGAAAAGAGAAGACTAACTAACACTTATGGCAAAGCGATCTAAAGATTAAACTACAAAATACAGGATTTGTTTCGTAAAGTAGGTCTCCTGATGCTGTAATTATGAAGTGTGAACACCTGGTCCCTAGTCTTCTTCTCAAATCCATCTACAAGCCCATTTTTAAGGGCTTCAATATTCATGTTAATCACCCTTCTCAGCCATCCTGACCCCAAAGGGCCTCAAGCCCTCCTAACATTCATCTTCCATTCCCATCATTCACCATCCCTGAAAACGGCATCTTCTCCACGATCCAGACCATCTGGTCAGTTGTACGGTAGCTTGAAAATCACTGGCCATGGAACCGGAACTGCTGAATTCACCTTCTGGCTCCTAGCTCTGTGATCATAGGCAAGTCACAATCTCACGTATTTCTCTCCCTCTAAAACAGGGGTACCTCCCAGGGCTGTTGTCAGGATCCAGTGAGACAACATCTGCAAAATGCTACCTCAAATGTAAAAGGCTATATAAACGTCAAAAATCACTCTGATCCTCAACTCCAGTATTTTCCTTTTGGACCACACTCCTCTGTCTCATTCTCAATGGTCTCTTTTCATTGACCCTGGTAAGGTCCATCAACTCATCCTAATTTACTCCCAGGATATTGAGGCAGTTCAAAGCAATTATCTACAGCTAATATGAAATATTTTACTGGATTTATGATTATAGAATACTGCAGTGATAAAGAAGAGGAGGAGGAAAGTCCCAAACCACTTATCCCTGACACCAGAACATCTAGTCCCCTAGATAATCTGTGACTATGCTTTGGCAAAAATACACATTGGAATGCAACCAACAAAATGAACATCCAGATACTACGTTCACAAATACGTGAAATAAGTTCAGGTTGTAACTGCAGAATAGGGAGTCCTTTCATCTTTATGTTCTGTTCAGTAGTTTACATATTACTGAAGATCAATAAAGGTGCTTCCCTGGCAACCAGACAAATAAACTAAGCAGTAGTGCAGATTGGGGGAACTTTTAGTCTGTTTACTGAGTCAGGCAGTCACTTTAGAAATACACTGAACCTCCTTATTTATATGGTTGCCTTCTCCCTCTAGACCCATTACATTTTTTCCCCTGTCGTTAACATACTAGGCTCCTGTAATTTGTACAGCATCTCCCCTCCCCACCTAAATTTGCACAACTTTTCCTCAGCAACACTTGGTAAATATCCTCATTGTTTATTGAGAACCCAGAGAGGACAAGCACACAGAGGTTCCTATGAGGAGATCTTGGCACCTTCAAGATTTGCCGCTACAAACCCCCACCTCCTACAGCAATCCCAGACAGGGGTCTCAATAAA
>NW_027187259.1:2652626-2661727 GCF_028583685.1 Petaurus breviceps papuanus | reverse complement strand
ACAAACCCCCACCTCCTACAGCAATCCCAGACAGGGGTCTCAATAAAAGGTGTTAATAAGTGTTTCACACCTTAGAGAAGCCTCCTGAGTTGACACCCAAGCTAACACAGAGGAAGAGAGAAGTACTAATCTGACCTCTGAAAAAGCTGTTTGATTTGGGAAGGGGGGGCCAACAGATTAGGGAAGCTAAAATATGATTTTGCTATATTGTGAAGGTGGATGTCGAAATCAAACAAGAGATGTACTTATTAATTTATCAACTCTCAATTCAGATTTTTTATTACTTGCAACATTTCCACCCCCTCCCCCCAATCGGTTCTCTGAAAAGCACAAGAATGGTATGACAACCATCTGTTGAGTCTATACTTTGGGCCAGGTACTGTCCCAGGTGCTGGGGAGATACTAAGAAAGCAGAGGGCACGAGCCTGGGCCAGAGGGATGCTCACAATGAAAGGACAGGAGGCACAGTTTCCCTCAGGAAATGTATGGGATTTCAACAATGAGCTACATTTAAAGGTGAAAATAGTAATTGAGCAAAGTTCTGCCAGAAAAGACTCTAGTGGTGCAGGGGCCTCTCTTTAAGCCTGTCTGTCCCTCATCTTGGCTTTCAAAGGTTCCTCCATTCAGTCCCTTCTTTTTCTCTGGGCTCCTCACGAATGTGAAGGTGCTGGGCCTTTGTGTCAGCCTTCCTCCTGCTGAGAAGCTCCACTCCACTCCACTAAAGCTTCCGCAACAACAACAGGTAATTATCATGTATTTCCAGCTGCAAGTTGTCCAATTAAGATGAGTGACCACTAGGTGCCTGGTGCCTGGTGTTTGGAGAAGGCTCTGAAATTCTGTGGGGGGGAGGAGAGAAAATCCAGTGACTGCCTCAAGTAGCTGACACTTACAGACAGATAGAACATTATTCTTGTCAAATCAAGGGAGACATGTTAAAACAATTTTGAAATAATTCTGTGTGCTAATTGTGTTACCCCTTGATGTGGTGGTGGGAGGTTGTCAGGAGAATGGAGGAAAGGAACTTCCCCTACCTACTTTATGGCATTGCTGGTCAAGCAAAAATAGGTGGCAGAATTGTATTTTATCTCCCTCCTCCCCATCAGGTTTCAGAAGAGGCAAATACTGGAAGCACCTTCCCAAGTATCCAAATATCCCACCTTCACAGCTGATTGCCCTTATCACTGTGCGAGTGAATTAGGTAGACACGGAGGCCCCTTGCACATTAAGCCCCTGGGGAACATGAAAAACTCCATGAAAGAGGAACCAGGCAAAGGTCATGAAGGAAATCATTGTATTTTAGTGAAAAGGAAAAAAGGGAATTCCTTACAGGGGATATGGTTTGAAGGACTGGGTTTAAGAGACCTGAGAGTGTTTACATGGGCCACAGGCTGGCAGGAGAGAGGTGGGGACTTACTTCCTCCATTCAAGCCTGCCCCTGAGAGAAGGCATTCTGATTGAACCAGGCTTCCTTCATTTGGTAACTACTGACTGAATGCCTACTATATGAAAGATACCCATTAGGTACTTTGAGGCATATGATTATAAAGAGAAGATGAGGGGCAGCTAGATGTCGAAGTGAATAGAGCACTGGCCCTGGAGTCAGGAGGCCCTGAGTTCAAATCCAGCCTCCGACACTTGACACACTTACTAGCCGTGTGACTTTGGGCAAGTCACTTAACCCCAACTGCCCTCCAAAAAGAAAAAAAAAAGAGAGAAGATGAGTCCTCTGCCTTCTGGAAGTTTAATAGTTGGGAATGTAGGCAGAGAAGGGGAGGGGGGGAAGGACCAAGGTGGGTCCCCTAAATCCCTCTACACGATTGGAAACAAATCTCCATGAGGTGCCCAGTGGGTAGCTTCAATGCCTCCAGATCCCTCGAAGGCATCAACAGGCTCCCCATGGCAGGGCACTGCCCAAATGTTCCCCTAGAACTGGCATTATGTATGCTTCAGGAAACAAGCAAACAAACATCATAGGAACAAGGTGCTTCCTAAGCTGTGCATCTGGTTTTCATAAGATGCCAAGTACATACTGCAGATGGTCAGGAAGAATGTCATAAGGGGTTTTGTCTCTGACAAGTTGAAATTCTGGGTGTGTGGGTAGAAGGGAAAGGAGAGACATTTTTGAGAAGGCTTGGGAGAATACAGGAGTAGGGAAAAGGAAGAGGTGTTTGCTAGAAATGGCTATATGCAGAGAGTAGTAAAAACCATCTTTCAAAAAATCACTCCAATTTGACATATCACCTTATAAATAGTAATAGAAATAAAAGCTGAAAGCATCTATCATTCTAGTTCATTTCCCCAAATTCTTACATAGAAAACTGTTTTCATTCTAGGGGAAAAAAAGATTTTGCTAATCTTTTCATTGCAGAGTTAAGATTTCTGATTCAGTTATAAAATATTTATGCTTTTGGAATGTCATCCTAATACCTAATAACTCATATCTATACAGAAAAATACCGTGACCCTCACAAACACTCTGTAAATTAAGTACTACAGATTTTACTATCTCTATTGAACAGAGGAGAAAACTGAGGTTTGGAAAGGTTCTGGGACTTGACCATGGTTACACAGTTAGTGCTAGAGGCAGTATCGGAACCTAGGTTTTCCAGACTCCTAATCCTTCACTTAGTAGGTTTCCAAACTAGCTGTAGAATTCGAGGAATAAGTGGAGGCTGAAGCCATCCCCTCCCCACATTTCTCCAGCATCCATTGGTTTCTTGAGTTAGCCGTTATGGTTCAGTCATTCATTCTCCTTGTTGGCTGGATATGATGACAGCACAAACCCCAGGATCCCTTGCCCCTGGTTTCCATTTCTCTCTGAGGAAAGCCATTTGTTAATCTAGTGACCCCATTCTTTCTGCCTTCAAAGGCTTCCCTATTCCCAGCCCCTCTATAAGGCCTCTAAGCCAATATATCACATACATCAAGAAAAATGTACATGATGTAAATATTTGGTTACTGTCTGCTTGGGCACTGTGAATATTGAGCATAGTACCTTTTCATTTTTATGTTTGCATCAATGTCATCTGCATTTCAGCTTTTGGAGAATAATAATAATAGCTTACATTTGAATAGCTTTCACATACATTATTTATGTACCTTGGACACAATAGGCACTTCATATGTTTGTAGAATTGTACTGAACTCGATTCACACACTGGAGCTTTGGCTCCATGACAGTTACGCAGGTATTCTTAGGCCAAGTCTGCTGCCTCAGAGGCCGCTAGGATTGCCAGGCCACTAGCCTCCCTCTCCAGAAAGCCTCGATTTTGGACAAGGCTCCAAGAGGACCCTAGTATTTGTTGCTCTACAAGATAAGGCATTAAGCCCTCCCCGGGCTAGGTAGTGTCTAAAGAGACTTCTGGAAACTTTGGAGGTTTCTTTTGTGCAAGACGGAGTGGAGAAAATTTGATTGAGTCCTGCTCCACTATTCAGTAGGAGGCTTTGGTTCTACCAGGTGCTGTTACTGCTAGGGCACAAGTCAAACAAATTAGTTTTATTCATGCTAACGTTTGAATAAATAAGGGCTGAAGGTTGAGTTTGAGAGATAGGCAAAGGCTTCCATAAATAATTTATTTTGGAAAAGCAGATCAATCATTCATTTGTAAGAGCTCATGTAGGTTTTTTCCCCCATAGGATTTCCTGAGCTTCTCCTCCCCTCCCCCCACTTCAAATATCTGGGAAAAGGGGGCTATCTTTTCGACCTTGGTTTTTCTGTTAAAAGTGGTACTTAATCATCTGGTATAAAATAAACAATAAAAAAAAACCAAAAAGAGAAATACCAAAGAAAACTCTATTACCTCTTAATTTCAAGACCTGGGGGGAGTATCACCATCTCATTTTGCAATTAAGTACTTTGAATAATAAATATTAAATAATTAAAAGACAAGGTAGCAAGGCTGTATGCAAGCATTTTGAAGTTAATAAGCGTCCCAGAAGTACCAATGGAGCACATAAGTAACTTAGACTTCCTGAAGAATGGCAATGACTGTGTGCACTTATTGCCCTGTGATGTGAGGACAACATTTTGGATATGGAATTATTTTTAAGATAAATTTTTATTTCTACCTATTGTTTTCACATCATCTACATTTCTAAATATACACCCCTTCCTTTCCATACAGACATACCTTAGGACAAAGAATAAAAGAGGAAAAAAAGGGTTAGCAAAGCTAACCAACCCATGAAAAAAGTCTTGCTATATTCAGGGTCTGCCTCGTAAAGCCCCACAGCTCTACAAAGAAAAGGGGATCTGTCTACTCGGAGCTCTGCTTTGGGCGAAAGATTGCTCATTATGATTTCAGAGCATTCAGTTGGGATGGTTTTGTTGTTATCATGTCCATTTCCAATGTTATAATCCAAGGGTTCTTAACCTCTGGTCCAGGAATTTATTTTTTAGAAATATTATAAAAACTGTATTTTAATATGCTTTGTTTCCTTTGTAATCTTGTGCATTTTACTGTGCGCATTTCAAAACATTATTCTGAGAAGGGGTCCACTTAGTCATTGTATATATTGTTTTTCTGGCTCTGGTTATTTCACTTTGTATCATGTTCTGTAAGTCTTCTCATGCTTCTCCGTATTTATCATATTCAACATTACTTATAGCAGAGTCATATTCCACTACTTTCACATCACACATTTATGTGTTATTCCCCAGTCAACGGACATTTATTTTGTCTACAACTCTTTCCTATTACACAAATTGCTACGAGTATTTTGGTGTACTTAGGATCTTTCTTGTTATTGACATCCTTAGAGTATATGACCAGCAGTCGGATTTCTGGGTCAATGAGTATAGATATTTTACTTTTTTTCTGCTATAGAATTATAAAATATGACATTATAAATTCAATTTCCCCAAAGTTATCCATGCTCGATTATTCTCTGATTATTCTACTTTTCCCTTTACTTTATGAAATTTGCTCTATAAAAATCTAGTGACACCAGGGCTAAAAGCTATTGTTTATAATAAACCTTCTCAAGAATAAAGATTTGGAGCAGTAGTAAAATTCATTCTTCCCACAAGAACAAACATTTATGCAAATGTTTATCTCTCACAAAAAGCAGCAGGGAGTCCAATACAGATCAACAAATGGGACCCCCAAACTTTATATAATCTAATATTCAAAGATGAAGCTAATGATGGGGTGATCATAAATCTTTGGTGCTTAACAGACAAAAAGTCCTTTCTCAACTGTGCCCACATAAAGATTGTTCTTTGATTTGTGGTCACTGTTACTATTTGCAAACCACGCTTTAAATGACTGGCATTTAAACTGCCTGGGGCTCTACTAGAAACCCCATTACTCCATGGTCAGACCGAAGTGTTTCCCCTGATTGTCTCCCAGAAGCCTAAAGCCCTGCCCCAATTTTGAATGTGGCAATGGATCCTTAGAACTCATCTTCTGCCCTCCCAACTTGTGGTTACCCTACTTTACCTCAACAGCTCACCACACAAAAGCTGTTTGGGTTTCCTTCTGTCATCTTTTCAACTGCACATGTCCATTTCGTTGAGGTGTCTAGGAGAGAAGCATTGCTTCAATATCAGGAGATTGGAAACACTCTGTCACATCTGTGGTGAGAACAGCCCAACTATCTGAGCTCAACTCTCAATTTACAGAACTTCAGTTTGGCCTAGAAAGTGATGCTATCCGCTGCCAGATTCCTAAAGGACATCATTTTTCATTTTAAGTAAATGTCTATTTGCAGGACTGAATAACATAGCAAGCCCCAGGGATCCTTTAGTATTACTGTTAGGCATGTGCAAAAAGCATATTCTCTTGCTTTTGTTCAGGAACCGAAAACTAGTCTCAACTTCTCTCTTGAAATGAACCATTTTACTTAAATCATGTCATGTTCAAATATAGGGTGCACTTTCCCCTCAAATCAGGCTTGAATAAAATCTTAAGTGTAGCAAATAATCTTCGAATTTTTGACATTTCCATTTATATTTAAATTTTTTTCAATGAACAAAATCTATCTTCCCTCCCTTCTGCCCCTCCCCCACTGGGGGAAAAATTGAAAAAGAAAAGCCTTGTAACACATTTGCATAGTCAAGCAAAACTAATTTCCTGAATTAGCCACATCCAAAAAAATACAGGTCTCAATCCTGAGTTCATTATGGGCTCTGTCAGGAGTGTGGGTAGTATGTATGTTTCATTATAAGTCCTCTGGAGTCATAGCTGTTCAGAGTTTTTAAGTCTTACAAAATTGTTGGCTTTATAATGTTGTCCCTGGGAAAAATTGCTCGCCTTGTTCTACGAGCTTTGTATCAGTATAAACAAGCTTTCCCAGGTTTCTCTGAAACTGTCCCCTTTATTTTTTCTTATAGCACAACAGTATTTCATTACATTCATATATCATAGTTTGTTCAACTATTCCTCAATTGATGGGCACCCCCTTCGTTGCTATCATTAAAAGCTGCTATAAATATTTTTATCCATCCATATGTGTCCTTTCCTCTTTCTTTGTTCTCTGGTCTAGTAGTGGTAATGATAGGTCAAAGGATACCCACAGTTTAGTAACTTTTTGGGCGTAGTTCCAAATTGCTTTCCAGAATGGCTGGACCAATTCTCAGCTCAGCCAAGAACATATTAAAGTGCCCGTTTTTTTTTTCTCATATATTTTGGATGCCAAGTTTTCATTGCTCCTATTTGCCACAGTTTCCCTAATCTGTAATTCTCCCTTTGATTTTTTTTAATAGTTAAGCATTTCTAGCTTGTTCCTAACAATTATCTTTATTTGTGAAAATTTTAAAAAGTAATTTCTCAGAATTGAGATAAATATGTATTTTTTTTTCTGTTTTATAGTTCACTTTTTATGTTTGTTGAGTCAAAATTTACCGGGATATAGGGTGTAAGGCGTGAGCCTAAATATCTTTCCTTCCAAACAGCCAACCAGTCTTCCCAAGCACATTTACTAAATGATGAATCCTTTCCCCAGTTTTCATTTTCTATGGTATGTTTTTATTTTATAGTTTATAAATTCTCTTATAGTTTACCAGCTACTTTAAACTGAAACCAAACCAGATTAAGTAGGAGAAATAGAAGCACCTTTTAGTTTTCAAATAGACTGTAATTTTAGGTAGCTATTTACAATCCATTTGCACATATATATTCTAACAGGGACTTTTCCCAAGGGGAGCCACACCCTGAAGGGGAAAAGCAAATTTCTCCCTCTCAAATAAACCCAACCAAGAAACAAAACCTCAGATAAGTCCCACCGCCCATTACAACGAATTCCAATTTTCTCTTAGTGAACTGGAATTTTGCTTTATTGAATATTACTTGAAATAATTAGGTTGAGTTTTTACATATAAGTCAAATGTGGAAGGTTAATATTTTTCACGTTAGTCACCATACGATAATTGTTGTCAAACACATTCAAATACGTTAAGTCTTTATTCCTGTACACCCACACCCCACCCCCAAAGCCAAAATAAGATTACCTGTTAAATGTTTGGTTGGCGTTATAAAAAAATTTTTTTTTGGTGTCAATAACCCCAAAGACAGCACATATGTTGTTCATGTTATTTTCAAAGGCACAGCTTAACAACCAAAATTGCTGAAAACAGGACCTCAATCTAAGAAGCTTTGAATGGACGGTGAGCCATTTGAATCTAAATAATGTTATTAAAAAAATCAACTGGTAATCATGTGTCTATTGTTAATGACATAAGCCTATGAATATCGGGAGGGGGGAAGGGGAAAGAAAAGGGGTTCATAATTTGCTCCACCTGTAAAAATGATTTTAAACACTGAGGAGCTACATTGTCTAAGTTACTCAGTGATGTCCAGCATTTAAGAACACGTGGTAAATATTAACAGGCGTAGTCCTAGGCTACACAATTTTTTTTTTAAAAACCCAACTAATTGCACACTAGCCATCTTCTGTTAGAATATCAAGAGAAATCTGTAACTGCAATAGGGCCAAAGGCGTGTCAGGGCGAAGTGTGATGGCAGGAGGATCTCCTGAAAATATTGATAATTGGTTTGGGGGGGGGCAGAATGGCAATGATCAGGGCATAGGAATTCGAGCTAAGCCAAAGGATACGTGGCTGATAGGCTTGTGAAGGAGAACCAGGGAGGCAATTCCAGACTAGAGAGCCAAGGAAAATTTCCCACACATTTGGGGCTGGGGAGGGGGGAGGATGAGTTGAGAATCAAAGATCCGAATGCTTAACGTGTTTTGGGTAACTTTGGAAAAGAACAAAAGTCGCTTAGGGTCGGGAGAAAGACACCGAAGGGTCAAGTTCGGATACCCTGACCAGTAGCGGCTGGCCTACTCTCCCCCGGGGCAGGAATATTCCAGTCTTGAGGCTCTCCCCCCGGGGGCGAAAAAGAAAAAGCCAGCCAGAGAACTCCCCCCCCCACTCCCCCAGGAGCAAGCGCGAGGGAATTGCCTGTAACCGGAAAGGACTTAGCAACGCCGCGGCGAAGGTAACTAAGCCGGAAAGCCGAAGGCGGAATGATGCCATCGAGTTCTAAGGGTCCATGCCAGAGCGTCGCATAGCATAGAGACGGTACTAACATTGTTCATTCGCCTCTCTTCTGGAAGGACAGCGGAGGCACTTCATCCGGCGGAAAGAGACGTCTCGGAGAGGTCTCGGGCGCCTCCTGTGGTCGACTGCTAGAGTTGCGGCGGCGCCCTTCCTACCGGCCGCAGATATAACCCGCCCTTCCTGCTCCTCCCTCCCACTCCTAGCCCGCCCGCCTGCTTGCCTGACTGCCTCCCTCTTGCTCTGACTCCCTCTCCCCCTCCTCTCCTCCCCCGCCCTCTTCGCACCGCTCTGCTCCTCCCTCTTCTGCTCTCTCCTTCCTTCTCCGCCTCCTCAGCGCTCGGGCTAGAATATCTATGGGGCGAAACGTGATGCGATGAATCTGAGAGAGACCGAAACTGGGACGCGGAACGCGGCGGAAGCGGCGAGACGCCGGGGCCGGGTCATGGGGGCTTCACCACAATAGAGGCGCCCCCTCCCCCTTCAGAGCGAACTCCCCCAAATCTCCTGGTCACAGGATGGCGGCAGAGGCAGCGGCCCCGTCTCAGATCGAAGCCGGTGGGTAGCCTGGTCGTGCCAAGCGGCTGGGGGCTCCGGGGCC
>NW_027187259.1:2517971-2652526 GCF_028583685.1 Petaurus breviceps papuanus | reverse complement strand
AAGCTCAAGGCCCTCTCGACCCCCAGGGGGCCCCAAGCTCCGCGCGGTTCCACACCAGCGGGGTTTTTGTTTCGTCTCCGGAGCGCACGACTGGCACGCTCTTGAGATAGTTCAGGGGGGGGGGGGGGGGGCGGCGGCGGCGGCAAGGGCTAGGGGTGTCCGCGGCTCTCAAACCGCTCCTCTCTCTTCTCGCCTCCCCCTTTCCCCCCTGCTCCCCTCTGCAGAACTGTATTACCTGATCGCCAGGTTCCTGCAGTCCGGACCCTGCAATAAATCCGCTCAGGTGAGGAACCGCGGATCGCTTGGCTGCCTGCGGGGTGCCGAGGGTCGCTGCGGGCTACCGAGGGTCGCGGGCGGCCCGGGGCAGCGGGGCCACTGTAGAACGGGCTGCCGGCCTGGGCCCCCCGGAGCTGGTGCGGGGTGGCGCCGCCGCCGCCAGCGTTCGAAGGGTCCGGGGAAGCGGCCGGGGCGGGCTGGCGGGATCGGCGCGGCGCGGCGTGGACTGGGTACTGTACGGGGCACCGCACGGTGCGGTGCGGTGCGTTCTGGTGCGGTACGTTTAGGCGCCGCCGCCGCCGCGCTTCGCTCGCTCACGCTCCGCGTTTCTGTGTTTCTCGCTCCAGGTGCTAGTGGAGGAGCTGGAGGAGCATCAGGTACGGCGTGGAGCGGGGAACTCCTGGGTGCGGGGAACTGAGGGAGTAGAGGCGGGTGCGGGGGGCGGGCCGGGGCGGGCTGGGCGGGCCGGGCCGGGCCGGACCGGGGCGAAGGAGGCCGGGCTCTCGACCCCCTGCTGCTGCCTTGTCACTAAAGTGTAGCCCGAAGAAGTCCGTACCCCGCGCCCCCGCCGCCGGGCGACCGCGGGCCAGGCTGAGGACGGTCCTGCCGAACCGCCGTCCTCGAGCGGGGCCCGGCAGGTCACCGCCACCGGAATGAAGGGCGGGCGGGAGGTGGCGGGGCCAGGGACGGGCACGGGAGCGCGGCCACTGCTGCAGGCTCCCCCTGAGCGTCCGTCCCGTCCGGTCTCGTCCTTCCCCCTTCCCCCTTTCTCTCCCTCCCGCCCCTTAGCTGATCCCGAGGCGCCTGGATTGGGAGGGGAGAGAGCATCAGAGAAGCTTCGAAGATCTGGTGAGTAAAGTTTGCTCCTCTAACTTACCCCAACTCCGGCTCGCCCTCCCGAGCCTCCCCCCCCCCCCCGGGTCCCCCGAAGCTGCCCCTGGGGTGGCACGGCACACCCGGGCTTCAGCCCCCCGACCGACCTCTGCTCCATCCCGAGCCTCGGTCTGCCCCTT
The DNA here is from genome assembly GCF_028583685.1 of Petaurus breviceps papuanus. Taxonomy (NCBI): domain Eukaryota; kingdom Metazoa; phylum Chordata; class Mammalia; order Diprotodontia; family Petauridae; genus Petaurus; species Petaurus breviceps. The sequence goes on along the minus strand of NW_027187259.1, from coordinate 2,651,237 downwards.
CCCCCTGCCCAGTCTACTCTCCCCCCCCTCCCCCGACCTCCTGGGAGGCTGAGAGAAGAAGCCGGCCTATGGGGCCCCCCGCCGCCTCGCCTGTGTCGCCCCCCAACCCCCCCCAAAGCTTTGTGTGAGAGCTCCACTGGTTATGGGGGACACAGCTTTGGTGTCGTGAGTGTGCTACCAACATTGGGGAAGGCCCTTTGGGGGGGGGGGGAAGGAGAAAAACCAGAGGGTTATCTCGGGGCACGTACCAAGGACTGACGCTGGCCAATGGCGGCGCTGGTAACATGCTCCAGTTTCGGATCAGTGGAAGAAAACTGTTTCCTGGTTGGTCCTGGCTTGAAATACGGGAACTGAGGCCAGCCTTTAGTCCCTTTGGACGAAGGGGGGGGGGGGGGGCGGGTGGGGGGGGGGGACACAGTGAGGAGAGAGGGGGGTCGACGACACAATTAAAAATACTAGGGCAGAGGAGCAGTTCCCGAAAATTCCTCCTTTTAGAGGACTGACCACAATCTATGGTTTTCTATGTGTTAAATCTGTTAGAAAAAGGAACTACTCAGATCATCTATAAATAATGCTTGCGTGACTATATTTCTCATCAAAATGGTAATGTGTACGTTAGCTTTTTTGTGACTTGTCAAAACATGAATTTAGATTCCTAAGAATTTGGTATATGGTAAATATAATTTGGATTTTGACGAAGGTCCAAATATATGAGACTCTTCATGTTCTTTCTCACAGTCTCTTTTCCGCTGTACACATACCTATTTGTTTTCTTCTGTTCCCAGTGGGCAAGAAGAAGAGATTTCAATTTCGTTCTCTAGGCTATAACAAACTCTTGGTACAGTACTTAGGACAAGTGAGATGGTGTGTATCAAGGTTTCAAAAAGCAAAGTAATCTTTAAACAAGGTAGAAATTAAGGGAGAAAAAGACAAACATAAACAAAATCTCAAGGGGACGTTAAGTAAGTCTGAAGTGGGAAGAAAAAGATGAAAAGTTCTGTAGTTGCCAAAATTAATTGTCCTTAGCTAAAAAAAAAATTGAGTGAGCATATTCTCTATCGAGTTATAATGATGAAGCTGTATCAACCATTTCCAAATATTTTGGCAGATTTTTTTTTCTCTTGTAACTTTGAAGGTAAGAGATAGTAGTGTTCCTTTTGATTGGCAAGTTCTACTTTTCAAGTCATTAAAATACAAAATTTAAAACTGATGTGAAAGTTATTCAAATTGAATAATTTGAAACAATTAGTACATTCCTAGTTCAGAATTACAAAATTTTTGGTCTGACCTTTTGGTTCTGCTGAAGTATCCTGCCAGAAATTAACAAAAAGAAATTGCCTAGAAGTAAATTAATATTTTAAAATTTTCATTTTTGTGCCTTGCTTTTAAATGACTTAGACTAGTTGTAGTGGTACCTTTGGAGGGAGGTGATTTTTCATGCCAACGTGTATTGGAAACACTTTTTGTTTAAAGTGTTCCTGATTGTCCCCATTGGTATTAGACATTTTCCTAAAATAGTTAATTTTGAACTAGTGATTTAGGACACTTTTTGTTAGCCATAACATTTTTTGAAACTGATTCCACTTATGTCCTTATGTCATCAAAGGGGAATAAGATAGGGCAGGGTTGGGACAGAATTTAAACAGGAGTAAACTTCCCTGACCCAGAAGGCCCTGCAGTGTTAGTCAATGAGATTGCTGACTAATACTTCATATTTGAGCAGTGATTTGACTGACATAGTACCAGGACACATCAGACAATAGAACAGTTTTATTTTATCTGGAATGTTTCACATGCATGAATTTTTTTAAAGATTTATTGGAAGGAGGAGCTCAGGGGAAAAAAAGCAAACCCAAGAATAAAACATGTGTAAGGAAACATGTAAGGAAGAGGTCAAGGAATTTTCACCAAGAACTCAGTATTCCTTCATAAAATTTGTGACACTGTTGTTTGAAACAAAGCATGTGACGGACCCTGTACTTTCATTGTTCCCATTTTAACTATTTAACATGATTCGCTTATGAGACTACTAAAAGAAACATAATAGGATCATAGATTAAGAGCTAGAAGGAAACCCTTAGAGGTCACCAACCCTCTCATTTTAGAGATAGGGCAACTAAAGTCTTTAGAGCTTTAACTGACCTGCCCAAGGTTTCGCAGAACTCAAAAGTCCAGCTTTCTGGCCTCGCATATATCAGTCTTTGCACGGTACAAGGCTGCCAAGAGAACAAACTTGGAAATCTCGTACTTCTTCCTTTCCTCTACTGCATCTGTCTATTCCCTTAACTTTCTCGGTTTGGGGATATGTAATAAGCAGATAACTTAGTGTTTTATTCCTAATTTGCAACACAGCAAGGGTAGCATAGTTTTTGTTAAAGCCAAGATCATGCAAGAATAGACATATCTGGGTCTGAAGTATCTATTTAAAAAAGAAGTCTATACCATGGGATATCAGGGCTCAGACAAGTAATGAGATTTTTGAATGTGACTTTCAAAATAAGTGTACTTTGTGTGTTCAGAATCATGGGTATTGAGAAGGGGGCTCTCCTACCCGTTAGAAAAATGTTTTTGAAATAGTGGTGATAATTTTATTTTGCAAGTTTGATGGAGACAGTTTTATTTTTGTACTTGCTGATCCTTTGACAACATAAATGAAAGTTAAGTGTTTTCTTTGTTAATTATCATCAGGTAGATAATTTAAAATAGTTCCAGACAAAAGCCACAGATTTTATTTAGGAACACTTAAAGCAAAGGGAGTTGCCCGCTAATAAGAATAACAAATAGAATTTTTAAATGGTATTTTTTATTTTAAAAAAGAGTAAAATTAGGTAATACTTGTTTAAAAATACTATTTTTTTTAATTTTTTTGCCTTTTGGAGGGCAACTGGGGTTAAGTAATTTGCCCAAGGTTACATGACTAGTATTTTTGTGTGGGTGTTAAGTGGCTGAGGCCGGAACAGAACTCTGGTCCTCCTGACTCCAGGGCCAGCGCTTTACTCACTGCGCCACCTAGCCGCTCCTAAAAATACTATTTTTTTTCTTTAATCGTAAAGATTTTCAATCTTTTCAGTTTTAATGGAATAACATAAGAGGAGTTTGGATGGTAAATGGCTGATTTGCTGTGGTGTGTTAAAATATTTGTATTTATTCAGCACCAGTTGATTTTCATTACTTGGATGGAGGTAAATACCTGGCACTAATTTTATGTCAGTAAGGAACCATAGCAAAGTTACAGAGGTTTGTTTCTTCCCTGCCCTCAGGCTGTTTGTTCATGCAGCCTTAGAATAAACTTGCAAAGACTACCATGTAGTTACTCACACATCTGAATTCTAGACTGTGTGCTTGTAAATACTTTTTAATTTTACTCTGTTTAGCTTCAATTGTTACCTTTGGCTCATGTTTTTGTAGAACAGGCAAGTGATAGTGACAGGTGGACTAGTTTATCTGTAAATGTAGGAACACTTTAAGCTGTGTGTTTTCCTAACTACCATGTGTACACACAGTTGTAGTGAGAGAGAACTGTGTCTTTTCTGGGGACTACATTATGCTAGAACAAAAAAGACCTGCATGAGCTGTCAGTTTGGCCCTGAGTGGCACGGAACAATAACCATTGGGTGGAGTGGTAAGGCCCAGGCTGAGGCCTGTAGGCATTGTGACATGTAGTGCAGTGCTGTGCAGTGCTGGATGGCTTGTGTTCCTTCTTACTAACTCGCTGGATTCACATGTAGGCACATGCTTTCTTCCTGCTTTGCCTTTAGCTTTGTTAGGTCTGTTCTTGAAGATTTTTGGATGCGTGATATCTCTAGCCAATGACTAACCTATTTTTAAAGGTCTTAGGCTTGTACAGTCATAGGATTATAGGGTTAGAGCAAGGTTCCTCGGGTCATCTAGTCCAACCACCCCATCATGAGGCCCAGAAAGGTGATTCTTCTAAGGTCCCACAGATAATAAATATGAGAGTGCTGAAGTCTGAATCTGATTTGAGATTAAGCTTGACTGCAACATTCAGTGCCAGTATTGCAATGGCTTTCTAAGACAAAACCAACCCTTACCCCTCCTTTTCATGTGATAAAAGTTCAGTCTTTTTCGTCTTAAGGCAGAGGCAGTTGAATCCAATTTCCACAGGATTCCAGCGTACTGATCTTTTCTGGGATGCTGTTCTTATCCCTCATTTCTCACTTACTGGTATTACTTGTCTCCTTCCCAAATGTCCCACTCTGCCTTGTCAGGATACAACATAGTGGTGTGAAAAGAGCCCTGCCCTTCATGTTTGGGAACACAGGATGTGGCTTTGAACCCTGTTTCAAAGTTGCCTGGTTGCCTTTGAGTAAGTCACTTCCCTCTGAGTCTTCATCTCTAAGATGATGAGTTTTTGGAATAGGTGGCTTTTAGGATCACTTCCTAGTCTAAAACTCTCTCATCTTGAGGTGCCTTGCAGCCCTGGGGTCCAAATGCCAGCAGACCACCACAACCTGAGTCCTGATAATGTCATCTCAGGACTAATCTCTTGGGGGTTGGGCACAAATCAAGAGGACCTTCTGTAATGATAACTCAGCACCTTAGTATTTTCTGTTTTTGTTTTTGCTTTTTTGGAGGGCAATTGGGGTTAAGTGACTTGCCCAAAGTTACACGGCTAGTAAGTGTGTCAGGTGTCTGAGGTTGGATTTGAACTTAGGTCCCCCTGACTCCAGGCTGGTGCTCTATTCACTGCACCACCTAACTGCCCCTGCACCCTAGTATTTTCAAAGAGCTTGAAAGGCTCACAGCAATCCTGTGAGTTAGGTTTTGCAAGAATTCTCCCCATTTTACTGACTGGAAACGGAAGCTCTGCAGAATGAAATGATTTGCTCCAAGGTGTGTGACTACTAAGTTTTAGGGCTAGGATTTCAGCTCAAGTCCCCCTTGTCCTGCCTACACAGTCACAGATCCCTGATGTTTTGAAGTCATGTTAACCTCAAACTGCTGACCAGGACTTTAAAATCATAGTGGGTTGAGCCAGTGGTCTAGTTGGGCTCACAGAAAAGGAAGAAGGGCTGATATTGGCATATTTGTCACATCCAAGGACTAAAGAATACTCTCTTGGGACACTCTGTCCCCATTTGTAAGCCCCTTCAGATTGGGAACAGAGTCTCTGGGTCTTCTTCAGTGATTCATCTGCTAGAGAAATAGCTTTTTTGTTACATTTTATGTTCCCAGCTATCTCCTTCCATCCTTCCTTCCTGACCCCCACACTAGAGAAGGCTACCATTTGACACACATACGGACACAGATATATGTAAAACCATAGTATACATACTTCTGTTAATCAGTTCTTTCTCTTTAGGTGTAAAGCACTTAACTTCATAGCCCCTTGAGTATTTATAATATTCATAATAACTTGGAGTTAGTATCTCAAATGGAGTTTTGGAAGGGAGGGATGCTAGAGTCCAGCCTCCTGAGTCTACACAGGCCTGGAAAGATGAAGAGTGGCTGAGTGAGGAGGAGCCTTGGTACCCTGTAAATCCAGGACCATATCCACTAGACCATGGTACCCCCCTAGCCTATTTATCTACAGGCAATATTGATTTGATTTTCTTAGCTCTCTGAGTACTATTATACAATTGTTTATTGGCATATGATTCCTTTCTTGTGACCTTTCTAAGACAGAAGTGGCAGGCCCAGTTTCATTAGTTCTCAGGATGATGTTGTACTTGGTCATTGGCTCAGTAAATGTTTAATTATCTTCCACCTTCCCCTGGATTTCTTTGATTTTCCCCTCCCTAGAAAAGTTTCTTTAAATTCAAAAATAAAGAACAGTTGAAAAGCCAATGAAGAAGGCTTTTAGCATTTCAGAGGTCAGCAATAAGATTATTTTTTGCTCCAAGTAATAGGAGTTAGTGACCACTTCTTCAGAGCTCATTTTGCCCTCTTCCCCACGCATTTCTCTGTGACTGCCTTTGCTTCATCTTGTGTTTTCCTCATCCCCTCTATGTAATTGGCTAGGATATGTAAATTCATCTTATTTAAATACTCTGTGCTTTTTTTTAGTAGAGAAATTTATCAAGTTTTTTCTTAAATCAGTATGAGAAATTAAAATTAGGTTAGTTTAACCTTTCACATGGTCTACCCTGCCCCCAAATAGTAGCTTAGCTGTTTATATTCTTGTAGTTTGATTTTTTTTTTCTTCTTTGAAGGAGCTTTTGCCAAGGGCTCCCTTTTATGGGGTGTGTCCAGGAGTTTGACTCTTATCTTGAGATGCCATTAGTGTTACTGAAGGCTTTTAAGGACCATCTTATATTGTTTCTTAAAATCCTCCACTGTAGCTTGGTAGCCAGGTTAAAAAAGGGAGCCTGCATGGCTGCTGAACTCCCAAATGCCTGACAATTACAAATGGAGCATTTGAGGGAGCCCCGAAGTAAATGCTTTATGTGGCAAGGGCTCTGACGAACCCCTCCCCCCTCAGACCAACCCCTCTCCCTTCCGGCCACCCCTAATTCTGATGGGTTATACATCTAGGAAGTACCTGGTTGCTTTTGTTCTTTAGGTCAGCCAACAATTTTCAGGGAAGCTTAAAGATCTAGAGTTACTTTGAGATAAGCGATTATCTTAAAATTCATTATTTTAGAAAGCTAAAAGAATTTAAAGACTAGTTTATTGGTTGGAGAGACAGAAAGACTTTTTAGAAGAGAGTAATAGATTTGGAGCGAGGAGACCAGGGTTCAAATCTCTGCTCTGAGGGAAGTGACTTTGAGGAAGACCTTGAACCTCTATGTGTTGTTAACAAAAATCTGGAGGATCTGAGCAGATAAACTCCATTCTAGCATCAAATCCAGTTACTAGATGGGAGTCCTTAGAACTGGGCAAGTCTGGGCTCCTCCACTTGACAAATTGCCTTTCAGAGCCTCTGTTTCCTTGCTAAGTGGGGATTGTTTGTGAAGTTAGGGGCCTCAAATGAGACAGTAACACCTAGGTCTTGATGGAGTGTCTGCTTTAGTTATATCTCCAGAATTGGTGGTTATACGGTGGAACAGAAATGAAACCTGTAGTAGGCATGGCATAGTATTCCACTTTGGTTATGCATGCTGTATTTTCACTTGCAGATCTCAAAGCACTTACCTGCATCTGTGAACTCTAGTTTTCCAGAGAGAAACCGATAGGGCTAAAAGACTGATCCCTTCAGATTTATTTTAAGCAATAACTGTTTTAAACTAGTATTTGACTGGTTTTCTTCTCTCTCCGCCCCCCCCCCCCCTTGTGATTTGAGTTCATGGGGGAACCAGATGTCAGTTTACAGCTGGACAAAACGAAGTTAAGGGACTCAGAATTGATAGCTGGAAGGAACCTTGCTCAAATACTCAGTCCAATCCCTTCTTTTTATAGATGAGGAAGTGGTGACCCAGTGAGGTAAAGGGATTTGATTAAAGGCATACAGCTAAGATGTGGCAGAGTCCCCAAGATTTGAACAGAAGTCTTCTAATTCCAAGTACTTGATCACACTGTTCACTAGCCCTGGACAGAAGGATTATGGGGGTTCATATCTCTCACAGTTCTTGAATAAAGGTTAAGGCTGGATTCTCCAAGAAAAAGAATGTTTTCCCCACTATACTGAAGTCCAACTCCACTACTGTTCAGAAAAGTGTAACTGTGGTTCCTCGCTTAAGTCAAATCAACTGTCATTTAGTACAAGCCAGATACTGCTAAGCTCTGGGGGTACAAAGATTTTCTTGGGTAGAGATGACTTGATGTATCGAAGTAAAATGCATTCAGTTAACAATTAGACATGTGATTTAAAAGACATTTAAAAATCAGTCAGACCAATATTGATGTTCATTTAAAATTCCTAAATTGTTAGCTTCGGTCAGATTTTGTCATTTTATCCATTGTAAGTTCCTTATTTTAAAATGGTTTTTTTCCTTCATTAGAAAGCATTTAAATACAGTATTTTAAAGTCTTTTGCTAACGACAAAACATTTGTGTATGTTTTATTGCTGCTGCTTTAGGTGACAGCCAATGCACACATTCCTCCAGACTACCTCCTTAAAATTTGTGAGCGGATTGGTCCCCTCTTGGACAGAGAGATACCTCAGAGTGTTCCTGGGGTACAGACTTTGCTAGGCGTTGGCCGGCAATCTTTGTTGCGAGCAGCAAAAGGTAAGGCTTGCTCAGCCTCTGGGGGTGATGGGTGGATGGAAGAGGGGGAAAATGTGAAAGATGAAGACTTGGGAGATAAATGGCCTCTCTCGTTGATATTCTTGGGTACCTGGGTAATGAAGAGAAGTACTTTGATTGCTAGTCCAACATGTCATCTTTGCAGACAGAAGAGTGGACTCTGCTGCCTCTGGGGAGGGATAGGTCTCAGTGGCAGGAGCTGGCCTTATCTCCAGTAGCAAAGTTTCAAACCTCTCATGTTGAATGCTACTGCTCTGCTCCTGCTTGGCCTCTGACTGACTAGTATTTATTTTAATCCCATTGTGATTGAAGTTAGCAGTTTCTCAGAAATTGAGATGCTTTAAGATGTACAAATATACTTGAGAGTTTTAGATTTTAGCCAGTAAACATTTATTAAGTGACTTTTATGTGCCAGGTACTAGGAATGCAAAAAGGGACAAAACATTTAAAGAGCCAAAAGTTAGTTGCTGTTGTAGTCTTGGAGTGAAGATACAGGTGCTAAAGCCCTGGCCTAAATGTTGGTCTTTTTGCAGACTGTAGGAGTGCACTATGGAACGGATCTGCTTTTGCAGCTCTCCACCGTGGTCGACCTCCAGAGCTACCTGCAGACTATATGAGAGCCCCCAATGTTGGTAAGTGCTGGGTGTGAGTGCCATTTCCTGGCCTCCTCCTCAGTCTCAAATAAGTTGTTAGAATTACGTTGACCATAGAGCCAAAATACTGATTTTTTTTCAGGTTTCTTAGTGTATTTCCACATTCTCAAAGCTTTTACCAGTGAAGTTCAGTCATGCTATTTTCAACATAATGTTTATTAGGTGCCCGTGTGTAAAGCGGCCTGTGTGGCTTTGGGGTTACAAACAATGAAACTCCCTCACCCTCAGAGCTCACGTTCTGTGGGGGAGTTGAGTCATTCTCCATTGAAGCACTTTCTTTTTCAGATATGTGTGTGTGTGTGTGTGTGTGAAACATGGATCTTGGTTTAACTACTTATTTATGCATAGAAATTCCAAATGTCTTTACTGTCATTGAAATAAAGAAAATGAAAGTTCATTTGGTCCCTAGCCCTCTTTACTAAACGTATTCTTTTTTCCTTTGTTTAAAGGATCACATACCCCTTTGCTAAATTGTTTTTACAAGTATTAAATGAAGCAGAAAATTGAGGAAATTGTCATTTTGGTTTAGGTTGTTCTAGAAGTTTGAACAGGAGCATCCTTTTGCCAAAGCTGAGGAAGTTAGCTTCTACAAGTTATGTCTTTATGTGAGTCTGGAGACTACAGTCTCCTGTCATTTTGCCAGTGAGCACTTTGTTCCGTGTGGGTGCATAAACAGTTTCTAAGTAATGCTTGTTCATTGTTCAATTTTTGTTTAGTTTTGGACTTGGTACAGAGCATTTGATTTGCAGCTAAACAGATGTCTACACATGCTACCCAACCTCATCCTCTCAGTGATGTAGGATTCTTATTTCATTGCTACCATGTGAGGGTGAAGAAAAGTCTGGCTTATCTTTGGAAGGTTTTGTTTACTTATCTTTTCCCTTTTCCTCTGCTTTTCCTACTGGTACCTTTTTTTCTTGCTGTGCCCATTTCAGGACTTCACAAACAGATGTTCTGTTATACAGCTAACACTATGTGATGTAATTTGGATGTAAAAACTATATAGTTGAGGTGTGTCACAAATACAGTTAGCTGTAGTCAGCCTTGAAGAAGTTTCAAGCTCTAATCTGTTAGAGTAGTAACAGGTGTTTCCTGTTGTCAGCAGGTGGGCCCTCCTCCCTCAGCTTCGCTCTCCCGGTTTTTGACTAATCAAATCTATTGATACCCTCCCACTGCTGTTTCTGGTCTGTGACGTTGACTATAATCTTCACAGTTAACTAGCTTCTTTAAATCTGTCATAATTGGTAATCTTAGCTCTTGTTTTCTTTTCTAGCAAGCTTTGACACCCTACTCGCCAACTCCCTAACACACAGAGTAACCATTTTTCAGGCATTTATTTATTTATTTATTCGTTCTTTCATTCATTCATTTATTTATATCATGTATTTATTTTTTATAAGCCCCATACTCAGAATCAATACTAGAGCCTGGATTTTAAGAAGAAAGGTTTGACTTAAGATATACTTACACCATCTTCTCACCATGAGCACATTACCAGTGGTTTAAAGTTAGGCCTCCTCCTAGCCACAATTTCCAAAAGGAAACTGCCCTACCTTACCTCTCTCAAATATTCCTTGGGTCACCAAGAGAAGATCTGTTTATTTTATATTTAATAAAAATAAGAGGATCCTTTCAGAAAATTTGGCTTGGGGGCAAAAGTTTTGTGACTGGTTAGTGTGTTCCTTTTTGAGGGGGAAATGGGGATATTTCCTCAATATCTTTCCTAATACCCCTTTAACTTTACAGGTAATATTGAAAGAGGAGGTCTGGCTTAGAATCAGTAGTTAAAAAGAGTTAGGATCTATCTAGTCTCCATTTTACAGATGTGGAAATTTCAGTCTGAAGAGAAGACACACACTGAGTCAGGCAGAGGTGACCCAGGACCTGATTTGGAGTCCATTTTGGGAGGACTCCCTACCGATTTCCTAGTTTTCTGGGAGTCTCCATTGCCCAATGAGAGAACCCAGATGGGACCACTTGGAATATGCAGCTCTACCATAGTCATGAATTTCAGGGGGTCCTCACTACTCTCTTTTCAGTCATCTCTAGTGCTCTGTAGGCAGACCTAGTACCCATCCTTTCCCTTTACATATGAGCTAGTAGGTTTTGAAGAGATAAATTTATATAAACAAATGTTTATGCAGCAGATAAGTTTATTGAACTTGCTGCTTAAGAGAGAGCATAGGCTGAAAATATAGAGCAATTCCTAGAATTGTAAGGTTTGTCAGGAAAATGGGTTGATTGAACTAATCCTCCAGGAAAATCTGGGTTGATTGAACTAATCCTCAATCACCTCTTTGCATAATGGGTTCCTCGGTGCCACTGACTGAACTAGAAGACAATGTCATAGGGATTCAGATGGATAAGGGATGGAAGTTAGTCTGGCTGTTACTTTCTTTCTTCTTTCCCCCAGGGTAGCCAGTCTTGACTCTGGTGTCACTGAAAAGACTAGAAAAAAATACCCCCAATTTTACCAAGTTATTGTACTGAACAGAGCTAATATATAATATATATATATATATATATATATATATATGCACCTTCTTCATCTGTTCATCACTGCCCTTTATTGCCTAACACTTAATGTACGTTGACGAGTGATTTTCATAGAAACCCTTTGATGTATGTATTTTAAGGAGTGTCACCATTTTACAGGTGAAGAAATTGAGGGTTTGAAATAATTGTGAGTTGCCCAAGGTTCCAAAGTTAGTTAGTGAATGAATGGCAAGGTCAGGATTCAAACTGGGGGGGGGGGGGTTTGATAGGAAGCATATTCATGCATCACACTATGATCTTTTGTTAATTTGTGGTAGTTTCTGCCTAACAAAGAAACGCCTATTATGCAAATATCACAGTGGTACTATGTATGTCAATACAATTGGGGATGTTTGCTTTCTTTTTCTGTTATTTTCTCCCTTTTCTTTCTTTTTTTTTTTTTTTTTTTGCTTTTTGGAGGGCAATTGGGGTTAAGCGACTTGCCCATGGTCACATAGTTAGTTTTTGTTTTAAGGCTGGACCTGAGGCTGGATTTGAACTCAGGTCCTCCTGACTCCAGGGTTGGTGCTCTATTCACTGTGCCACCTAGCCTCTCCTATATTCTCCCCATTTTCCTCTTTTCGTTCTCTGTCTCTAATATCTGAATGAAACATACCTATTTTCTCTCAAAGTCCTCCTGGTTTTACACAGTAAACTTAAATTCCTTCCTGAGTCCTCAAACTTTGATGTCTCATGCAAATCTTTCTGAAATGGTGTGGCAGACATTGATGTTCTTCTAATTCTTTTAGGACCTTGCCTTATTGGTTGCAGAGGGGTGGGGCTGTTTGACATGTGAGTTAGGCAAGCATGGTGTGATTTCTTTTAGTTCATAGTAATCTGAATAGCTCATAAAAAGAACACATGGTATAGGCAATTCATTTAAGATTAGCTTCCTTTATAATTTTGTACCAGATAAAACCTCAAACAGGATTTACCTAGGAAAGCAAGCAAAACCAACAGGAAACCCCCCTTTAAATATGTAATTCTGGGCAGATTTCCCACTGTTGCCCACAGCTCATCCAAGCTACCATAAAAGTGGCTAATTTTAACAATAGTCTGAGCAAAGTATAATTATTAGGAAGGTAAATCTACTTTGAAAAGTCATCTAATGCATCATTCTCAAACTAAAAACTGCACAACCTTTGAGATTATCTGCTTGGATGGTGATTCACAGCCCCCTAACCAATGGAATGGTATTTGTGGAGACTACTTTCCATTAGCCTTTCTTCTGCTGTGTCTATTCAGAACCATTGCCCCGTATTTTTTGGAGTGATAAATTTAAACTATTGACTTTAGGACAGACTGGAAAGGTAAATTGCTTCCTAAGTCTTTGTCCTAGACCAACAAACTGATGGATTGCTATGATCGCTTTTTATGAAATGTATTTTGGAAATGTTACTCTTTATTTCTTACATGTTCCTGTGTGTTTATATATAATTTTTTTTTTGGCTTTTTTGGAGCGGGGAAGGTAGGGCAATTGGGGTTAAGTGACTTGCCCAAGGTTACACAGCTAGTTTTTTGTGTTAAGTGTCTGAGACCGGATTTGAACTCAGGTCTTCCAGGGCCCTGCTCTTTTCACTGCAACCTAGTCACTCCTTTTTAATATATTTTTTTACAGATCACATTGCACCCATTTTTGCCTGAAAAAATTTTAAGTAGTGACCTTACCTGTATTGCCCCCTGATGGGTTCTGCATTCCACTGTTTGCCTAGTTGAGGTAGTTAAGAATGTTATCTATTCTCTGAATGGGGGAGCAGTCCCTGATCTCCTGCTTTTGTTTCCTGTTTGCTTCTATTTTCTGTACCTTATTAACGTAGGCCTCCCATACTTCAAGATTTACTGTCACAGGTGTGGGTGTTTCTCATGCCTGGGTGTATCACGGCCCCTCCCATGCTTCAGTGGAGGCAGTTACTGGAGTTGCTGTGACTTTCAAAATCCTTTAGTTTTTGGTCAACCCTCTGGTCAGTTTGGCCAATCTAGTCCTTGGGCACAGGCATCTGCTGATTGCTGATCCTCACCCAGAGCCTTGCCAGTTGGTGAAGGCCCTGCCAGAGCTTATATTTTGGAGGCCTAGTCTTCAAGAAGTCATGTTTACACTTCCATGGTGTGATGAGGGAACGGTGAGCAGTAGGGAAATAGGGAATATACATAAAGATGTGTAAAGAAATCCAGTCAACCTTGAGAGCATGTTTTATAATTTTAAAATTATTACAGGACTAAGCTCTTGTCATGCCATTTCATTAGCTGGCTCTGGGTTATACTTGATTGATCATGTTGTCTTTGCATTGTGGCAAAAGCATATCAAAGCAAGCCAATTGAACCGAATTTAAAAAAGTTTTAATACTTATTCTACTCAGGCCCTGGCCATGTGTAATTAGTATTTCTACTATTCATTGCAGTCTTGCAGGAGCACCATCGCTAAGTTTTGTTACTGTTTTGTTTTCATATTTTATAGAATTGAAATGAGTCTGTTTTAGTCAGCAATTAAAACAACATTCTGACTTTGGGCCAGGTGATCAGTTTGGAAGTCATTGAAGCAAATGAAAATTATAGCCCTTTAGGATTATTTATTCAGATCAATCAGCATAATAGTTAACGTGGATGATGAAAAGTTTTATGAAAACACATTTCTTCTATGAAGAAAAGTAATGTCTCACTAAATTCGGTCTCTGACCAAGCCAGCTGGATTAGCCTGTCCCTTCTGCCTTGGGGCTGGCTTGAATGACATCAGGCAGCAGATGGACTTGCTTGTTCTTCTAACTCCATCGTGGGCATAATGCAGAAGTCTGCTTTCAGCCCACTACTTTTATCTTCATACCTCTGACACAGTAAAGTCTTCTGATTTGCATGGTAGCCCTGTAATAAAGTATGCAGCTCAGACGTTCATTCAGAAAGCAAGGTAATATTTACATCTAGCTATAAAGTTCCAGTTAGGAGTGTTTGGTAGTTTATTAATATGGCAAATGTATGTCAGAAGTTTCTGCTAAGGTTGAACATCTCTCTTTCATGTACAGGTAAACCTAGATGTGAAAAGATTATTTAGTTTCATACCTTGTCAACCAGAAAAGTGGAATTTCTGCCATAGAAACTTTAAGTCATGGTCTATTGAAAATTTGTGTATAGCTCAGGTCTCTTACCCACAAGTCAATCTTCTGCAAAGGATTTCTCTTGGCACCTGCCTTTATTTTTGCACTCACATTATAGTGCATGAAACAAGTTGCTTTTTGAGTCATTACTTTCATGCTTGTTGTAAGGAGTGCCTCTCATACCACACCTGCAAGTAATTAGAATATAAATTCAGAGAATCTCTCCTTTATGCCAATAAATATTAAATGAAGGGTGGTACTTTAATTGCTCCCACATGGAAATCCAAGATATCCTTTTAAAAGGTAACTCTAAGGGTTAAACTGACTGTCTTCTGAGAATCTATCCTATATTCTTATTTCTGAAATTATTGTACCTGGAACAAAACTGAAATATCACATTGGTCTTAATATAGGCTGTACCCCTAAATTGACAGTTTTGGATAGAAAAAAGATGGGCATAAGGTGAAAGATGACCAATTAGAGGTTGCATTTAAGTTTTATTTGTGCCAAGTTTTGGGCGGGGGAAAAATAGGGCTTCTATTTATACCACTATATTAATTGGAATATTTTGATTGAAATGAAACAAATTAGTGGGTTTTTTTAAAATAAGTGAATCCTTTTTCACCATTGGAAAATTATTTATAATTTTTTGTAGAATTCTGAACTTAACAAATATCAGATAGAATGAGCATTTCCATGTACAAAGCAGAACAGAAATAGCGGGTGGCACTTGTAGCTGTGAGTGTACCATGTGTTCCTCTGGCTTGCTTCTCCCTACAGGTATACAACAAATTCAGATTCTTTTCTACTTAAACAAGGTGCTCTTGTGTTCTTAGCCCTACTATAATTTTCTTTGTGTGTTTTTTGTCTCTCTATTGTTATATTGGAGGGGAAGGCTTGTGAGTGTGTGAACTAAAAATGGAGATTATGGTGACAATTTCATTAGCACACAACTTCTCTGAAATATACCTGTTGCAAAATGAGAGCTATACATACCTCTTCCTTCTAAACCTGCCTACAGTTCTCTTAGTTTTTTCCTTGTGAGTCTCTGATCAAGAGAGGATGATTATCATCTTCTGATAGTTGTGTTTGAATATTATGTGCTATACAGTTGGCCTCACTTGGAGGACAAGGACAGGGCTGCAGCACAGTGGTGTCAGACTGAAATAGATCCCTGCTGGCCACATGGTGACTTAGAAAACCACAAATCGACGTTATGTCGTATTGTATTTTTATTGATTTGGTTCAACTTTTCCTGCTTGCATTTGAATCTGGTTTGGGCCCACTTGAGACTTCTGCTCTAGGTGATATGGATAAGGCAAGCACTGAAGTATGAAGGGGGTCTTTTGAAAAATTATTTTAAGAATATGTTTGATTAATGATTTTGGCTAAGTGCCCCAGTCGTGGAGGGTGGGGTGTCTTTTCCTCTCACCCATGTCCGGATTGAACTTGTCTTTGTGATACACAGTGTAAATATCTGATGGTCATAATGTCTTGCTGTTATTGTACACATCTGATAAAAATGGCGTATCGTATGCAGCATCTTCTCCTAGTTGTCCCTGGCCTCTGAGGAAGAAGAAGTATGTTTTCATTATCTCCAGGCCCTTCTCTGTTGGTCCAATTACTCAAGACTCAGCTTCTAGTTAGTCATCTTTTAATTTAATTAAGCTGTTGACATTGTTCATTTTGTTCCTCTGGTTTTGCTTATTTCCTATTGGCTCATATGAATCTTCTCTTGTTTCTCTGAATTCCTTGTATTTGTCATTTCTTAGTGCATAATAATAGTAATAATGATAACCTTCATATACTCATATTTTTTTAAGCGATTCCTCAGTCTCTGGGCACCCACGTGATTTTTAGTTCTGGGTTGCCACATTTTTATTCTGCTATGTATTGTTCCTTTATTTCTGTCTTTGTCTTTCTTAAGATATATGCTCAGTACTGGGATTGCTGGGTCAAAGTATATCGGCAGTCTAGCCATTATTCTATAATTTCAAATTGAATTGCAGAATGGTTGGGTCAGTTTTCTGTTCCACCTCCGGTGGATCATTGTGCCTGCTTCCCACCCCCAACTTTGACTTCACATTTTAGTCATCTTTGCCATTTTACCATGTGATAAAATAAAATCTTATAGTTTTAATTTGCGTTCTCTTACTATAGTGATTTTGAACTCGTTGTATCTTGAGCTTTAGTCATGCATTGAAAAACATTTTTTTGTATAACTCTTTGCTTTTTGTCTTATATAATAACAATAGCTTATATTCACATAATAGGTGTTGTGCTTTACACACACACTCACCCACCCACCACCACTACCCCACTACCACCTACCACCTAGTGATTTAGGTATTGGAAATCTGTGCTCACCCCATTTTATACATTGGAGAACCTGATGCCAGAGTGATTTCTCCAGTTGCAGTGATAGGAAATAAATAGGTCTTTTGACAGATACTCTTTACAACACACTGCTTGCTTTTAGCCAGAGTATCTTTGAGAGATATCAGTGTTACTATTCAGATAAAGAAGTCCACAAATCATTAAGATATCTTTTTCATAGAATCATAAGATTTTTTAAAAAAATAAGTTTTTATCACTATCTTTGGTTTTTATTATCACCTACTTGTTTCAGTGTCTCTCTCTCCATCTCCTGTCAGAAGGCCATTTTATTTAAAAGAGGAAGAAAGAAAAATTTCAACCAAACTGAAGTCTTCTGCTTTATCCACTGCACCCCATGTGCTGCCTCTTGCTTATCCAAAGGGGGTGGAGGAAGGGGAGGGGTTTTCTCATCTCTTGATCCCTTCTTTGGGACCAAACTTCTTGGCACATTCAATTTCAGTCATTTCGTTGTTCTTTTCTTGTGTTGTTGTCATCACTGTATCTCCTTATTTCACTTTGTCTCAGTTCCTTGGAGTCTTTGGACACACCTGTGTTTATGGTGTTCATCTCTTACAGCTCAGTGAATATCCCATAGATTCATTTGCGACAATTTATTTAGCCAGAAAACGGCCTTAGAGATCTGCCAGTCCGATTGGCTTGTTTTACAAATGAGGAGCCAAGCTTTCAGAGCAGGTGAACCCAGGGCCTATGGAGAAGAGCCAGGTTTTGTACCTAGGTCCTTTTGTACCAAATCTAGACTTCTTTCCACCCTTCCATGGTGTTCAGTCTGAGGAAGAGGCCATTTGGGAAAAGAAGCTGTAATAAAGAAGGTTGTGTGTCTTTGTTATCAGAAATGTCAGGCTGCCTTTGCAGGGAGCTTTCATACAGGTCACCAAATTTCCCCTTTTCCTGTCTACTCTTTTCTGTATCTTAGAAATGAGAATTCTTAGGGTAGCAAATAAAAAGAGCCTGAGGGGGACAGTGCTAGTGCTGGAAGTCATACCAGGAACATAATACCATTGAGTGGTGGGGCTGACAGAGGCCTTGCAGACACATGCACATTTCCTAGATATTTGCCATCTCGTATATTAGAAATTCATGTCCTCTCTAGGTCCTGTGATACCAAGTGACTGGATTTTTTAAGTTTCACAATTCTTACTAGGGTTTCTTCTTCCTGGTTTCTTTAAAGCCCAGAGGCTGCTAATTTCCTTGTTTGTTATAGCATACTTGGGGACCATGTTCCCCATCTATAAGCTTTTCAAATCCACTTCATCAAGCTTAATGCGAAAAACCATACTAGGTAGTCGAGTTAAGAGTTGCTGCCTTGAATTAATACTGAATTTTGTAACATTTCCTGGTTCAGTTGAGTTCACTTCAAACTTTTATTTGGGTAGGGGTAAAGGGGAACAGGTCTATGCTTATCACCTTCTTTAATCAGTTATATGATTACACTTGAATTACTGGGAACATGCTTCCTGACTTTTAATAATTGGATTATGATAAAATGAGAATGGTGGGAGCTTTGAGTTTTTTAATCAGATGTGGTTTTGTTGGTGTAGGGAACTCCCAGAGTAGCGAAGCTTCTTCCACTGATGTTCATTCAGCAGCTTGTCTCTAGCTTAGACTTCATCTTGAAATACTATGGGCAACTTATACCTTGCCCATGGAAACCCAACCAGATATTTCTGATTCCAAGTCAGGCCTTCTACCCACTGCACCAAAATGGCTCTTAAGTCAGGTGATCTTGATTCAGATTTCTTGTTCTTTTAACCTATAGGACCTTTGACAAGCCTGTTTAATTTCTCCCAGTTTCACTGTGCTCATCTGTGAAAAGGGGGCTGGACTAAATGATCTTCTGAGACCCCTTGTAGCTCTAAATCCTATGAGCCTAAGAACTACATTTTGAAAATGCAGTCTGCAGATCTATTTTATGAAGAAAATTGAGTTTCTCATCTGCTATAATAGGTTCATTTCATATAATTGTAGGAGTAAAAGCTGGAAAAGACCTTCAGACCTGAGGATAGGGTAGGGTTTTTCTTGAAAGATGTATAGGTGGTAGGTCGGATGAGATGACCGAAGGTCCCTTTCTAGCGCTTAAGGTTCTTCAAAATTACTTTTTAACTTATGCATGGGCAACATTCTGGGGGGAGGATCTACATAGAAATGAGGATACTTATTATAATGGGTGAAAAGCAGAGAAAAATTAACCTGTGAACAAAGAAGTCCCTTTGCCCTGTGTCCCCCATAAACTGTGTGCTGTTTGTTTGTTTGTCCACTGCAATGATTTGTTCTCTGATTTGAATTCTGTTTCTGAGAGTTTTCAACCTTTCCTTATTTGAGTCCCTTATTCTACTTCCTTTAAAAAAATTTTTGGGGGGTGGCTAGGTGGCACAGTGAGTAAAAGTGCTTGGCGCTGAGTCAGGAGGACCCAGGATCCGTTCTGGCCTCAGATACTTAGCACCCACACAAAATAACTGGCCTGTAACCTTGGGAAAGTTACTTAACCCCACTTCAAAAAAAAATTTTTTTTGACCCATCAACAGAAAAACATTAAAGTATGTTTTTTTTTTTTAACGAGTGCACAAAACTGTAAAGCAGGTGGTGTACTTTTTTTTTTTCTCCCTCATTCCCTAATGCTATTCTAAGTCTATGGTGCTTTTTCATTTTCTTTCTCCAATCAAGCAAGTAAATAATTCAGTTTTTGAACTTTTTAAAAAAAAATTTGAAATTCTTGTCCTCTGTTCTGCCTTCCTCCCCCCCCACTGAGAAGGCAAACAATATGATATCAATTATACGTGTTGAAGTCATTCGAAACATTTCCGTATTGTCCATGTTACAAAAAAGAAAATAAAAAGGAAGAAGCATAAAGTGAAAAAATTAGGCTTCACTTGGCACTCAGAGTTAATTAGTTCTCTTTCCAGATGTGGACAGCATTTGTCATCCTGGGTCCTTCAGAATTGTCTTGGGTCATTGTCTGGATCAGAGTAACTAAGTTTTTCACTGTTGATGTTATTATAATATTGCTCTTACTGAGTGCAGTGCTCTCCTGGTTGTGCTTACTTCACTTTATATAAGGATTACCAGGTTTTTCTGAAACCATTCAGCTCATCATTTTTTAGGGCACAGTAGTATTCTATGACAATCATATGTCAGTCATCTTGTTTAGCCATTCCTCCATTGATGGGTATCCCCTCAATTTCGAATTCTTTGCCATATGGTGCTTCTTTAAAATATAAATTTGTACCACTCTCCTGATAATCTTTAGTATATTTCTTCTGTCTGTCCACCGTCCTTATTGCTATTCTGCTTCATTTTGTCATTTCTTCTTCTGGTCTTCCCTAAAACATTCATTTGAGATAATAGACAAGGAATCTACACTGTGCTGAAAAATAAAACAGGTATAATTTTTTTTCTCCAAAGTTTTCTCCTAAAACTATGAAGAATACTTTCCTAAAAACCTATCTCAGTTTAAAACTATGTAGTAAAAAGGAATATGCAAAGAAAACTGTTAGTTGAATGGTATCTATCTTATTTTAGGGTAGGAATCCCAGATCTACATCCATTGTGAAGAAAAAGCAGATGGCAAAGATAGTTGCTAACAGCATTAGTCCAGGGGCCCCCAAAATTAACATTTAAAGTGAAAAAAAACCTTTTTAAAATTTATGGACTTGACAGTAATCAATGAACATTAATATTTCCATATATACAAAGGACAGAAAAACAGATTGCATCAGAAACTACGTGCATCAGAAACTACGCGTCTCCTTGTTTTACATAATAGTACTAACTCTCTTGTCTGTGGCCTTCTGAACTTAACTCTGCTCCCTTTTGTTAATACTCTTCTACCCTTTTCTCCTCCTCCCCCCCCCCCCCCCATGCCAGTATCCCAGTATTAGCCCTGCCTTGTAGCACGTAGGTAATGACAGATTCTATGTTTCTCATGATTTATCTCAGCCAGATCTTTCCAGCCACATTCACTGTGAGTGACTACAGGATGTTTCTTAGATCTTAATAAGAAGGACTGACTGAGACCCAACCATTTCAGTATGATATGGAAAAGGCATCAGTGTTGGAGCCAGAGGCCTAAGGCCTAAGGCCTTTGCTCTAGCCTCACTTTCTTAATTTGTAAAATGGTAGTGATACTTCCAGGCCAGTATCTACCTTACTAGGGTGTGAGGACCAAATGAGGTGACATGTTTGGCCTTAAAGCCTCTATGAATGACGGCTGTGATCATTATTCTGAACATAAAGAAAGCAAAGCAGCCTCGTGTAGTCTGTATTAGACTGACCTTGGAGTCATAAGTCCTGCCGTGGACATAAACTAGCTGTGTGGGCTTGGGGCTCTCGCCATCTTTAGAAGGGGAAGTACTGTGATGGGGAAGGCGCCTATCTGCATCCTCAGGGAATGGATTAAGCATTCATTAAGTGCCTCCTATGTGCCAGAACCTGTACTAAGCCTTTACTGACATAGCATTTGATCCTCACAACAATCCTAGGAGGTACACATTCTTATTATTCCTCATTTTACAGATGAGGAAGCTCAGGCAGACAGAGGTTAAGTGGCTTGCCCAGGGTCATACGGCTAGGAAGTGGTTGAGGCTGGTTTTGAAATCAGGTTTTCTTGACTCTAGGCCCAGTACTGTGTCCACTCTTCCCCTTCACCACCTCTTTATCAGTGGAGACTGCTATGTACTAGGATTACAGATAAGAACCAAAGAGTCTTTTCTTTGTAATTTAATGGGGGAGAAGACCACACTCTGAAGGGAGTGGGGGTGGAGTGAAGGTGATGAAATGACCCTTAACCATCTTCAGTGGGGCTCATCATGGCTCTGGCCTCCGATCATTAGAAAAGAGACCTGAAACCTGGCATCATCGAAGCAACACTGGATTTAGAGTACAGCAGTGGATATTCCCATTCGAACTCTGCCATCTTAGGACTGTGACTGGGCAGTCATTTGTGTGGGTCTGTTTCCTCATCTCTAAAAAAGAGTGGGTGGACCAGGTAGCTTCTAAATTGCCCTTTTGAAATCTATGACCATATGATCTCATTTAGCCACTTATTAAAAGCTTATTTTTTACCCGCTTGAAAAATACATTTCTATCATGGAATCGGTGATTTAGAACCAGAAGGCCCCTTTAAGGTCATGTGATCTAATGCCCTTATTTTCCAAATGAAATTCATAGCCAGAGAGATGGAATAAATGACCCAGAAGATTCGAACCCAGCTCCTCTGAATCTCAAGCTGTTGCCCCTTCCACTGTTTGATGCTTAACCATTTATTCAAAGATTTCAGATAGTGTTTTATTTTAATAACTAACATTTACATGGCAGTTTAAGGTTTGCAAAGTATTTTCATACATTTATCATTTGATTACCATCATAATCCTGTGTGGCAGGTGCTGTTATCATCTGTCCCTGCGTTACAGATAGGGAAGCCGAGGCACTTGTCTGGCGTCACACACTAAGGGGTGATTTCAGTCCAAGTCTAGTCCATCTCCTGGGCCACTGTCATCTTCTGCAGTTGGATAAGAGATCTGATCGACATTTTTCATTTTGCATTCATGCTCTTTTACTAAAAAGCATTTGATCTTATACAGGTTTGATGAAGAGGCATTGTTTGTTGCTCTCAATCTGCTTGTAGCATCTGAAGGCCAGTCTCTCATATACATAACCTCTTCCTTCTTAATGTTAACTCAGTAAGGTGGGGACAGAGGAAGCTGGGGAAAGGCTTGGGAATACTTTTGAAACCCACACCAAGTATCACTACGATATAACCATAATAGAATTCCTAAAGAAAATAAGTGAACGTTCCCCTAAGGATTATAACCAAGTTTTCAATTTGTCAGTTCCTTTAGGAGCTGGGATGTCTTCAGTGTGTATTATTTATGCAGACTGATTGTCGGACTCTAGCCCAAGCTGCTGATTTGTGTTTAGCATCAGGTTTTTTTTCTTCTATTTTTGGTATGTTGTCTTCTAAATAAAATTAGGGAGTTCCATTGAAAACATAGAAATATTTTGTTTAGTACTCCAAAGAACACTGCTAAATCTCAGGGATTTTTCACACTTATGGAACATCTTCCTTATTTTATCTAGATTAGAAGGAATACTTTTTTGTAGTACAGGTATTAAGGATACACACTCTACCTTATTTTAAGAAAGGTGTGTTGCTTTTACATTTTTGCACTATTTCGTAATTTCACCTTAAATCTCACCCTCCCCCCAACCCTTCTTTATACCAAAAGAAAAACATTTAAGCAAAGCCACATGATACAGGAGGATCTGAGAATGTATGTAACATTCTACATCCCTAGGTCTCACTTCTGCTGAGATCAGGAAAGTTATTTCCTTAACAGATCTCTAGGACCAAGAATGATCATTCTGATTAAAGTTCAATTACTTTTTATTGTCAATATTATTTTTTTCTTTTTCTTTCTTTTTTTTAAACATGTATGGTGGAAAACTTGGATATGGAATAGGCTACAGTGTTTCCCCGATAAGACCTATCCTGAAAATAAGCCCTCCCCTTACTGTGTAAGATTCCTCTAAAATAAGCCCCCCCCCCGCCATGAAACGCACCGCCGCGCTCTGAGCTGCATCCAATCAGAGCTGCAGCAGTGAGCGCGTCATCCTGTTCTTTATTGAATTCATTATTGAATAAAGGTACATTTTTTTGTTCACATTTACCTGTTTATTAAGATTGCTGTCAATGTTCATTAAAATAAGCCCTCCCCTGAAAATAAGCCCTCTGGTGTTTTTCTATCCAAAAAAAATAATAAGACAGTGTCTTATTATCGGGGAAACACGGTAGTTGGTTGTAGTTTAGATGATTCCAGTTTTGTTGGCAACACCCAAAGGGTCATAGTCTCAGGAACACCAGGTATAGGCCTTGTGGCCTCCAGGGGTGTTGTAATTGACCTCTTGAATGTCCTGTCACACAGCTTCCTGACAGCCTGACGGATTTATTCTTGGTCAGCCTTGACTTTCACAATGAAGACCAGTGTTGTCCTTAGTCTTCTTTCTATTTGACTTAGTGGTTAAAGGAAATGATGATATTATTAATCATGTTATTGATTATAATGCTAACTACTAGCATTTATATAGCATATAAATGTATGCAAAGTACTTCATAAATTTAATCTCATTTTGTACTCAAAATATCTCTGGGAGGTGAATTCTCTTATAATCCTTATTTTTCAAATGATCAATGACTTGCCATGGGTGACACAGCTAGGGAGTGTCTTGAAGAGGAATTTGAACACAGTTCTTACTGGACACTGTCCACTGTATCACCTAGCATGGTTAATCAGACTTTTACAGAATTCCTAGGGATGTTTTTCTAAGGGTCTTTGGGGGAAGTGGGAGGTGGGGGTGGGGAGAGAGACTGCTTCAAAGCCAAAGGAAGGGTCTTTGGTCCCTGGAAGTGGATGATATTTGAGCTTTCTTCTTTTCCTTGGCTATTTACATCCTTTTATACTGCCTTTTTGGCCTTTGAAACCTTTGACTTGATTTCTCTTCTCTGGAAATAACATCTCCCTTCTTCACCTTTGGTACCAGCTTGGGGAAAAGGGTTCAACATTATTCTTAATCTTCCTACAACACTCTTCTTATCTGAAGAAGGCCAGAGTTGGGATCCTCTTTATGGTTTTGTTCCTTCTGTTTGTAAAATCTACTGAAGCCAGTTAGCAAGCAGCCAGGAGCCCTGGGTTCAGGTTATGCCTATGACAGGAAGTGAGTTGGGAGGTACCTTAGGTGATGTTTTAGTATTTTGTTTAAATTTTCTCTCACCTTTTTGAGGTTAGGGATTATGTCTTTGTAATAGCTTTGGGAACCACATGGTGCTCTGCTCCTAAATTCTCATCCAGATTTGTTGATTTGATTTAGAGAAGTAATCTGGCCATTGAAAAGAGCACTAGAGTATAGCAGTCTGGACGCTTGTCTGCTGCCCAACCATCTGCTGACTGGCTGAGTGATGTCGTCCTCTGGATCAGTTTCCTCTTCTGGAGAATGAGGGAGGCAGACTAGATCATCTTGAAAATCACGGCCTCTTCAAATTTTATGAATTTATTAGATCCAAAAGATGCTTACCTTTGCTGTGGCGGTGGGGGCGGGGGAGGGGGGGAGATATAAAAAGCCAGATGGAAAACTCTGACTTGACATTGGTTGTTCCCATCCGTGACATGATTTCTTACCCTCATGCTTCCTTCTGGCTGTAGTCTAAGAGCATCAGAAGGGACCTTTACAAACGGGACAGACTTGGGCCTTTTGTTATCAGCTGTTTGTGGCTGCCCTGAAGAGGACGCTCCCCATGCGTGGGCCCCACCTTTCTGCACTGTCTTTGCTAGCTAGCTCTGGAGCCCTTGCATTTGCACCCAAAGCAACTATTCAAAACAACCATCTTGAGTGACTGTATTCTGGGTTAGTCTCTGCTGCTTTTCTTATGTGTCCGCATGGTGGAATCTGCCTCACTCAATATTGAAAGCAGTTAACTTGATGGCTAAAATTGCATGAAAGAAACTGCACTGGGACCAAACCCATTTTTCTGATATTTTATTGACACTTGAAAATCCCTGTCATTTGCTAATATCCCCTTTCCCCCCTTCCTCCCTTTCCACCCTAGAGCCCTCCTAATTGCCAGGCAAAAGAAAGCAACCCGCAGGCCTTGTCTACAGAGACATTCATTGCTCATTCTGCAGCTGTTCTACCACCTCTCTGCCTAACAGGTGCTTGCTTTCTTCTCCCTCCCCCACTGCCCCCTTGCTTCCTTTCCGTCTTCCCTCCCCCCTCTCTTTTGGTCCCTCCCACCTCCCTTTTCATCTTGTCCTCCCTTTTCCTCTCCCTCTTTTCTCTTTCCCCCATCCTCTCCCTGTCCTTTCCCCGCTCCCATTTCTTCCCCTGCCTCCCCCCTCTGATCTCTGACCACCTCTCTGGAGTCTTTGCTTGCTCTACTCACTTGCCACCCTGCTTTCATTAACTCCCACCACAGATAGGAAGCAGTGCTCTCTTCTTGCCTTGTTGTCTTACAATTGCATGAAAGAAATTCTGACATTTTGTTCTCCTGAGATCTTCTGCAAACCCTTAGAACTTGGAACTCTGGCCTAGGCTATTTTCATTGGTCTCAGTAGTTAATGCAATGGTTTACTAAACAAAGTAATGTCTAACATGCTCATTAATGGATTAATGTAGTTGACTTTTCCTTGGGATTATCAGAAGGCCCTATCATACCTTTTGCCATCCTTCTCCTTCCTTAGCCATGTTCTTAGTGAGTTTGAATAGTTCTCACCTTTGCCTTGAACCCTATGGGAAGAATACTGCTCAGAGGCAACTGTATAATTGGGCTAGTAACGTTGCTATTAACTATGCCCAGATGTTCTGTTCTGAACCTTGGGGAAAGATTTTAAGGAGATTGAACTGCCAGTGGTTTCTAATGAAATCTATGCTGCCTAAAAGGACCATTTTAAGGTCTGTCTGGGCTTTTATTGATTTTTATTTCCCAAAGACTTTCTTGAACTAGGGATAAAGTTGAAATTCCCTAAATCAAGCTTCCAAGTATATTCCAACTGAATGTTAAAAGGAGCGTTAAATGGATTTTGAATAGCTATGGGTTGATGAACGTTATTTAAAGGTAAAAATGTGAGTATGCCTCTTTACCTCTTTCCTCTGAATACATACAGAAATTTGTACAGCCCTAGTCTAGGTAATTTATACTTTGTTGGGTGCTGGGGAGAGAGAAAGAATTTAGATAAAACAACCCCACAGTTTGGGGGGTGGGAGGGGGGGTTGAGTTCCAGACAGATATGTATACATGATACAGTTTTATCAAATAGCATGAAAGTCGTTGTAAAACAGCTGTAGTGTACTGGAAAGGGCATCAAATGTCTAGTCCAAAGATCTGCTTCCTCTCAGTGCTAACCTTGACCTCAGCGAAGGCCTGGGAGCATCCTTTCCCAGTTTGAGCCTTTTCCCTGAACTCAGTCCTGTTGGTGGAGAAGGGGCTGAGCCAAGGCATGGAAGGGCCTGAGGGTGCAAAGCCGCATTCTGCCTTCCCTCAAGTTACTCAGCCTCTGTTTGCATGACATTCTTGATCAAATCAGGATCCTATTACTTCAACTGCCTCTACAGATTTCATAGGAATGTTCTCACGATAAATGAGATGATAGGAGCTGTGCTTGAAAGGGAAATTGCTCTAGAAATAAAAGGCATTATCTTGATTCAGTATCTGTGCTAATGACTTGATGGTTCAAAAAAAGGTCTAGTTGGCCCAGTATTTTTTTTTAGAATCAGGGCTGTTCTTTCACTGCTTGATAATATTAGTAGTCTTAATACCTTTCAAAGTATTTTCCCATTTTCTCATTCATACATGTATTAAGCATTTATATTCAGGGTTCTATGTTAGCATATCCTATAGATATTGATAGAAATAAAGCATGGTCCAGAGAACTGAGTCTTTGGGGAGAGGAGCTGGGGAAGGAGGAGGAGGGTAAGACCTAAGTCCTGAGGAGAGTCCATACTTGAGAACCAGGTAGGTGGAGTGAGGAGTAGGGAAGCAAAGTAATCAGGGCTTGCTTCAGACAGGGAGCCCCTCTGAGCTGGGTCCTTAAGACCAGGGATAGTCCAGTAGGCACAGATGATAGGGAAAGCATCCCAGGCAGAGAGAAAGGTGGCTACAGGCACCGCAGAAGAGGAAGAGCATGCAGATGGGGTGTATTCACGATGTCATGAGTGGTTTAGTTTGTGGGTACCTTAGGAGAGTGATTGAGGAGGTTAGCTTTTCATTGGTAGACTGTTGGAGGCGAGCCCCATCCCAGGATTCAGGTCTATGTATTGAGGTGACCGTGGCGGTGAGTTTAGCACTTGAGTTCTTGGAGAAGAATTTGCTTAGAATTTGGGTGTCTGATCTGACAGAGGATCTTTTGCAAAGCTTGATGAAAAGTAAAACTTTGTCTTCTTGAAACCAGAATTGTCCTGAAAATCTGGGATTCTAGACTGCTTTTAAGTATTTTTTAACTTAAAGTACTCTCAGTAAGTACTTTACTTCTAGACTACTTTTAATACTTTTAAGTCAAGCTGTTTTAGAGACCTTTGGGCCCAAAGAAATGTAGCTTCCTCCCCTTCCTGCCCCACCCCCAGAAATTGTCATTACCATCACTTATGTTGGTCATGTCCATGCCAGCCATCTGTTGCTCTTCTAATTTCTAAGTAAAAAAAGACAGCCTCCGTTGCAAAAGGTCATACAAAGATAAGCAGCAGAAACAAATTAGGTCCCCACTATGTGCAGAGCCATATGCTTTGGAGGGAATTCAATAGATTGTCCTCCTCCTGCCATCTGAGACTCAGTATTCAGATGTTCAAATGGCCTGATATAGATGCATGTGTATGAACAGCCATTTCCTAGAATTGTTTCCATCAAAGGCTACTTAGAATTTTGTTCTCATTTAGTCGTTTCAGTCACATCTGACTCTGCATGACCCCCATTTGGGGTTTTCTTGGCAATGATACTGAGTCTTGTCCTTTTTACATTTTACAGATGAGGAAAGTGAGGCAAACAGGGTTGAGTGACTTGCCCAAGGTTACACAGCTAGTAAGTGTCTGAGGTTGAATTTGAACTCAGGTCTTCCTTACTCTAGACCAAAAATACAAATCCCTCAAATGGAGTGTAAAGTGGACAACTTGGTTATTTGTTAGCTTAGACTAATTTTCACCTTTTTGGTAATATTTCAAGTGCTTTGTGAGCATATCTATGATCAGTTCTTAGTTTTCCCCTCTTTTAGCAGGTTCCAGCATCGATTTTTCTGTTGCATAGTGTGAAAGGATCATAGATGTTGAGCTGGAATGGGAGGGACCTGAGAGTTCATCTAGATCCTTTGTGGAACAGTAAGACATCTGTTCTAGACTTTCTAATAGAGTCATTCTAAAATCAATCCAGGGCCACATGGGTTTAATTGATTCCTGGCACTGTAGCAGGTCAGCACTGCCAAAGCTTTTTGAAAGTTTACTTTTTGGGATTCTTCCATGTAGTCAATTGGTCAAGTTGAAGGGAAAAGAAAGGAAAGGAGGAATAAAATGAGGAAAGCCTGAAAATAAGGGAAGACTGAGAAAAGGAGAGCTATGACTGAAGAGCATGGCTTCAGTCTGGATTGAGCTTTACTCCTTCAAACAAAAGTTCTATGTTGGCAAATCAGGGGATTAGATTATAAATTGTGATTAATTATGTAATAGATTAGAACTTGAAAGTAGCAGATATTTGTTTTTTAAATGTGTAGTACAACTAGACCATATTGTTCAATTGGAAAGTGTAACACATTTCTCTGCATGGCCTCTTGCAAAGATGTGTTGAGGATTCCCCAGGTCCTGACGTTAATTTAATAGAGTTTTAAAACTCCGAGAGAAAAAATAGCTTCTTCAGTAAAAATTTGACAGCTTTGAATAATTCTAGAGTTTGGGGATGTTGTTTCCTTTGGAAGAGTATTGTTTACCATCTGTGTCCTTTACACTACCTCTTCTTTTGCCCATTTTATTGGGCAAATTAGCACTTCAAATTAAAGGTCAGAAGTAAAATTCAAGCTGGTCAATGTGGTTGCTTCTTACAAGTTTAGATAGAAGATCTTTGTGGAAGAAGATTGAAGGGAATGTTTAAAATGAGGTTTGGTGCTTGCTTGCATTTGTCCTTACTAGCCAAACTCCCTATCTCTTTGGAATATGACCTTGTGGTTCATGGTTCCATTTTCAAATAAAAATAAGTAGGATTGGTCTGAACCAGTTCCCTACACAAAAACTGAATTGTGGGCAGGTAAAGACTAGGCTGAGTTAAGAAAGCCGCCATCAGCATTGACAAAATGCTTGGTAGGTGCCTAATTCCATTTGCTAAGACTTCCATCTCTTAGCTAGCCGACAGTGGCTTCTCATTTAAGACAGATAGATTGAAATTTCAAGAATTATAGGCAGGATAATAAAAACATTGATCCATCACCTGAATGAATTTTAAGCATTTGTAGTTAGAATTTTGGAGCTAGAAGGAACCTGAGAGATCATCTAGTTTGATTAACCCTGTCACTTTATTTTGTTTTTTATTTTGTTTTGATATTTTTGAGATAGGATCTTCCTATCTCACCCCAGCTAGAAGTGCAACAACCACTCTCGGCCCAGTTCCACTCCTCGCTGAGTGGCATAGGGGTTTTGACTTCACTTTCAAGCTTATTAGGCTGTTTAACTCTTGAGCCAACTGGCAGCCCCTCACTCATAGGGGTTTGCCATTTTGCTGCCCGACTTGTAGTATGGACACCCCATAGGTTTTATCCCACTGTAGCTCAGAACTCCAGAGCTCAAAGTGATCCACCAACCTCATTCTTTCCCTGTAGCAGGGATTACAGGCTTATACCACCATGCCTGGCTTGCCATGTCATTTTAAAAGCAAGCAGATGAACCCAGGAGCTAATTAACTGGCCCAGAGACATTAGTGATAGCTGGGAATAGAACCTGGATTTCATGACTTAGTCCAGTGAATGTTTTTCCTACCATATTATACTGCCTTTTGTTACATTTCATTCAAGTACATACTTTTGGAGGGATAGAATAAGTGTATTAGTGCCCAGATGTGGTAGGAAGAAGGAAGTAGGGGCTGAAGTTTCCAATCTACATGTAGGATTCCATTAGGGGTATTTTGGATGCCACATTTTTTAAAAAATAGATTTTTATTGATACCTTGTTTTTTTACATTTGCCTCAGTTTCACACTGCCCTCTTTCCTCAGCCCCCCAGGTGTCCTTCACAACAAATTTTAAAAGAAAAAAGAAACAAATTTTAAAAATCAGCAAAATAAATCCATATGCCAAAAAGTTGGAAAAATTGTGGCTGGGGAAATTTTGCATCACCTTAGAGCAGCATTTCTGTTCTATGCTCTAGAATTCCTTCCTAGTTCATAGTGACCAGAATAAGGCTACTTTTCTCCTGTGGTGCTAAACTGCAAAGATTACAAATTCTTAGACCTTTTCTGTAACTTGGAAGAATTGCTACAGGTGGGAGTTAGAAAATCTTTTCAAAGCTAGGCCAGCGTTTTGATTTTTTTTTTCTCTTTTATTTGTACAGCCTTCATCTTGATAGTTGTTTATTTGTAGTATTTCTTTATGCTGTATGACAGTGGAAGTTGAGGAACTGGTGTCCAAATCTTTCTTAAGGTTTTAGTGAAAGTAATTAGAAACAATTTTTAAAACGATGTTTCAGCCTAGTGGTTCTTGCCCTTGACCCACTCCTCTTGCTTACTTACTATGTGGAAGGAAAAAGACTATGCTATTAAACCGCTGAAGAAAAAAAATCACTTTGAAGCACATAGTAGAAGAACAAGTCCCATTTTTTCCCAGTGAAAGGCCAGCCAGAGGCAAGAGTTGACCCTGACTAGTCAGTGCTCAGCCATTAGCAGCTGTGGGCAAAGTTCAGTTCTAGCAGTCATACTAAAAGAGGTGCCTCATGGAGTAAAGTGTGGAGTGCCCTATTATCGAGCCTGGGAACCATTGCTCTTAGCAAAGATAACGTAGAGACACTATATTCATGCCCACTGGGGGAAGAGACCAAAAATGTTGAGGCCTCTTTGGCAAGGCAAGTTGCGCTCCCCATTCCAGTGTATGTCACAGCTACCACACCACCTGTTGATATTCTTCTCAACGGCTAACAGTAAGGGTTAGTAAAAACAAAACTATCTTCCAATCAGTCTGATCTACATATTTTATGATTTTCATCTCCCTGACAAATCTTTAGACTGAGGAAGGAGGACAGTAATGTATATATTAAAGATATGTATTTGTTTTAAAACTTTTTTTACGCTCTGTATTTATTAAGGATTTTACTGATTTACACATGGATAAGTAGTACCTACTTTAAGTAGTTGTCAATTCAGACGATTTGCATTTGCTTATATGCTTTTTTATGGCCTTTAACTCTTGTTGTTCAGTCATTTTTCAGTTGTGTCTGACTCTGTGACCTTGTTTGGGGTTTTCTTGGTAAAGATACTGGATTATTCCTTCTCCAGCTCATTTTACAAATGAGGAACTGAGGCAAATAGGGTGAAGTGATTTGCCCAGGGTCACACAGCTAGTAGTAATTGTCTGAGTCCAGATTTGAACTCAGGAACTATAGTAATTAGCTATAGTAATTGACTTAAGCTAAGAAAAATCAATATTCCCTGCCCCTAATTGAGCCTTTCCAAAGATAAAAAAGAAACTAATCCCACTTGGTCCCAAATGTACTTCCGTAACAACAGGCTGTACTGGGTGGCTAGAGCTAAGTAGAAGTAGTCCCAGTGAATGTTTTCAAGGTGGGGACCTAACAACAAAGGAGGTTTGTCCTATCTGAGGGAAAGCATTGTGACCCTCCAGAGGAGGGATTCTTTTCTCTACTTTTTTTCTGGGCTGTGTCCTGTAGGGGGTGACAGGATGGGAAATGGCTACTGAGTGAAGCCCATTAATATTTTTTTTTGGAGGGCAATAACATCTTCAAATATCTATGGAAAGAAGGTGAAATGATCACATGTGTACTCTGCTGCTAGTTATTTCTTTTGTTCTCATCATTACTCGATGCCTGACACTAATATCCTTCTGGAATGCCTGGGAGTGGATATGATCTGGATTCTTACAGGCTGTGTCTGCAAAGTACAAATTCCGTCAGGGCCTACCAATCTCCACAGAGTTTCGAGGGTAGATTTGGCTGTCTAGCACCAGCCTAGCTCCTCACCAAAGTGGATTGGTACCTGGAGACACTTTGTCTTTGAGTTAGTACCCATAAAGGAGGAAACATGGGGATTTGGAAATTTCAAGGATTATAGACATTCTTAGCTTCTATGTCAATATTTGCCCTCAAAGATTTGATCACTTTCCATTCTTCATTCGTTAAAGTCTTCCCCCTCATTTTTGTTGACTTAAAATAGCCAGTGGCTCTTACTTTGCTCGAAAGCTAGCCTCTAGGCTTGAGCATCTCCCAGGCTATTTCTTCCCGGTGATTATTGTTGTTGTTCAGGTGTTTTAGTCTTGTCTGACTCTTTATGATCCCATTTCGGGTTTTTCTTGGCAAAGATACTGGAATGATTTGCCATTTCCTTCTCCAGCTCATTTTACAGGATCACACAGCTAGTGAGTGTTTGAGGTCAGATTTGAACTCTTGTCTTTCGGACTCCAGGCCTGGCACTCTATCCGCTGCAGTCCTGCCTAGACCAGTGAATAGCTAAATATGCATCACCTCTGTGGCATGTCTAGCAGTCCATCCAGACACTGTTTGAAGGTACCTCCTCAGGAGGCCTCATTCTGCTTAAGTACATCTCTTTTTTTCCTTACCTATTTAACCTCCTTGCGGATTCCATCAGTTGCTCTTATTTGTGCCCTCTCAGGCCAAGCAAAACAAGTCTTCCACTTAACAGCTTGAAGACAGTTAGAAGACAGATCCCTCATAGGTTTTCTTTAGATCAGTTCCAGTTCCTTCAGCCAATCTTGGTATGACACAATCTTTAGGCCACTTACCAACCTCTTTGTGGACATGCTCTAACCTTTTCAATGTAGTTTTAAAAAATATGCACCTAGACCTGAACCAGTGTGGTCTAATAAGGGAAGGAAGAGTGCAGTGGAACTATTGTTTGGATACGAGTCCTACTAAATGTAGAATCAAAAAGGTTTGGTAATTGACTAGTTCTGGGAGGTGAATGTATGGGGTCAAGGATGCCCCTGAAGTTGTGCAAATAGGTGATACGAAGAATGGTGGTAACTTTTAACAGAAATAGGTAAGTGGAAAAGGGATCTAGGCTTTGTGGGGTGGGACATAAGGAATTCTGTTGTCATCTTAATGGCTATTCTTCATCCAATTCTGAATCTTTCCAGGTGGGCACTAACCACATCTCTCCATCTTTGCCACAAGACACTTTGTCAAAAGATTTTTGGAAATGCTTTGCTAAAATCTTGGTAAATGTTAACACAGCAGTCTACTGACCTAGTAGATCAACCTAGTACTTTTCAATGTTTTTGATATCTCCTCAATATGGATACTCCCTGAAGTAACAGCAGATTGCAATCCATCCATGCCTACCCATAAATAAATAAATAAAGGTCTTAAGGGCCTCCTTCATTTAGATCTTTTGACACCAGGTAGATACCAGGGAAGTAACAGACTCTCCATTTTCCCTTGCTCTTTACCACTCCCTTTTCTGGTTATATATCTGTCTGATGAAGTTTTATTGAAGAAGAGTCTTTGTTCTATTGAATCAAATGCTTTCTTCTAGTCCTTAACAATAAACACAGTGAGATCTTTTTTATTTTTTGTACCTTTCAGTCTATGGTGACTATAACGATATTGTCTGTATGGTACTATTTGCAAAAATCTTATCAGTTCCCTTATCATACCTTAATCAAAGATGCCCTAGGTGAGTATGTCTGTTGTTCTCATGAAAATGGGTAGATACCGGAAAGTAGGTTGGTAAACATTATTTCTTCACCATTTTGTTTTGATTGCCTTTATTCATACACAGTTTTATAAACGTCATTACCCTCAAAATTGTGTTAGTAGCTTTGGTGCTTGCCATGTATATTTGGTCTTATCCAGCTGTTCTTTGCTTTTTGTTTTTTAAAAAGTACAACTTTTACATCCTCATGCAGCATTTTGGGGACTTTAATGTTGGTGTACAAATGTGATGGCTCCATTATCCATTGTTAGAGGAAAGGCATAAGAAATCTTTACAGATCGTTTCTCTTTTTTGTTATCTTTCCAATTTCATCCTTAAATATGGGATGATTTTATTTAGATGGATTTCTTGCCAGGCTTGTTTGAATCTGAACTGCTTCTTGCTGTTTTATGGGATTATACTGTTGATATCTATCTACAATCTCCTGCAAGATTGAATAGTTAGGCTTCTTTCTTTCTCTGCTTGGCAAGGTGATCAAATATTTGCTGGCTTTGTACTTCTTGGATTCCTGGTCATAAATGATTGGCATACATGGTCAAACTTCCTTAGGAAAGAAATGCCTCTCATGTGTGTTGATGTGTCTTTTGTCCATTTCCTGGTTTTCTATCTTGATGGTTTAAAAAAAACTGACCAGTTTGGAGTGATTATAGAACATTGTCTTCTCCTTTTTTTTCAGTTTGGTGTCAGTGTTGATATTTTTTTTGATGCTTCTGTTAGACATGACTATATCCAGATAGCTGATTGGGACTTAACTTCCTATGATTATAACCAGTTGCTTCCTGTCAGAATATAATTCATTGCCAATTTTTTTGGGTGATATTTGAGGCTTGTCATGCCTCAAAGACCTCTTGACTCTCTTTTCAATAGTATTATGGTTCCTTTTGAAATCTCAGTATTCTTAGATGTTCTCCTATTCTACCCCTCGCCACCACCACCACCATCGCCCAAAAAACCCCCCAAAACCTGTTAAGCCAAACCATTTCTTCTCTGGGATAAGAAGTCATTACATTGCCATGGCTTTCAGCTTCATTTCGATTCTCCTTTTGTTTACAATGTTGTGGTGCCTTTTCCTGAATGATCTGTGAATGTGGGACTTCTGTACAGCTAACACACTTTTGACCTCCCCTTTTCTATTCTTAAACAATTATTTCTAGCATATTTTTCACTGACCTGCCTTTTCTTCCCACCTTTACATTGGAGTCACTGGGTATTAAAGTCTTTGTCAATTCACTTTGGAGATGGGTCTTATCAAGTACTTGTAGAATTTCCCATCCCAATCCTCAGCTCGGCACCAGATGTTATCTTCCTGTAAATGCTTATCAATAATCACTGCTTAAATGCTCTATAAAATGACACCTTTGGATACATGAAAAAGTCAACTTTACCAACTCCCTTCTTTTCCTGAGAAGTTATGAAGCATCTTTTGATTTTGCTATTGCTTCCTTTTGGTTTTGGGTTTCATTTATAGCCAGGATGTCAGGGTTGGGAGGATTCATTTGCTCCTGCATTATGTCTAATCTATCATGAGACAAGGCTCTCCCAGTTAAGAGTACCAGTAGCCAGTCTAAACCTGGCATTCTTGGCACACTTTGGCCCCTTTTTGGCGCTCTGCCATTTTCAGTCAAGAAACGGAAGGCTGTGGATAGGACCGAAGGTCTTTTTGTGTTTCTGTTTATTTGATGGGTTTCTTTGGCCAGATAATTTATCACAAGTGGCTGGCCTACTAGTGATACTTTGCCAGCCAGGCTGGGCCTCAGAGAAACAGTGCAGTGGAGTCCTCAGCAGAACCTGGGCTTGGTCTTGCTGAGGTGTCAGAATCTTAATAAGAGAGTATTCAAAGGATTTTACATATTAATTCATTTGATCCTCACAACTACCTCATGAATTTAGCACTGTTATTATGCTCACTTTTAGCATCTAGGATCCTTAGGCTCTGGAGGTCCAATGACTCCGAGAGTCCCATGTATAAGCCTTTGAACCCAGTTCTACCCAACTCAGTGTCCAGTGCAATAACCCCATTTGCCAGTAAGGTTCCCAACCTCAGAACTGTTAAAAAAATTAAATAAGGTTAGTGTGTTATGATGCGGGGTTTTGGAAGTCATCTTTGTGATCTCTCCCTCCTTTTAGGATAGTTATCCAATAAGCATGCTTTAGTAATTCATCCTGGAACTTTGCCAAGAATGCAGATCAAGCTCTCTAGCCTATAGATTGTACATTACTGGAGCGTCCTTTTTTTTTTTTTTTAAAGTAGGATAACGAGTAAACAATTTAATAAAGACAAAAAAAAAAGCCAAAAAAAAGTAGGATAACGTTTTCACTCTTCTCCAATTCTCTGGTACCTCCCGAGTTCTCAATACGCTTTCTAAAATCCCTGCAAGTGCCTCATTAATCATACCTGCTCATTCTCTTATTACCCTAGGACCTGGAGATGTGAACTTTTGAGCTTATTAGGGGCAGCTAAGTCTTCTCTTACTATTTCCCTTTTGAAAAGTTGATTAACTTCTAATTTTGATTGTGACAAGTGTTAGGATTTAGCTAGGACCACAGTCTTGCCCTAAATTGGCCTTGTATAAGACAGGAATAATGGTACTTGGAATTAGAGTTGGGGTTGGGCAGCTAGATGGTGTAGTGGAGAGAGGGCTGGGCCTGCGGTTAGGAAGACCTGGGTTCATATTCAGCCTCAGACACCTAATAGCTGTGGGACCCTGGGCAAGTCACTTAACTCCCCTTTGCTTTTCTCTCCATCTGTAAAGTGGAGATATTAATATCACCTACCTCCCAGGTTGTTGTGATGATCAAATGAGATGATAATTTGAAAGTGTTATGCTCAGTGCTTGGTACATGATAATCACTAGATAAATGTTAGCTTTCATAATTATTATAATTATTATTATACTTCATTTTTCCCACCATGTGACAGAATGCTTTTTCAACTTGAGATGACCATGAATTGAAGGAATTTAGTTTGAAATGTAAATATGGTAGCTTAATTCTTTTAAAGGTTATAATGGGGGAATTTCCCTGTGCCGGGGAGTACTTGTTTTTAATATGCAGTCATATTATGTACTTCTGAATTAGGGACATATTTATGGGGAGCTACATCCTGCATGTAGTAGGGGGCCATACGGTGGGTTCCAGTCAATTAGTAAACTCTTATTAAGCACATAGTATGTGTCAGGCACTGTGCTAAGTGCTCAGGATACAAAAAGAGGCAAAAGACTGTCCCTTTCCAAAAGTCTAATTGGGAGGGGTGGGGAGGGCAAGTTTGTCTGTTTAAGGCTGCTGAATACTGACATATAAAGAGCCAGGGGATGATTATTTTTAAAAATGAGGAAAGGTAAACACAGAAACATGCTAAGAAATGATTTAGGCTCTTGTGGCAGCAAGCACCCCAAGCACATCCTCAGGGTTTGCTGCCACCACAGGTTCTTGGATCTGCTTTGTTAAAGGAAAGCAACTCAAAATGGGTTAACAAGCTTACTTTAATCAGTCAGACATATATCGTTTACCTTGTTCAGGGGAAAAGGTCAGCACCCCGAACTTCAAAGTATACAGGCAGAATTATCAAGACAGAAACAGATCAAGTAGACAGATTTCCAAACTGTCCAACCATTACATCCATACCCAGTCAACATCTGGGTTTCCACATCTGGGTTTTTCAAATCCGGGGGGGGGGGGGTGGCCATGGACAACGGCTTCCCAGAATACAGATCAAATCACAGAACACTTCTCAAAGTGAGCCCCCAAAACAAAGCCTCAAATCAGGGTTTATATACCCTTCTCCTGGCTCAGAGAATGTAACAACCTTATTGACTCACTGGCCAATCAAGAAGTATTTACTGAAAAACAAGCCTCCCACCCCAGGCTTTAGGTGCACTTTAGGCTAGGGGCAGGGAAGATCTTCCAAATTTGCATTCCCATTACAGCTCTTTTGTTGTAAAATGGAATCACTATCTGTCATAGAGTTTAGCCCTTGTAAGGGAATTTAGAGGTCATTTAATCCAATACGAACCTGTATAGAGTTCTCTATAAGATCTCCATTCAAAGGTCATCCAACCAGCTCAGGCCATTTCACTTTAGAGCCACTCTCTTTATTAGGAGGAGTTTTTCCTTGTTCCCTAAATCTGCCTCATTGATATTTATTCTGTTGCTATTATTGCTGATCTCAAGGGCTAAATAGGACAAGGCCAATCCCTCTTTCAGATAATTACTCTCTAAAAACTGAAGATAGGATATGTTTACCCTAAAGGTCTTCTTTCCTCTGGTCCTGCAGCTCTTGCTCATGTGATGTCATATCCTGTCTCTTCAGTGGCCATCCTAAAATGTGGCACACAGAATTGAGTGTAGTGCCTCTGAGTTGGACCTATCAGAACTGGCTGCATGCGCTAAGCTGTCCTGTCACCAAAGGGTCATTGTCCCTTTCCTGATGCATCCTGACAGAGCCCATATCAAAGAGTCTGGGGGATAAGGGTAGAGAACAAAAAAGGATTTGTGGGTCAGAGCCAGAGAAGAATCCATTGAATTACTGAAGTCTGTGACTGCATAGCCAGCCAGCCATTTGGGGAAAAGCCCCAAAGTGGGTGGATGTAGTGCTGGAAGAGGAAAGGTCCCTCTCACTCTAGGCACCATTCTACAAATGTGGAAGTGGAGCTTTGGAAGGAGCCTGGGATGCCATCTGGGCCAGTGTCTTCATTCATAATCCATAACCATTAACAAAAATAAAACCAGACCCATCAATCAGACACAATCAAGAATTTCAAGAATTCATATCCAACACTATACTTTGGTTAAAATAAAAAATCCAGGGGCGGCTAGGTGGCACAGTGAATAGAGCACCGGCCCTGGAATCAGGAGGACCTGAGTTAAAATGTGGCCTCAGACACTCAACACAAAAACTAGCCACATGATCTTAGGCAAGTCGCTTAACCCCAAATTGCCCTCCAAAAAGCAAAAAAAAAAAAAATCCACAATTTTCTTTTAATAAGATAGTAGCAATAGTTACTTACCCTTTAGTTTCAGCATCTCTTTTTAAACTATCTTTCCCTGTGTTTTTCTGTAACTGCCACTATTGTGTGCTTTTGTCTGCCATCTGTACATTGGGGTGTGATAATACTTTTTTCCCTCCTCTCTGCAGTGCTTCTTATTTACTTATATTTAATTTTTCTCATTTCTTCTGGCTTAATATTCAACTATGTTTGTATACCACAGTTTGTTTACCCATCCCCTGTTTGCTGGAAATGAGGAATCTGAGACCCAGATAAGGGAAGTATTTTGCTGATGTCATGTAAGATGATAATAGGCAGGCCTACTATTGGGGAGGTAGGACCCGTAGGAATGGGGAATGACTATAGGAAGGTATAGAAGAGATTATTTCTTCTTTGCAGCCTATGCCACTGTAACTTGAATAGCATGAAACTCCTTTTGATAAAACTTAGTCCTGTCCTAGAAGTCCCACATGTTAGGATAGTTAGATTACATACTTGAACTTGACCAGGTTCTGGACCGCACGGGAAAAAAAAAAGGAGAAACCTGAGAAAAAGAATCATGGGGATATGGGAATATGATGTTTGAGTGGGAACAAAAACTGACCTTCAGATTATTGATTTCTAACATTTGAAAGGTACTTTTGGACCTACCAGTGGGTGAGATAGTGTGTTGTGCATCCTGTTTTGTCAACATTTCTCATAGATGATAATAGAATCTTATTTCCTAACAATACCATGAGATAAGTTTAAAATCAGTTTACAATTTGTTTTTCCAGTAACGATCACTTCTGCCAGACAGTTAACTGGATGTGGTCGCTTCAGCCATATATTCCCTTCATCTTCTTACCAACAAATGAAGATGCACAAGAGAATTCTGGGTCACTTATCAGCTGTCTACTGTGTAGCATTTGACCGAAGTGGGAGAAGAATTTTCACAGTGAGTTTAAAGTTTATGATACCATGTTATACGCACAATTTATCAAGAAAGTAGATTTCATGCAAATATGTTTTCATAAGCACCATGTTCATAGAAACTCACTTTGATTTCCCCTCATCAGTTATTCTATATTCTATATTCTCAATCAATATTTTCTTCCTTTGGAAAAATTTAATTTTAAAATGTTAAATGCATGCAAGCCCTGATAGTTCTATGATGAAAACTTTATTTCATATCATTTGTTTCTTAAATGCATTTTTCTGTTGTTTTTTTTTTCACATAACATGTTGATTACCAGTTTTTCTTAGTAAATCCACAGCTATATGTGATCCTTATACCTAATTAGTCAAGCTTGAAGTTAATAATAAAGATCATAGCTCTGAATGTGTTTCAGTTGTTCTTAAGAGAAAATTTGCAAGGGACCCAGTGTCTGTCTCTTAAGTATTTGAAAGGCTACCATGGGGAAGAAGAGATTAGAGCCGTTCCTGTTTGTCCTCAGAGAGGTTTGGCTGATTTAGACCAAGTGTAATGAAGTGTTGGCGTTTGGAGCTGTCTGAGGAGGCCTCCTCCTTTGGAGTCTTCAAGGGTGACTAGTCTGTTACTAGTCTGTCATATCTTCAAGATCTCAGATTCTGTGCTTTTATGATAAGGGCAGGAAAGCTAAAGGAGAACTGGTCTATAATCATATTCTTTTTTTTAAACTAAGTTTTATTGACTTCCCACTTGTTTGCATTGCTTCCTCCATTAAACTTTTTGTTATAACAAAGTAAAAAAAAAAAGTTAAGTAATCAAAACAGCCACCCTATCACCATCCAGCTCTCTGGAGAGAGGAAAGGTATTTGATTTTTGTGTTCTCCCTGTTTATCACCACATTGGAGTGCAAGCCTCTTGCAGTCTTTTTGTTTCAGTTAATTCTGGTCATTTTATTTTTGCTCTTGGCTCTGCTTGTTTCCTCATGTATCAGTTCAGAATAGTGCCTGTATAAGTCTATGCAAAACAGATAAAAAAACAAATTAATTAAAAGTTTGGTGTGGGGGGAGGAGATGGAGACAAAAGAAATCAGGCCAGGCTTTTTATAGGAGGTAAAGAGTCAGCTGAGTCTTTGTTTTTTTGCTTTTGTTATTTCTTTTTTTTTTTTTCCTTTTCTTTTTTTGGAGGGCAATTGGGGTTAAGTGACTTGCCCAAAGTCACACGGCTAGTAAGTGTGTTAAGTGTGTGATGCTGGATTTGAACTCGGGTTCTCCTGACTCCAGGGCCGGTGCTCTATTCACTGCGCCACCTAGCCACTCCTGCTTTTGTTATTTCTTATATTACAATAATATTCTATTAAATTAATATGCCTATAATTGACTCAACTGACCATTGGTTGACGGGAACCCACCTTGTTTCCAGTCCTTGGCTACAACAACAACAAAAAGTGCTGCTTTGATTATTTTGGGGGAGAAATAGCAAAACCCTAATACTTGGAGACTCCAGGATGGTACGGTGGACAGAGCACTGGCTTAGGAATCAGCTGTGTTGGCAATTACCTCAGCAGGATTTACTGGCTGGGTAGATTACAGGTAGGCTAACTTTCAGTTTCTTATTCTATAAAATGAGGATAAGAATCCTATAGTACCCACCTCACGAAAGGGTCAAATGAGCAAGCCTTTGAGCTCTATTGAAATGGCTGCTACTCTCCTTTTGTGTGTCCATTAACTGTTTCTTCTTACCTGTACTATTTTGTGTCGATTGTAATTACAGGGTTCAGATGACTGTTTGGTAAAAATTTGGGCTACTGATGATGGGCGGCTCCTCTCTACACTACGGGGGCATTCTGCTGAAATTTCTGACATGGCTGTCAACTATGAAAACACGCTTCTTGCCGCTGGCAGCTGTGATAAAGTGATCAGAGTATGGTGTCTCCAAACCTGTGCACCAGTTGCTGTCCTTCAGGGGCATTCAGCTTCTATTACTTCCTTACAGGTGAGAAAAAAGGAAGTTAACAATGCCAATCATCCCTGTGCTGGCCTGTGGGGGGCAAGGGATGGGATACAGCCTGTACACAAGGGCAAGCACTGCCCAGCCATTGCTTGGTGAAGAGGAAAGTAAAGGAAAGTATGAAAT
The DNA here is from genome assembly GCF_028583685.1 of Petaurus breviceps papuanus. Classification (NCBI taxonomy): domain Eukaryota; kingdom Metazoa; phylum Chordata; class Mammalia; order Diprotodontia; family Petauridae; genus Petaurus; species Petaurus breviceps. The sequence goes on along the minus strand of NW_027187259.1, from coordinate 2,608,981 downwards.
GCTGTGTTAATCAAAGAAGACCTTTTTTCTCTTAAAAGGCTGACCCCAGAGTGTTTTTCCCGAAAATTAGGGAGGGTCCAAGGACTTAGTGCCTTGAGGACGGCAGAAAATTTTTGGAGGATAGAAACAGGTTTTGACTTGCTTCTTTGTGTAGAGGTCTTCAAGTTTGGTGAGTGAGATTTGTTCTGAGCTCTGGTGACATAGACATTTGACCCCTAGCTTATCCTTTCACACAACCTTAGTCTAAGTTGGAATTGGCATCTAGGCTCCTAACAGAGCTTCATCTCTTCCTTGAAATGTTTGCCTACTGATGGCTTCTTCCAGGTGTCATAGAATGCCTCTCCTGGAGACTTCCCAAGCAGCTTTTTGGCCTGACCATTGACTCAAGCAGCACGAACCTTGTGAAATGAGCGCTTGGGCCACCATGCTCTGGAGGGTCAACTTGGTGCATCCTTTCATTCTTCTGCTCTTAATTTGAACTCAACTAGTTATTTGTGGGACATCCCACCCATTCATGAGGAATTGGGCATGTACTGGCTTTTATTGGCTTCTTGGGAGTTGAAAGGTTTTTATATTGAAATAAAAAGAATCTATGCATTTTTAATTTGGAAGATGAATAGTTGCTTCCCTTTTCATTTCCCAATTGATGGGCACCTTCTTTTCTTTTTCCCTTTTAATCCCCCCTTTCAGAATCAGGAAGTTTGTTTTGCATGTGGCTATTCATTCTTCAGCATTAAACTCTTTCTTAACCTCCCCACTCTCCCTGCTTATTTCAGTGTTGAGTTTGATGTATTTCTACACCAAACTCTGTGTGTGAGTGTGTGTGTTTGTGTGTGTATGTATTTAACCCTCCTTTGTCTGTTTCACATATATAACAGTCAGGTTTGTCTGAACTGTTTTGTTTTTTGTTTTTGTTTTCCCACCCCTTCCTCCGTTTGTCACACACCCCAATTAGGAGAATTAGCAAGGCCTAGCCTCTTTTCCCTATTCTCTAGACCAGTATTCCTTTGAAACTCCTTTGTCCTTTTTCTCTTAAAACTCTCACAGCAAAACCGTTCCCCCTCCAGGTCCTTTGTTTGTCTTAACTCTCTTAATACCCTTTGAAAACATTAAGATTTTGAAGGGACACATATTTCTTCTCTCTCCATTAGATTTGGGACACTTCAACCATATAAAGCTCCTTCCAGCTACTCAAATGAATATACCCTTATAGGTTTCTCTTGACTAATGTTTGAGTTTCAGCATTCCTGCTTAGCTTTGGTCTTTTCGTCAGAAATGATAGGAAGTCGTCTTTAAGGGTCTGTTTTACAGTTCCAAGGGTCAGATGAGTCAGTCAGTTACTGTAGTTTCTTGTTGGATTTTGTGGTCATTATTAGATATGGTTGAAATTTTACATTTTTTCTGGAGTAGGTTTTTGTTAAAGCTTGGTGGTCTGCCTCTTTTCTGCCATCCATCTTGGCGGGAGGTCCACTGAATTTAAAAAATTTTAGATTTTTTATGTGGAGTTTTATATATACATGATTTAACACATTGATACTGAATTCTTTTTTATTTTGTTGTGAATGCAAAAATATGTAATTAAATTGACCCAAATTATGATCCTCTAAAGAAAGGGCAGCTGTTACCCCCATTTTACAGATAAGTAAATCGATCCTTAGATAACAAAAAAATAATAAAATGGTCTTCAAGGCTTTTGTGGAGCAAAAATATTTTAAATTTAACTTCTTGTTAAATATCTAACAATTTCATAAACAAGCTACTAATTGGTCAGAGTGTGAGAGCTACACTTGGTACATGGGGTAAACTTTTAAAGTATATTAATTGAAATGATTTGGTATTTAAAGATTTGAAATAATGTAAGCTTGAGAATAATCATTTTGGTTTGCTTTCTGCCTCAGTTTTGCCCAGCAAGGAAAGGAACAACCCGTTACCTCACTTCAACTGGTGCTGATGGGACAATTTGCTTCTGGCAGTGGCATGTGAACACACTGAAATTCAAGTAAGCAAGGGTGGGCTCAAGGTTGACTTATTTAAAACCTTCTCTGGTCTGAGGAATTTTCTGACTGATGCCATTCAGGGGAGATACATTTAATGGTTCAGTAGGTTGGTGGCAAGTTTTAGAATAAGAGTCCTTGTCCCAGTAATGTTAAAGAGACTGTTAAAATTTCCTTTGTGCAGAATTCACCTCTTTGGGATCATGGCCCCACTGTAATAAAATTGTGAAGTAACATGGTAAACTGAATGCTGTTTAGGTGGCATGGAGGATGAAATGCTGGACCTGAATCTAGTCCAGATCTGAGTTTGAATCCGTCCTCAGATACTTAGTAGCTGTGTGACCCTGGGCAAGTCACTTAAACTTCTTTTTGCTTCCTTTTCTCCATCTGTAAAATGGGGATAATAATAGCACCTACCTTCCAGGATTGTGGTGAGGATCAAATGAGTCTTGTAAAGCTCTTTGCAAACCTTTAAGTGTTAGAGAAATGCAAGGTATTGTTGTTGTTATTGTTCTAGGTCATAAGGATGGATCATAAGCCTCCAAAAGTATATTTGGAAATTTTAATGAGAATCCCAGCTACCATTTCACTGCCACATTATCTCGTGTCAGTGTGCCTTGCACTTGGGCATGTTGATGCCCAATTAGGGGCATTGCACTTAGGGGATGATTTCGAATATACTTCCATTCTGCAATGCAGGCCTCGCAGCTTTCTTCCCTTGTGCCAGGCTTAGATCGGCACATTGAGCTCCCTGTTTGGCGGGTGGTGTTTTTCTTGAAAATTTGTAGAGGATAATAACAGCTAGTTCTTTGTTTTAGGGAACGCCCACTGAAATTTACTGAGAGGTCCAGACCTGGGGTTCAGATTTCTTGTTCTTCTTTTAGTTCTGGTATGTATATAAAAATATTAAAGTTGATTTTGTTTCATCAAACAGTTAAAATGTTATGGAAAATTCCTGCATATATAGATGTTCTTTTTTTGGTGACTTGGTAACAAAAATTCTTCTTTTGACCCCTTTTGAGGTTTAATGAATGAATGGATGCCTACCTAAAGGAGGTGTGCCAGACCTTTTGGGACTATAAGTGAAATGTAATGCCAGTTGAGTTTTTTAAGGCTTAAACGCAATTGCTATGAAAGGCAGGGGAAGGACCATGAAGAAAGAAGTAACCTAAAGAGAGTCCCCAAGCTTCTTCTCTTCTTACTTTCAGCCCCCTTCCTCCTTACCAGACTTTACCAGCTAACCAATAGAAGTGTAACTTCATTTACTTTGATCTCATCCTCCCCACCTCCAAATTTCCAGTGGAGATGCTATTAAATATAGGGATATTGGATAGCTTGGCGAATATAGTATTTAGTCTTCCCTTGTTTGCCACATTTACTGGATATTAAGATGATCTATGTTTGTATTATCCCCCTTTTAGACTGTAAGCCCCACGAGGGCAGGGACCTGGTCTTAACTAGCCAACGGAAGCATTCCATCTCCTGTGCTGTGCCTTCACATATGCTTCCCTCCCCCCATTCCTGCCCTGCCTTGCAATGTGCTTCTCACATGCTTAGCTTCCTTTAAAAGCTCCTATCAGATGTTACCTTTGTTGGGGATTTTTTCCTGCCCTCTTCCCACATCCCTATTAGAATGCAAATTCCTAGAAGGCAGCAACAATTTCATGGTCTTTGTTATCATGTGCTCTGTACCCAGTAGGCATTTAATGTTTGTTGAATGAATGAGAAGTAACCAATCTTCTTGGTAGTCCACTGATTTGGATAACCGCCATATGATATTGAGCATGGACTGATAATGATGTCAATCAACATGGCACATGTTTTGCTGTTCCATCTTGATGTTGCAGTCAGGAAGGCCTCAGCTCCAATGCCTCCTCAGACATTATATTGATTGATTTATTAACATGACCAAGTCACTTAACCTTTTTCATCCTTAGTTTCCTCATCTGTAAAATGAAGATAATAGCACATATCTCATAGGATTTTGAAGATCAAATGGGAGAATACATTTAAAGGGTTTTCAAAACCTTAAAGTGCTATTTAAAGTTAATCATTGTTGTTATTCATATTATTCACAAGCACACATTTTTATTCCCTATGCATTTGACTCAATATTTCCTCATTACTGCAATGAAAGTAGGAATTAGTCTTTCCCAAACCTTGACATCCTCAGTTATTTCAATTCGATTTAACAAATATTTTTTACAATGCTTACTGCAAGGTACTGAGCTAGATGAAAAGCTTTGTTTGTAGCCCCTGTCCTCAAGGAGTTTTCAGTGCAATCTTCTGGGTGGGCCATGTCACAGATATCTAAATAACTCTGATATAATCAGAGTAGTTTGCTAAAGTGTCCAGTGTCTCCCCCTTCCAGCTGTACTTGTGGAAGACAAGTTGACACGTTGAGATGTAAATAGATGATAGATAGAATGTGTAGTATCAGAAGGATGCTGCTTCAATTGAATTCCATATTAATTTATTTTTTGGGATGGGAAATAGCTGCTTAAGAGTTCTTTATTTTTTTGTTACGATATTTTTATACATACAGAACTTGTGTATAGGCTGTTGTTTTTTTTCCCTTTTAAAAATTATCCTCTTGGGTATTTTTCTCTTGGGACTCGTAAATGCCTTCATGTATATAAGTTTTCTTTTAGCCCTAATTTTTTTTCCTGCATCTTATAATTCTGAATGGCATGTGGTTTATTTGGAGGAAGGAAAATGAAGCATTTCAATTGGCCATAAGCCCCAAGGGAGCTGGGGACAATCCACATAAATGGCTTTCTGCACAGCATCCAGCCCGTTGCCACATGCAAACTGGAGCTGTGCTGTCTAATGATAATGACGACATTATTGAGACATAATCATCCAAGATGAATTGATTCTCAGGGAAATTTGTTTAACGAGGTGATGGGCCTTATTCAGTTACGATTACAAATATTGCATGGCTATTCAGCGAGCTTTTAAAGTATTGTTATTGTTACAAGCCCAATGCCTACTTAACGAAAATTGTTTTCCATTTTGGAGTCTTCCATGCAGTGGACAGTTATACAATAGAATTCACCTTATAATTAATTTCACGTATTGCTTTTACATAAATTTTAAGGAAATGAATTTCTTTTGGTTGTGGCTGCTTTTTAAAGTTCTTGTCTCTTTTCCGTGTGCCTTTTGTGTGTGTTGTTGAAGAATTGATTTAGCCTTTTATACTGCTCTTGGGTTTTCAGTATTGTTTGGGTTTTTTAATTCTGTTTGGTTTTGTTTCATTAAAAATAGAATTTTTCTTTGATGGTAAGGGGAGAATATATACCTTGCTAGCATTTTACTCAAATGAGTACATAGCATACTATCCTGAAAGTTAATCTCAAAGATTTACGTTCTTTTGGTCACCTTTCATTTTTCCCCCCCTCTAGGTGGCATGTTCATTGTTACAGGTAGCACTGACCATGTGATTAGAATATATTACTTGGGATCAGAGTCCCCTGAAAAAATTGCTGAGTTAGAGTCACATACGGTAAGAGTGAAATGAGAAATTTCAGTTTTCCTCCATGCAGTCAGTTTCATTGCTTTTTATGCCTGTATCCTGTTTAATATGTGTCTGTGTTATATAACTTCGAGAGACTTTTGTACCTTGACAAGGTATCTTTGTAGTAATGAAGCTAGATCAGTATAACATTTAGGCTTTGGTATGTCTGTAAATGTGTATGAGAAGTTCTCCTTCAAGCTACATTGGAAGAAATGAAAACATACGTGGCTGTTTCTTTGAAAAACCACATTGAAATTTTGTGAAAAATCCTTTTTTTAAAATGAATATTTGACTTACGCTACTTGTTGCTTAAAATCTACATGCTTAGTAGAAGACATAATAATATTCAATATGTCTTAGAAAAAGTTTCTTTGATGGAATTGAGTTTGTTGATCTTAGTATGATTGTTTTCAGAAATTCATCAAAGACTTAATGGAAAGTAATCTCACTTAGTTATCAATAACAGCCTTTCACATAGGGAACAGCTGCTTGCTTGGGGTGACGGCCGTTGGTGACTGGCACCTTTCTCTCTCTGGCTATCTTCACTCCCCTGTGGCTTTTTCAGGAAATGTGGGGCCACTATAGTACAGTTCTCCCCCTGTTCACCTTCCACACATTCCCTTCCCACAATCTAGATGCTTACTGGCTCTGGAACCTGGTGTGAGGGTTTGCTGATGTCGCTTAAGAGGTCCTCTGTAACCCTGCATGCCAAAATGGTCAAGACAGAAATGAAAAGTACTCAGCTTTTATATTTCTGTATGTTTTCATTTCCAATCAGTATTGAAGTCTCCTTGGGAATGGTATTTGTACTTTAATAAAAGTTTCTCTGAAATGTAGCTTTCATTTGGGCACAGAATTTTATTCATGTTTCAGAAATTAACTGCAATCTAGATTTCTGTCTATAACCTTTGCCCAATATTTACATTTGCTGCTTTCTTAGTTTAAGAACCTATATTTAGACTCTACTCTTGAACCACATCTGTGCCTTCTTTCTCTTAATTGTTCATGGATAACCCAGTCATGGGCTGGCTGTGTAGCAGCAAAAACTTGAGACTTTGGTTGTGTGTCTGCTAAGCAGATTCTTCTACTGTCCCAGGTGGGGAGGGCTAATTATTCATACTTGTGCTGGGGCAGGCAAAAGATTGTTTTTTTAACTACTACCTGTACTGGGATTATGTGCAAGTTCATCAAGGGTTCAGAGTTAAGGATTAAAAGTGGGTAATACAAGGAAAGATCTGGGAAAAGATGATCTGGGAAAAAATGAAGGTTGGGAAGGGTATAGAAGAACGGTATATATTAGCATATTTTTATTAGTGGAGGAACATAAAATAATGAAGAAAAGTTAGAAAAAGCAAACGCTCTTGATAAAAATCAGTGGCTGTTGTTAGACTTTGCAAAGAAAGCTTGCCTTCAGAACATCTGAAACTAGTCATTGAAATTGGCAGTAGAAGGCCCAGATCCTGCGTTAAAACTTACCATAAGGAAATCTGGAGCAGGATGAAGCCGCAAAGCTTCTGAACATCACAGAAGAAATTGACTATATTAATAGTCAAACATATTTATTAAAAATTAAGACGTTGTTTTGAGGTGTCTTTTAGTTGGATTCTTTTTAAAGTGACTGGAGTAAGCAGGAAGAAAAGCAGTTTTTAAAAATTTAGACCCTATTCTAAATCAGTCTTCCAATACTCTGTTTAATCATTTTGAAAAATTATTTTTAAAAATTTCATTCCTATTTTTTGCTTTTCTATCACCTCCATTTTCCTCCCACTGCCCAGAGAGCAATCCCTTAAGATAAAGAAGAAAAACAATGGGAAAGCTGTTTTATTCATTTTTGGCTACTTACTTTTTAAAAAATACATTCAAATAATGCCTAAAATGTAGTACACACTAAATGTCAGACGCTTCTGTTGCAGTATAATGAAACGAACTACAGGGTGTGACTCATTTGCCTACTAAAATAGAGCACAAATTTCTAGATTTTCATCTAAACAGTTACATTTAAGAATACAGTTATTTTGTGGTGGCATCTGAGCTTAGAATTCTATCAGAAGAAAGATGATGTGGATAAAGTTCTCACCCTGAGCTGCCCAGTTTACCTGGATTCTAGTTTACTGCTAAACAGAAGAAAAAATTCTTGTTTTATTTGAGTTGTCTTAGGTTGATGCTGGTAATCATTTATTTTAATTATTAATTTGCTGATTCAGGAAATGAAATATTCCACTTTTAATTTTAGGAATCCAGAATGATTGAAGATTCCATTTATCAAAATTTCCTTCTCCATTTTCCATATGAATATGAAAGGAGAAAGACCACACCTTGTATTTATTGCTTGAAAATTCAATTCTTTCTAATCAAAAATGTTTTGTTTTATATCTTAGGACAAAGTTGTTGCAGTTCAGTTCTGTAACAATGGAGATAGGTAAGCTCATTGTCTAGATTTTAGTATAATTTGGTGGATGTTTGGCCTCCGTCATATATCTTCTTAGTGCAGAGATGGCTCTCTGTTCTTTCTTTCTTTCTTTTTTTAAAAGTAATTGGGGTTAAATAACTTGCTCAAGGTTACACAGCCAGTATTTTTTGTGTGGGTGTTAAGTATCTGAGGTTGGAACTGATCCCAGGTCCTCCTGACGCTGGGGCCGGGACTCTTACTCACTGTGCCACCTTGCCACCCCTCTATTCTTTATTTTTAAAATAATTTTTTTTTTTTTTTTTTGCTTTTTGGAGAGGGGAAGGTAGGGCAGTTGGGGTTAAGTGACTTGCCCAAGGTCACATGGCTAGTAAGTGTTAAGTGTCTGAGGCTGGATTTGAACTCAGGTCCTCCTGACTCCAGGTCCAGTGCTTTATTCATTGCACCACCTAGCCGCCCCAGGGCTCTCTATTTTTTCAAAATCTGCTTGTCTTAGTAATTTTCTGCCTTTCCTTCTTCCCCCCAATACAAAGAAAATACCCACTCATCTCCCCTCCAGACTTTGTGTGACTACCACCCCATTTTCTGTCTCTGTGACTAAAGATCTAGAAGGTGTTTCTGCCTTCTTTCTCTTGGTCCATTGTCCCCCTGTGTGTTCTCTCATTGGGTTCTTCTGGCCTCCTTATTCTTTTGCAGAAGGACGTGTACTTTGGGCCTTCTTGACTTTTGCCCTACTTTCTCCTTTACAATTTCCCCAAGTGTCCAGCCTGCTCCTCCACATAGAGACTTAGAAAACCACAGATTCACATTATCTATATTATCTGGTAATTATATTTATTCGAATCTGCTTCTGGCCCAGTCTGGAGTTTGCCTGACCTCCTGGATCAGGGAGTTTGAAACCTGGACTGTAGTCTATTCGTTTGGCAATTTGCTGTTTGCCTCTTCGTGCTGCTATTTAACTCTTTAAATGTCTCTGTCCTGTCACTTCAGCTGGAAGCTCCTTGAAGATACCCATTGTGGCATGTGCCTCTTTGTGTCCTCTCCAGAATACTGATAATCACTGATCATCATTTGGGAGGAGGGATTCATGCATCCTTGCATATCCATCCCTTGTCCTAGGTGAAATGAGGACTGAAAAACCAAAAAAACCCTTTAATTGACTTTGATGTGGTTCTTTGAGTCTTTTGTTGGAGACTTTTGTTTTATTCCTCATATTATTTGATAACATCTTATTTTAAAAAGGTGCTATTGCAATGATTCATTTATCTCCTAAATACTGAGTAAGGCTGGCTGCAGAGTAAATATTCTTTGTTCTAATCTTACTGGAATTTTAACCTGATATTCAGGGCTGATTTGGTCTACTGATCCACGCCATTTAAATCTGCATGCTCGACATCCCTTCCTTCCCTTAAAAATATTTTTTCCCATTTTGTATCTTTTGTTTTCCCATCATCTTCATTTTCCATTATATTTCTTTTTTCTTCCCAGAGAGCCATCTTTCTAATAAAAAATAAAAAACAGGGAGAAAAAAGTTCAGCAAAACTAACCAACATTTTCAGCAAGTGCACCATGAGTGTTCCGCACTCAGAGGCGGCCTCTACCTTTACAGAGGAATGGGCAAAGCTGCCTTTTCATACCTCTTCTTTGGGATCCAGCTTGGTCATTATCATTTCTAGTCATTCAGCCCTGTCTTCTTTCTTAAAGGGAAGGATAACAACTTTGCATTCTCATTGTTTGGTAACTATACTTGGAGAATTTATATTAATATTATGAAAAATAGTAAATATATCTCACTTTATTATTTAATGGATTTAGTTATGTTGTAAGTAAATTCATATCCTTTGACATATAGTAAAATGTAGTGTGTCTATAAGATGGAATATCTTGATCCAGGTATGAGACTTGTGGTCTAAGGGCTGCATAGTATCTTATACATATTAATATTTACATTAAACAAAAAGGACCAAGACATTTAAGGTTCAAAACAACACTATACAGTCTATGAAAGCATTGCTGGGTCCCCAGAGAGAGCACCTTGTACTATCATGTTTATTTGATGTTGGTATGCGCTAGAAAGAGATGTATTAAAAAAAAATAACATGTTATGCATAGTTACCAAATTACCATCGTGCTCAGTCAGTGTCAAAACATCTGATGTTTCAGTTGGCTCTAGCGCATGTATTTCATTCCGCGTGGTTTTCTGAGGCTACAAACATTAACTTTTCCTGGAGCCTTTACTCCATTGACGACTTTTCTCCTAAGTTTGGGTTCTCCTTTATTCCTAAAAATGGCAAGGCTTTGTGAAGACAAAATACTTATACTCATCAAATTTCTTTTTACATTTCTCATGAATTTTGTGATAATTCACATAGCCTCCTTGTATGATAGTTAGGGTATGTGTTATTCCCATTTTTAAAGAAACTGAGCCTGAGTGGAAGACTCCAAGACTGATTCTACTTGTAATAGAGGTGGGACTCACTTTTGTATCTCATGACCATATCAAACCTTATTAGGAAACCAAGAGGCAGTTGGAAAATGGTCTTTCAAATCTAGACAAGCCATGCAGCTGCAAAATAGGATTATATTTTATTTGAGAATAACAAGAGAAATTTATTTTTAATCTTATTCCACAGCTTGAAATTTGTTAGTGGAAGTAGAGATGGAACTGCAAAAATCTGGCAATATCAGCAACAGGAATGGAAAAACATTGTGCTTGACATGGCAACTAAAGCAACAGGGTAAGACCCAAGTTTGGTTATATTGATGTGGCATAGTGTCATTGAAAATGGCTAGGGGAAACTGTACCAGATCGCAAACTGCATTATAAAGTAGTAATCATCCAAACATTTTGGGGCTAAGAAATAGAGTGCAGGATCAGCAGAATAGATTAGGTACACAGTAGTAAATGGTCCTTGTAATCTAGTGTTTGATAAACCTGAAGACTCAAGCTTTTTTGCCAAGGACAAGAACTCATTTGACAAAAACTGGTAAACAGTATGGCAGGAACTAGTTCTAGACCAACATCTTATACCATATACCAAAATAAGGACAAAATGAGTAGATGGTTTAGACATAAAGGGTAATACCATAAATAAATTAAGAGAGCAGGAAATAATTTACCTGTCAGATCTATGGATAAGGAAAGAATTTATGAACAAACGAGATAGAGAGCATTATAAGATGTAAAATGGATAACTTTGATTATATCAACTTAAAAAGGGTTTGCAAAAATAAAACCAAAGCAGCCAAGATTAGAAGGAAAGCAGAAAGCTAGGGAAAAAATTTACAGCAGGTGTCTCTGATAAAGGCCTCATTTCTCAAATATATAGAGGACTGAGTGAAATTTTAAAAAACTACAAGTCATTACCCAATTGATAAATGGTCAAAGGATATGGACAGGCAGTTTTCAGACCAAAAAAAAAATATCAAAGCTGTCTATAGCCATATGAAAAAATGTCTAAATCGCTATAGATTATAGAAGTACAAATTAAAACAACTTTGAGATGCCACCATACACCTATCAGATTGGCTAATATTGACAGAAAATGACAAATGTTGGAGGGGATGGGGGAAAATTTTGACACTAATACACTGTTGGTGGAGTAGTGAACTGATCTGGCCATTGTGGAGAGCAATTTGGAACTATGCCCAAAGAGCCTATTTGTATAAAAATATTTCTAGCAACTCTTTTTGTGGTGGCTAAGAATTGGAAATTGAGGTGATGCCTATCATTTGGGGAATGACTGAACAAGCTGTGGTATATGGTCATGGAATATTATTATGCTATAAAAAATGACAAGCAGGATGATTTCAGAAAAACTTGGAAAGACTTAAATGAAGTGAGCAAAATGAACGTGTAAAGTGAAGTGAGCAAAACTGTGAGAACATTGTACACTGGGACAGCAGTGTTGTACGATGACCAACTGTGAAGGACTTAGGATACAAAATGCTATCTATATCCAGAGAAAGAACTATGGAGGCTGAATGTAGATTGAAGCAGACTATTTTTTACTTCCTTTTTTTTTTCTTGCGGTTTTTTCTTTTGTTTGTTTTTTTTTTTGGTTTGTGTCTTTTTTCCCAACATAACTAATATGGAAATATGTTTCTCATGATTCACACGTATAACCTGTGTCAAATTGTTTACCATCAAAGGGAGTGGAGGAAGGGAGAGAGAAAATATGGAACTCAAAATTTTAAAAAGTGAGTGTTAAAAAAAAAAGAAACCAAGAAAATAAGTTAGATAAGTAACACCAAGAAATAGTTTACCTTATTTTTGTTTTAGTTGAAATTAAGTTGGAATGAGGTTGGAAATCCTTTCAGTTTATTGTAGGTGGCACACAGCTTTTTTGGTTGAGTGAACATTGTCATCTAGTAATTCCTGTTTTGCTCTTGTCCATCAAACATACTCCCAATGGTGGACCATAGCTGATTGATATGCAAGTTATATTCTACTGTGATGCCTACCGTGTTTCCCCGATAATAAGACCTATCCCGAAAATAAGCCCTCCCCTTACTGTGTAAGATTCCTCTAAAATAAGCCCTCCCCCAAAAATAAGCCCTCTGGTGGTTTTCTGTCCAAAAAAATAATAAGACAGTGTCTTATTATCGGGGAAACACAGTATGCTCTTTCTTGGTATTTCTCCCTAAGATTTTGCCTTGCTTTACTGAGGCCTTAGCATTCGTTTTTCCCTCTTGTTTCTCTGAAGTTTCTTTTTGGTTCCTAGCTGCCTTGTAGTTGTCACTATTGGATGTCATTGTTAAAATGTTAAAAACATTTAACTATTTGACAAGGTAGGTTCTTCTGCTTCGTGATGTTAGTAGCCTCATTCAACTTACCACCTTCTCATTTAATGAGTATGCTCTCTATTTCATCACCTGACTCACCGATAGTAATATTTAATAATTACCTCTTTGTGACTGTAATTCCCCCTTGATTGGCATTTTGGATGTGACCCCAAAGCCATTTCCATACCTATTAACCAAATTGTGCCATAATCACAAAGCTGTTGTGTGTTAGATAAAGTCAGAAATCTTACTGAATTTCAAATGTACTGTATTTCAGTTGTTGAGCCCTCTCCTGTCCCCTTCATTTGTAATGCCTCACATTTTATAGAAGGAAACGAAATGGGATGGGGACAGAATTTCTTATTCATATATGCTAGTAGTCAACATAGCTTTGTTTTGTGCTTTTCGAGGCATTTGAAAAGGAAATAATGACTTGGTTATTAGATTACCTTTTTAAGTTAGGGGTATATATTTTCCCATTTTTTGTAATTAGGTATTCTCTAACCATCATGGGTTTTCAAAAAATAAAGCTTCCTAAACTCTTGTCATGCTTTGTGAATTTAGATTTTCTTTTGATAAGTTTGCAGGGTTATGAATATTTTATTATTTTACTTTCAGATTTTGTGATAACATTTTATTCTGACATGACATTTCCCGAGAAACCAACACAATCCCCTACCCATGCAGATGTGCATGTGCACGGGCGCATACACACACACAACACATTCCTCTAAAATTTAGTTTATTAACAGAGAGAGGTTTTTAACTTTGATAGTATAGTATCAACATTGACCTTTGTATTTGACTAGACTTTGTTTATTTGCAGTGTTGACTTTATTTACATTGCTGTAATAATTTTTATCTGTTTTCTTCTCTCTTATCACTTCATTAACTTCTTCCCATGTTATTCTGAATTCTTCATATTTGTCATCCCTTTGCATTTGTATACCACAACTTGGCCAGCTACTTATCCATTCTTCTGTACATATTTTGTTATCGGAGATTGTTCTTGCTATGAACATTTTTGATAGTCTTATTTGAATTCTCTGAATTTGAAAAGGATATTAACCATTTCTTAGCTTACGTAATTCTAGATTGTATTCCAGAACAGTTGAACAAATTCATAGCTCCATCAGAATGGACTTAGTGTGCTTGCCTTCCCATAGGTCTTCTGTCATAAGGGTGCCCGTATCTTAGCATCATTGCCAACTGTCTTCATTATTTTGTTCAGGCATAACTTATCAAATGAAGATAAAGTGACTAAGCTAAAGGTGACTATGGTGGCTTGGGACCGATATGATACCACCGTTATTACAGCAGCAAACAATTTCCTCTTAAAAGTGTGGAATTCCAGCACGGGGCAGCTTCTTCATAATCTAATTGTGAGTATTGTCCTTTTGGAGCGGTTGAATATTCACTTGATTTGAGCTTTTGTTTAATATCATCCTTCCTTCAGATGTTCGTATGTCAAGGTCCAAGTGGCTGAATGGGAGAAGCGAAGAGATGAGGAGAGGAGCCTGACCATGGCAATAAGATGACGATATTAAAGTCTAACACATTCTGTTGTATTAAAAGCAGAGTATCGATGTCTGCCCCTGACTAAGAAATCTTGTACTCTTTTTCCCAAAGCACCTGCAGAAATCTTCTTGCATATAAATAACACCTTACCAAGAAACTTGTTTGCAAATACAAGTAGTTGCCTCACTTTTTAAGTGAAAAAATAAAGGAAACTATGCTCCCAAACTTTGCATAATAGGGTTTTCCATTAAATTACAAATTGATCTTGCAACTTAAAGTATTTTGAAGTCCCTTTTGCCTGCTATGAAATATTGCCCTTTCCTACTTTTTGCCTCTAGACAAACCTCTTCTTTTTCCCCCAGTGTACTTTATTTATTCTTTATGCATTTATCATCTGTCCCTCCCACTTGCCCCTACCTGTTTGAACAGTTTTAAAAATTTAAGAATCTCATGACAAATATTTATAGTTCAGCAAAACAAATCCCCAAATTTGGCTTTATCCAAAAATGAATCTTAAGTACATCACCTTTCTGGGAGATGGTGGGAGGCATATTTTAGTCCTTCACTTCTTATTCCTCTGACACCATGGTTTATGATTGTATTTATCAGAATTCCGCAGTCTGAAAAAGTAGTCTTTCCTTATAGTGGAATTATTTTATAAATTATGCTAGTTCTACTCTCTTTATTCTGCATCAGTTCATAGAGATCTTCCTAGTTTCCTCTGAAAGTGTTCATTTCATCATTTCTTAAGGTTTATATTCCATTGCAATTATGCATTATAATTTGGTTGGCCACCCTACAATAATTGGGCTTCTCCTAGTTTTCAGCTTTTCACTATTATAAAAAGAAGTGTCATCAATATATTTGTACATATGGATCCTTTTCCTTTTTTCTTTGCTCCCTTTGAGGTATGAGCCTGCTAATGCTGTGGTCAGAGGTTGTGGACAGTTGAGGCACTTAGTGAGCATAATTCCAAATTGCTTTCCAGAATAAGTGGACTGTTGCAGCTCTCCCAATGGTGCATTAGTGTGCCGGTTTGCACATAGCCCTTCCAGTGTTTATTATTTTCCCCCTTTGTCATCTTTGCCAGTTTGTGACAAGTGTCAGGTAGACCTAATAAGTTGCTTTATTATGCGTTTCTCTAGTTAATTTGATTTGAAACATTTTTTCATATGGTTGTTAATAGCTTGGATTTCTTCCTTTGAAAACTGCCCGTTCACATCTTTTGACTCAGATGGATAACATTTTTCACAAATGTTGCCCATAGCTATGGTTTGTCATGTAGGCAGATTATATTATAATGCACTCAATGGTATATCCAAATTCTTTTGTCAGTTTATTTTATCATTGTAATGCTTTTCTAAAACTAGAAGAACTAGATATGCTTTTTCTGTGTCAGCTTAAGTGAAATGGCATGGTACATCTGTTTACCACTAAAGTCCATGATCCTTTGCGGGGAAGGGTCATAAAGGTGCTTTTGAAAATTCAGGGATATTTCCGACTTAGATTTGGGGGAGCTTGTTGAAGCAGGTAGAATTGAAAGGTAAGTGCTTTTCTGGTAAGGCTCAATTGACTGACCTTTCCACCTTTATTCTCCTCCCAATGGATGTGTGTGAAGCATCACCAGTAATTATCCTAATTTGATCAAATTCTAGAGAAGCCAGTTCTGTTTGTAAAATTAGGACTCCATGTACATGTAGTATATTACATCTACACTTAATAACTGCACTCCAGGATTATCTGAAAGAAGAACTGTGTGAATCTGAAAGTGTTACGGAAAAATGCTCTGTTCCTGTTATTGCACTACACAGTTGGCTAAAATAACATTATTGGGCTGCTGCAGTTTTACAAGCTCGTGGTTATAGGGAGAAGGTACTTTGGTTGCCCTGGCGTTTTCCTTCGGGGCCACCTGTGACAATGTTTCCTTGGACCAGAAAAGGAATAGTCAAATATTGTATTGTAGTGATATTCACTGAATCCAGTTTTCTTAGTTTTTGGTGAAAACGTGCAGCTGCTTTTGTGAAGTGTGGATGAAAGAAACTAAGGTTTTGTCTGTGTGGCCACGGTCACTAAAAGACCTTTGTTCAGTTTTCTTTGGCCCTGTAAATAGCAAAGCTGGGAGATATCAGCTCCACTGTTCAAAGACTTATCTTCGTGAGCTGTGGTTATGTTGGATTATCTGATCTCTTAAATTCCATTTGATATTCTTGGTTCTAAAGATGCTCCTCAAAAATTGTTGCACAAGGGCTCCGTACCTTTTACTTGGGCGTCAAAGTAAAGTGAGTGCTTGTATATTGCTCACTTGCCATTGCCAGTTACATTCACCAGACATACTAAGAATGAACCTCTTCCTGGGCTTTTGGTGGAGGACAAAAAGCAAATGATAATGTTTCTCTTTAAACTCTGTTTGTACCATAGGGACACGATGATGAAGTGTTTGTTCTGGAAGCGCATCCGTTTGACCAAAGGATCATGCTTTCTGCAGGTCATGATGGGAACATTTTTATTTGGGACCTTGACCGAGGAACCAAAATTCGAAATTACTTCAACATGGTGAGAGAAACTTGCATTGCCTGAAATAAAATTTGGGTTTTAAATCACATCAGTACTGGTTTCTCTTATCATGAGTATAATAAAAAGGTTATGGAAGATGACTTGGTAATAATAAGGTGTACTCATTTCCAGATGACCTATGGGCATTTTCAAGTAAATAAAAAATAAAAAAACCTAAAAGCATTTAGTTGCTTTTTTGTATGATTGTAAAGATAATTTTTTTAAACTGCCTCTGGGGAAATAAACATTTTATTCATTGTATATTTATAATATGTTTAATTATGTTTCTTAGACATATTCTTTTCAGAATCCCTCAATTTCTACCTTTAGAATATTTTTTTAAAATACTGAGTCAGATATTTCTGCCTTTCTCTGAAAATGTATGCACATTTGACCAGAAAAAAAGAAGGGGTAATATTGAAAGTAAAAACCAGCTGGTAGCCCATGTGTCCCTTTTGATCCAGGCACCTTCATGAGAAGAGGAAGAGAGAGACATTCCTATGCCCCTGTGCTGAATTTATCAGAGGGCATGAGCAGGAATTGTACAGGATGGGGCCACTTAAGGGATGGGTTTGGATCTTAGTCCTTCGAGGGATTTTTCAAGTCATTGAGATACATTGGAGCATAAAGAAAAGATAGATATCTATGGGGGTTTTTTTTTGTTTATTTGTTTGTTTTACTTTTTGGAGAGGGGAAGATAGAGCAGTTGGGGTTAAGTGACTTGCCCAAGGTCACACAGCTAGTTTTTGTGTTAAGTGTCTGAGGTTGGATTTGAACTCAGGTCCTGCTGACTCCAGGGCCAGTGCTCTATTCACTGTGCCACCTAGCTGCCCCAAAAGATAGATATTTAGCAGGTAATAAATGTTGACTGAGAAGTTCTGTTTGGTATTTTGTGATTTACTTAAAAAGAAACCTTTCCCCCCAAGTAAACCATGATGTTATTAGCGAACTGTGTAAGCCATGGACTGATTAGCATGATTTCCTCTTCAATGGGTAACTGGAAATAACTCTGGGAAGAAGTTGAGAGTGATCATTCTCTCTTTGTGTCGATCAGTTGCACTTGGAAAAAACCTTTGGACGTGGCAGTGCAGGCTAGTTTTAAAGTGATCATGAGATCATTCCTTTTTAGTTGTCACATCTTTGTGCCAAATGAAATCAGTAGGGTTTTCAGAGCTTTTCTTTCTTTGTGGCCACCTATTCATCTAAGTCTAAAGTGGAACTTTTAGAAACCCCAGATGGAATTCCTCTTCTGACATTCTGACACCAGACAAGCCTGCTTGTGATAAATAGCATAGGTCTGCTGATAATAACCAGTTCATAGGAGGTTTGTATTTTGAATAAAATGTGGGGAATTTTTAAACATTTCAGTTTAATAAAATACTTTATGACTTGAAAGATTTTTGGCTATATCTAGAAGCAAAGAACCTGGTTTTGAAATCCAGCTCTGACACTTGGCTAACAATGTGTGACCACAGGCAAGGAATAACCCTGAGTTTCAGGGATTTTATAGGCAAAGACACTGGATTTGGAATTAGAATACCCGACTTTGAATCTGGGCTTGATTGTTTGCTACCTATATCCATCTGGGCCACAGGAGTGGCTGGGCTTCCAGGTTTCTCATCTTTAAAATGAAGCCATTGTACTTTACTTAAAACCATACCCAAATTGGTAGCTGTAGAGCATGTTGGATTGCTGAGGAATCTGAAACCATATTAATAAAGGGATATTCAAAACCGATTTATAGCACAGTGGACCTGGAGTCAGGAAGACCTGAGTTCAAATATTAGCCTCAGGCACTTACTAACTTTGAGACCACTTAACCTTTGCCTCAGTTTCCTCATCTGAAATATAGGGATCATAATAGCACCTACCTCCCAGGTGGTTATGACGATCAAATGAGATAATAATTGTAATGCATTTAGCACAATTGCCTGTCACATAGTAAGGGTCATATAGATATTTGCTGTTTGTTGTTGTTATCATTGTAAAATTCATTTCAGATTACTTTTCTTTGTTTCAGATTGAGGGCCAAGGCCATGGTGCTGTGTTTGATTGCAAGTTTTCACCAGATGGGCAACATTTTGCCTGTACAGATTCTCATGGACATTTGCTGCTGTTTGGTTTTGGATGCAATAGAGACTATGAAAAGGTTGGGGTTTTTTCTTCTCATTTTGGGCCTGGGAATATTTTTGAGTTTACTTAATGCTTTTGTTTTTCAGATGACCCTTTTTGGATTCCAGGTAGTAATTGTGAGTTGGTTATAATATACAAAATGAAGAAGTTGCCCCAATACTAAACTGTAGGGACAGTGTATTCATAAAAATGTGTGTGAAAATTCTTGTGCTGAGGTAACAAGAATCTAATGTGTCTCCGTCCCTGTCCACCCATCCCCCTGAGCACACAATAATGGTGCTATTTTGACTGAATTTTCACTTTGGAGGAAAACAAGCTGGTGACTTTGAAGGTATTCATCATTATTTCTTTTACCTGTTAGTGAACCTGTTAGTTGAATCTACCTGGGTTTGAATTCTGGCTCTGCCACTTGAGAAAGTCACTTCAACTCTGAGTAGCCTAATTTCCTCATAGAAGTTATATAGTCTAACCTCCTACCCTATGCAGTAAACCCTTTTTATTTTTATTTTTTTTTGGTTTGTTTTTGTTTTGTTCTTTTTTTGCTTTTTGGAGGGCAGTTGGGGTTAAGTGACTTGCCCAAGGTCACAGGCTAGTTTTTGTGTTAAGTGTCTTGACGCCGAATTTGAATCCAGGTCCTCTTGACTTGGCTGCTGCTCTGGTAAACCCTTTTATAATTAATATTCCCCAATAGTTGGTTATCCAAGTATTCTTTGAACACTTTTGAGTATCTGGGAATTTACTACTTTGTGAGGCTATCTATTCCATTGGTGAAAAGTTCTTCCTTATATGGAGCTTGATTCTGGCCCTCTCTAATTTATATCCCTTGATCTGAATCATTCTGTATCAATAAGAAGGAAGCATCCATTGTCTAGATCAGTGGTGTCAAACTCAGAAACAGGGGCCACTTAATGCTAACAGTTTTAACATTATCTGTGTTGTATCAGATATTCATGTACTTTATTAAATATATTCCAATTACCTTTTCATCTGGTTCTGCTGCACTCTGATGCTAGTGTTTGACACCCCTGGACTAGTTCATGAAAGAAAGGACAGTAGAAAAAACACTAGATAGGAAGACATTGAGAATACAGGGACAAAAGTCAAAACAGTACTGACCCTCAGGGAGCTTAAATTCTACTGGGGTAAAAAAGGTGCATCCGTATAAGTAAATGCAAAACGTGTACAAAGGAAACAAGCACACGATGCTAAATGCTTTAAAAATACTGTCTCCTTTGTTGCTCATAACAAACCTGGGAGGCAGGTGCTGTTATGATCCTCATTTAACAGATGAGGAAACTGAAGCAAATAAAGGTTCAGTGACTGGCCCAAGGTTTCATGGCTAGTAAGTATCTGAGGCTGGATTTGAATTAGGGTCTCCCTGACTCCAGATCAGCACTCTATACACTGTCCCACTTAGCTAGTTGTAGAATTTTATTATTGCTGCCAAACACTACATTCTAGTGTTTGGTACGAAAAGGAAATATTGAAGTGACTCATCCTGTCTTTCAAAAGTAGCCTTAAAAGAAGATAGAAACTAATCTTAGTAATTTCAAATGATCAGAGTTTTATTAAGTAGAATCTTCATTTCCCCTTCACTGTTATTTGAATTTGAAATTTGTGTATTTGAAAATATGCCGCTCTTTACTCAATTATTGAAACATTCTTTCTGATCAGAGAGAAATGAAGATATATACACACATCAATCACATGTGCTCATTTTAGTACTTCATTTTGTTACTTTTCTTTTTCAACCACAGATTTTAAAAATCACTGCAAAAGGGTCTGCTTTATTACATTTTGTGTGTGCTGTATTTCTGGTTTTTGTTATCTACTCCATAGTTTTGATTAATCATAAAGTAATTGGAGGGGTTGGGTACTAATGAGTAGGGGGGACCTGATAAGGCTTTGTGTAGGCATGTCAGTGGAATTGAGCTGGGGAGGTAGGAATTCCAAGATGGGGAGGCAAGGAGGAAGAATATTCTAAAAGAGGAATAATCGCATGTGTGAAGGCATGGAGGGTAGTTAGTGGAAGATTGCTTATGTGAAATGAGCCTGGAAATGAAAGCTGGGGGAACCAGTTTTTGAAGGAATTAGTTTCTCTTTTATTCCTCTGGTACTAGGGAGCCATGGAAACTTTTTAAGCAGGAAAGTCAGCCAGTCAGGTCTGTACATTAAGAATATCCACTTGGGAGCAGCTAGGTGGCGCAGTGAGTAGAGCACCGGCCCTGGAGTCAGGAGGACCTGAGTTCAAATCTGGCCTCAGACACTTAACACTTACTAGTCGTGTGACTTTGGGCAAGTCACTTAACCCCAGTTGCCCTCCAAAAAGGAAAAAACAAAAAGAATATCCATTTGACAACTGTATGGATGATAGTCTCCCAGAGGGAAAGACTAGAGACAGAGACGCTGATTGAGAAATAAGAGGTAATTAGAGTCTAAAGTACAATGGTGGCTACATGAATAGAAAAAAGGGGACAGGTTGGAGAGATTTTTTTGAGTTTGAGTTGACAAGATGTGGCAGCTGTTTTGAGGCAGGGTTGGGGAACCACCGACCTCAAGGCCACATGTGGCCCTCTAGGTCCTCAAGTGTAGCCCTTTGACTTAATCCAAACTTGCACAGAACAATGAGGCCACAGGTTCCACACACTTGGTCTAAGGGAAGGCTTGAGATAATTCTGAGGTTACACACTGAGGTGATCAGAGACACGGTGATACCCTTGACAGAAAGAAGGGAAGTTAGAGTATTGTGATTAATAATGAATAATAGATTGAGATGTCTGTGGGACTGGAGATGGTCATCTGCAGTGAGATGATAATTAAACCCATAGAAACTGACAAATTGACCCAAAGAGAGAAGAAAAGGAGACCAGGGCAGAATCCTGAGGTACAGATGCCTATCCAGGGGTGGGGTACAATTGGTAATGCAGAAAGAAGGCCTAGAAGAATGGGTCAGGTGAGGCAGATAAGAGAACCAGGAAAGGGGGGAGGAGGCTTCATGGCTAATAGTTTCAGATGCTGTAAAGAGGTCTGAGAAAAGGCCATGAGTTTATGAATTAAGTTGTTGGAGATGGGGGTTTCTTTTACATTTTAAGTCAGAAGCAAGATTGCAAGGGGTTGTAGGAATTCAGAAAATATAGGCATCGAGTTAACAGTTTTTTGTAGAAGTTTGTCTGTGGTTGTTTGAGGATGGCAGACTGAAAGGGAAGTTACAACCTTTCATCTTCCTTTCTTCATATTCGATGTGAAGGGACAAGTCCAGTTGTACTTGATGATCTTAACAGTCCCTTCCAGGTCTAAATCCTGTGATCTTTTTTTTTTTTTTAAAGCAATTGGGGTTAAGTAACTTGCTCAAGGTTACAAGGCCAGTTATTTCTGGGTGAGGTGCTAAGTATCTGAGCCAGGATTTGATCCCAGGTCATCCCGACTCTGGGGCTGGTGCTCTTACTCACTGAGCCACCTGGCTGCCCCTTAAATCCTGTGATCTTTTGAGTGAAGAACCATTATTCACTCAATATTACAACTCTACAAATGTTTGAGGAGGGCAAAATGTCCTAGCATCTCCCTCTGTCCCTCTTGGCTTAACATCGCTAGTCCCTGGTGGCTTGTGGGTCCCTCTCTTTCTGGATTGCTCTCTGATTTGTGTCCCCCCTTTTAAAGATGGCCCCAGAACTGGACATATTCCTACAGATGCTCCTCTTTGCACACAAAAGAGTTTTAGATAAAGCTATGCCCTAGTTTGTGGAAAATCAGTACTCAGAGACAGTTACACTCGGAATCTGGAACGTGTGTCAAGTTGCACGATGTTTTGTTTTAAAAATTAATACTAACATATTTTACTGAGACTTATCACTCTATTACAGAATCATTGATAGTTCATTTATTCTTATTAAGTATTTAAATATAGAAAAAAGTAAAAATGTAAAATCCTAGAATAATCTTAATGCTCGGTATGGTTTTATTTTACCACTCTAAGGATTTGGGAAAGAGGTGGTGCAAATACGGTCTTAGGCATGATCCCAAAATCTCTGGGAAATTTTCTTGATCTCCTCATTCTGTCAGTGGTCAGGCCTAGCCTTTCCATTAGCCAACTTTCCCAATGTTGCTGTTTCTCCTTGGTTCCTCCCTCGCACCTTTGCCCTGCACGACCAGTCCTTTGCCAGATCTTGCCATTTCTCATAGCTGTCCCCTTCTCTCAACTTGCAGAGTCAGCACCTTACCCCAGGTAATCCTCTGCCTGTGTTCTTATAGTAGTCTTCTAATTGGTTTCCTGGCCTCGTATATCCAACCTCCTCCATATATCTGTTAAAGTGATTTTCCTCAAATGCAAGTGTGATTTGCTACCCAGTAAACTCCCATGGCTCCTTTCTCCTTCTAGAATCAAATATGAGTTCCTTTGTTTCTCGTAAGGCCCTTCAGTGGTTTCAACAAACTGCATTTCCAACCTTATTAGACATTCATTGCTCTCCTTCCTGTATTTTCCAATGTAGCCAAAATAGAGGTCTGGCTGTTTCTCATCCATAACATCTCATCTATAGCATCCATGTTTGAGCCTGATGTCTTGTAGGCCTGGAATGTACTCGCACTTCATGTCTGCCTCTTAGAATCTCGTGTTTGCTTGAAAGCCCTGCTCAGGTGGCGTTTTTTCCATGAAGTCTCTCCTAGCTCCCTCCCCACTTCTAGTTTCCCATCTTCCCCGTTTCTTTTTTGTTGAATTGCTTCTTGCCTCTCACAAGAAAACATTAGCTCCTTGAAGGCAAGGATTGTTTGATTTTTGGCTTTTTATCAATGCTTAGTACAGTACCTTTTTATATATAATAGGCCCTTAATAAATACTTGTTGATTGATTGGCCAGGGCAGAGGTGGGGAGCCTGTGGCCACCAGGTCACATGTGGTTCTCAAGTGCGACCCTTTGATTGAATCCAAACTTCAGAGAACAAATCCTTTTATTAAGAGGATTTGGTCTGTGAAGTTTGGATTCAAAGGGTCACACTTGAGGACCTAGAGGGTCACATGTGGTCTCCAGGCTGCAGGTTTCCCACCTTTTTTTCCCCGGTGCTGAAAATGGAAAAGATGCTTAGTTTGGAATACATAAGAGTTCAAAGAATGTGCTAAAGTGGTGATATATAATGTATTGTTATATTAATTGCTCAATAATCTCTTATCAAGATTCCAGATCAGATGTTCTTCCATACGGATTATCGACCCCTCATTCGAGATGCTAACAACTATGTATTGGATGAACAGACTCAACAAGCCCCTCATTTGATGGCTCCCC
The DNA here is from genome assembly GCF_028583685.1 of Petaurus breviceps papuanus. Taxonomy (NCBI): domain Eukaryota; kingdom Metazoa; phylum Chordata; class Mammalia; order Diprotodontia; family Petauridae; genus Petaurus; species Petaurus breviceps. Next base: position 2,584,799 of record NW_027187259.1, on the reverse strand, counting down.
CATTTTTGGTGGATATGGATGGCAACCCCCATCCTCCCGAATTCCAAAGGCTGGTACCAGGACGGGAACATTGTAAGGATCAACACCTTATACCCCAACTAGGGTACATTGCTGATGGTATGTTAATTCCTAGATTGTATTTGAAATCCCCCGTCAGTGTTAATGGTGTGGAGTTGTTACTGATCTCCCCCCAATACATTATTGGCATGCTTTACCTTAGCAGAGGAACCTAGTGTGTGGGAGTGGGGGACCCAGCACAGGTAGGGAAATATAATGGGTTTCTGACTTAAGAACCTTGACCAAAGACTTCTGCTGCCCCCTGCAGCATTGATTTCCAAACATAGTTCAAAATGTTGGCTATGATCAACAAAGCTCTTGTATCATTTCATGGGTTTATCTTTCCATTAGCCAGACTTCATTACATAAATTATTTATAGCATTTATAAAAGTTTGTGAAGATGTTCTGATTTCTTCTTCACAACAACCCTGGCAAGTAGGTGCTATTGTCCCCATTTTATAGATGAGAAAACTGAGGTGGGCAGTGGTTAACTTTCCCAGAGTCACAGTTAGTGTCTGAGACCCCATAAGAATTTGGGTCATCCTGACTCCAGGTTAAACACTATCCACTGCACCACATGGTTGGAAATTTCAGTTTTCTAGGTCTGTAAATTGTAAGTAGAGAAAAATAATTCCTAATCCTCAATCTAGGAATGACTATTTGTCCTTTGAAGTTGGAAATCTGTCATTTGCTCGTAAAAATAAATTTTCAGATATGTTCCTCTTAATCAATGGAACATTCTTTGGGATGAGAAAAAGGAAGATAATATATCACATTTGCTTGTTCTGAACTTTTCTAATTTCTTGCATTTTTCAATGGTAGATTTTTAAAAATCACTGCCAATATGGATTTTGCTTTATTACATTTTATGTGTGCTATGTTTCTAGTTTTCATTAAGTAATTCACTGTTTTGATTACTCACCTGAAGAGGACTTTTACAAATGGTGGCTTGACCTGAAGTTTTTAAAAATTGTGTCAGTGTTTTCTTTCAGATGAAGTCTAGAATGTAGCTTCTTGAGAGCAAGCAGATTGTTTGATGTTTTTGTCCTTGTGCCCCTATACCTAACACTGTGCCCACATCATTTTAGTGGCTTAATAAATACTTATTGAATGCTTATTTTGATGATGTCATATGTGGGATTTTCTTTTGTCTAAGGTGATGGTGAAGTGATAGAACAGGTGATTGGTCAACAAGCCATTGATCAAGAAGGGCATATTCTTGATGAAATGATCAGGGAACTGCAGAGAGAGCAGGATCTAAGACTGCTTAATGAAGAAGGAAGTTCATTTATTCACATTAATAGACCATATTCTCTTAGTGGAGGTATGTGTTTATTGTTAACATGTTGAATTTTTATACTTTTTGCAGTTTTATTTGACTATATAGGGTTAATTGTGATGGAGGACTTTTGTAAATTTTTTATTTATTTCCAAGTTTTCACTATGTTTGAAGCTATTTTTAAATTATTTACATGGTAGTACCATAGTTTTAGCCTTTTTAAATGTGTGGACAAGAAAAATTAGCATCCCTTTAGATCCCCTATTAGATTATAAGCTCCTGGAGGCCAGGGACTTCCTTTCTTTTTTCTCTTTGTATCCCCAGCATTTAGCAGAGTGGCTGGCACATAAGAGACATTTAATAAATGTTTACTGGCTAAAAAAAGGGCATGAAATGTTTGCCTTTGAAGGTGGCATCAGTAGGATTCTATTCCAGTATTTCCTTTTTGAAAAATTATCCTCAACCTTAATCTCCAGGATTTAAAAAAAACCCTACATTTCACTTGTGTTTTCTCTCCTGTTTTAAGGTGCACTCTTTCAACTTTCGTATTTAAAACCATATTTACAAAAGTTGAACATTGAAGAGCATATAATATCCCTTTGGGGATATATAGAGTCAACTGTTGGATTAATTTTCATTCACTCCTTTATAATGGTTGAAAGTGACAAAATTGCGTTAATGTAGTTATTATGTGTTATATCTTTTCCCTAAACTATGTGAAATGTATTTACGACATAAGTGTTATGTTCTTATCAGTCCTTCCATACATTCAATGTCAGGCATAAGTAGCAAAGTATCATTTTTAAAAAGTTGTGCTTCTTCTTGCTAGAAATGTTGGAAGGCTTAATTTTTTTGTTATACTAGCATAATGGAGATGTCTCATTTAGGCTAATCTAGGTTTCTTGTGGCTAGATAATGAATATAATTTAGGTTGAAGTGATCCATATTTTATTAGGCCCACATCTTGATTTGGGCAGGGAATGTGTACACATTTATTTTATGTGAATCTGGATCAATCTGAGTAGTAGGTGCTAACATTACATATGAGTCCCTTAATTCCCAAGTTAGAAAGTTTGGATTAGGGCAGCTAGGTGGCACATTGAATAGAGCACTGGCCCTGGAGTCAGGAGGACCCGAGTTCAAATCCAGCCTCAGACACTTAACACTTATTAGCTGTGTGACCTTGGGCAAGTCACTTAACCCCAATTGCCCTGCATTCTCCAAAAAAAGCAAAAAAAAAATTAAAATTTGGATTAGATCCTTGTTTTAGTACCTCTTTAATATTTTTATCTAGGAAACATTCTTTATTGTGTTGTTGAACGTTAGTAAAAGATATCAAAGGCAATGATCTCTGTCATCAAATAGTTACTTTTTGTTTTTTTTTTTCTAACCAGAAGTCATGGAGGAATGCCTGATAACTGGTTGAAACTTAGAATCATAGATTTAGAGAGGGTAGAGACCTTTAAAGTCATCAGGTCTGGCCCCTTCATTTTTTGGAGTAAAGATTTGCACTTGCCTAGGCTATAATGGGTTGTATACCTATTAGATAAAAAGATATAGAGGATCTGATTTCTTGTTGTCACTTTTTATTTGTCTTCACACTGCTGGTTATGTGTGCATCAGTCTCTTTTCTCCATTCTTAAACATGGGCAGATATCCATGTCATCATTGACAACATCTTAGAAGCCTACAATTGCATTTTCAGTTCTCTTCTAAAACTGGGAGCTTTTTAGGAAGAGTGTCATCTTTGCCTGTTTTTCAGCTCTGAGAAGTCCAAACATGGACTTTGCTTCTTCCTCAAATATTGGATTCCGACCCAGTGGTCAGATGGAAAGTGTCCGACAGATACATAGTTCTTCTCGAACTGAGAGAGATTTCGGGTCGTGGAGCCGAAGAGCTGTGGTCAATGAACTAAGTCCCAGTATTAGTAGGTGAGTTAGCAGTTGATTTCACCTTTTTTTCAGGTAAGTATAAGTCTCACAGTGTCACATGAGGTGATTCTTATTCCAAATTCTATTAACATTTCATTAGGCATTACTGCTTAATATTTATTTATATACCATTCTACTTAATCATTCTTTGAGCAAGTATTTTGCAAGGAAGTAAGTTCTAGGTACATGACAAGTCTAGCACAAGGAACAGTCTACAGATAATCCCCAAATGTCATCATGGCCAATTCTTTAGCACACCTTTTAATGGTAGATTTCTTTGGTAGAGGTATTGATTGCAGGTGAAATGGCCAGAAGCAGTATTGCATGTATATGTGGAAGAGGGGGCATGGAGAGATGAAGAATCAGGGTGTAGGTGATTAATAATTGGAATCCTTGCCCGTGTGAGTAGAGCAATGATTTTACGTTTACCTCATTCCATGTCTTAGTCCCTTAGCCCTTCCCTGGATCAGGTTTACATACTGGAGTCGTGTCCTGATCTGTCTTACACAGCCCTAATATAACCTCTGACAGCCATACACAACATTCTACATTCATAGTCCAGTGATTCTCTGTTGAGATGAGAGAAAGTAGGTTTCATCATCTCTCCCCAGGGACCAAGAATTGTGATGGCATTTGATCTGAGTTCTGCTTCCTTTTATTAATAATATTGTCAGTTACTAAGCATTCATTAAGCACTTACTCTATGTTAGACACAGTACTGAGCCCTGGGGAAACAAAAAAAAAAAGAAAAAACACAGTCCTTGCCCTCAAGGAGGAGAGAAAACATGGCAACAGCAGTATATACAAGATGTGTGCATAGTTAAGTGAATGAGATATACTGAGTAAAAAGGGGTGATCTCGCTGGGTAGGCACCAGCAGTGTAAGGGACAAGGAAGGGCTCATGCAAAAGGTTAGATTTGAGCTGAGTTTTGAAGGAAACCAGAAATCAGAGATGAGGAGGGAGAGCCAGTGAAAAGACCCAAAGTTGGGAGGTAGAATATTTTGTTTCTTTGAATCATAGAGTTAGTGTATTGCAGTATATTTGATCCTGTAGATAATCAGGAGCTGTTGAAGGTTATTTTTCATTGGGAGAGGGGGTGGTGGTGATATTGTCAGACATGAACTTTAGGAAGACTGCTGTGGTAACTGAGTTGAAGATGGACTGGAGTGGGAAGGGACTTGAGGCAGGGAGACCAGTTAATGAAGGCTGTCCCAACAGTCTAGACTTGAGGGGATGAGGGCCTTAGGGTAGTGGCTATGTGAGTACAGTGAAAGGGATGTATAGAAGAGGTAGAAACAGCAAGACTTAATGACAGTTTTGATACATGGAATAAGTGTAAATGAAGAGAAGAGAATGACACCAAGGTCGTGGGTCTGGATGACCAAGTAGATGGAAGTCCTCTCAGTAGTACTAGGGAAGTTGGAAAGAGGAATGTTTGGGGGGGGGATATCTGAGTTCTGTTTTTGGAGATGTCTGCAGCTAAAGATGTCCAGTAGGCAGATGGCGATGGAAAAACAAAGGTCAGAAGAGAGATATGGGCTGGAAAGAGAGAGATCTCCATAGAGATAATTGAACCCGTAGTTGCTGATGAGATCACTAAACAAGATGATCTAGAGGGAGAAGAGGACCAAGGACACAGTCTTGTTTAAAAACAAAACTAACCAGAGTTATTGGGTGTGACTTAGAGAAAGATCCAGCAATAGTGACATGGAAGCAGTGGTCAAATAGATTGGAGGAGAACCAGGAGATGGCTTGTAACAAAAATAGAAGAGAGATATCCAAGAGAAAATGATGATCAACTATTCAAGGATGCAGAGAAGTCAAGAAGAATGAGGATTGGGGAAAAGACCATTAGATTTGGAAGCTAAGGTCTGAACATGTTTTGCATGACTTTATATATATATATATATAATGGATATGTAATTCTTGCCTTCTCAAAGAATGGGGGAGGCGGTATATGGAGGAAGAGAATTTGGAACTGAAAATAGAAAGAAAATTGAAAAAAAATAACTAAGATTTCATTGGTAACTTTAGAGAGAACTGTTTCCATTGAATAATGAGTAAATGAATAAACCACATTATTGAGGGTTTAGAATGCAGTGAGAAGACAGGAAGTAGAGGTGCCTATTGGAGACAGATTTATTAGGGAGCTTATGTGAGAAAAAGAAGAGAAATCAAGAGCCTGGACTAGCAGAGATGGCTTAATCAAGTGAGCATTTTTAAGAATGTCAAAGATGTGAGCATGTTTGTAGATGGCAAGGTAGAAAGCAGTAGATTGGATGTTATTGAAGAGATTTGGGAAAAGAGAGAGACGGAATGGTGAAGATGACAAGAAGCATTTCTGAAGTGTCTGCTCTATGCCAGGCTTGGTACTAAGTGCTAGGGATACAAATTAAGAAGAAAAAGCCCTGCCTTCAAGAAATTTACATTCTCGGGGAGGGATACTTGCAAACATCTCTGTTGAAACAAGGTACATACAGGTTGGATGCAGGTGGTCCCTGAGAGAAAACACTAACACTAAGAAGTTTGCAACAGATTTCTTTTAGAAGGTGAGATTTTATCTGAGATCGCAAATGAGGCATGGGGGAAAATAAAGAATTGGGAGATGGAATGTCCTGTTCAAGAAACACCAAGGAGTCCAGAGGCACTGGCTCAGAGAGTGCATAGAATGGAGTAAGTTGTCAGAAGACTGGAAAGGTAGGATGAGGCCAGGTTATGAAGAGCTTTAAAAATCCTGCAGAAGACTTTATATTTGATCCTTGGGACAGTAGGGAGCTTTGGAGCTTGTGGAGGAGTGATTTTACAAAAGTTTCTTTCACGACTGAGTGGGGGCGTGGATTAGAGTGAGGGGAGACTAACCAGAAGGCTGTTATAATAGGTCATTTTAGGTGATGAAGGCTTGTGATGGTAGGGTCAGAGGACAGAGGGGCCGTATATGAAAGATGATGCTGAAGTTAAATCAAAGAATGTGGCGAGAGAGTAGATTTAGCAGGTGAGAGAGTAAGGAGTGAAAGGTGACGCCTACGTTGTGATCCTGGAGGACTGAGGGACCTTTAACAAGACTAGGGGAGAAGGGATGGAATGAGATCAAGGATGCATATAAGGGGCTTACCTTGGCAAAGATAAGGACTGTTTCTTCATGTGAGATAGGAGCAGATTCCACATGAGATAGGGTAGGATATTATCTGAGACAGTCAGATGAGGAGGGGAGAAGAGGGAGTTATTGGAAAATAACCTTCTTTCAGGGCCATATGAAGCACAGTTCTCAGCTAGGGGATAGAGGGAGGGTCTGGAGGTTTGTGCAAGCCTTTCTAGAAATGGTTGTCAGGCATATCTAAGAGCCAGAAAATGGAAGGAGCCAAAAAAAGGAAAGGTTTAAGATGAAAGCAGCTTTGTTAACTATGGAGCAAGGATTCCAGAAAGCACAGTGGAATAGTCAGCCATATGTGGAGTGGGACATTTGGGTTGGGGAGAATTGGGAATAAGTGAGTGGGCAGTAGAGTTCAAAATCACTGAGATGGAAAGGATATGAGTAGGGTGAGAGTGCTATTCATTGAAGAATGAGGCCTGACAGCATCCTGAGCCAGAGAGCTGTCCGTTGAAGATGGCAGATGACTAGACTGTTCGTGGGCCTCCTTCGAGGCTTACCATGGCATATTGGGTAATGCTAAGTTGCCTCATTGAAGGCAGCAGGTATAGTTAGAGTTATAGCCTGAGGGATTTTGGAGAGAGAGGAGGCAGAAATGGGGTAAGTCTGCATGGGTCTTATGTGAGAAAGGCCTCTTAGGGCCTGATTTAGGCCCAGGAAACCCGAGGCTTAGATCTGGGCCAATATTGGGTTCCTTGGGAAGTCTCAATAGTGAAGACATCATAGACCTATAGCCTGGTTCCACCTGGCATTTCCTGCGAAATTTCTAAAGTAAAGAGACCACATGCGGGCTCATACAACCTTGTTGAAGTTACTCCTTCCACAGATAATAGCTCTTACCTGAGAAGCAGGTATTCACCATTGATGATATTCTTGGCACATAGTAGTCCCTTGTTGACTCACTGAGTATATAGTACTCCTGGTTCTGCTTTCTTGGATCTGTATCAGTACATACATATCTTGACACATTTCTCCGAATTCATTCTATTGGTTATTTCTTCACAGTATGATAATAATTACATTCCTGTAACACAATTTGGCTAGTCATTCTTTAATTGGTGATCACCTACTCTTTCTGTTTTATTGCGATTACATTAATTGTATTCAACCAAAATTGAATATTTTGGTCCAAAAGGGACCTTTGTTTTTAATTGGTCTCCTTGGAGTATATGCCCAGAAGTGATATCTTGGGTTAGAAAGGTCTAAACAGCTTAAGTGTTTTTTTTCCCTTAAAGTCAAGGTCATACCTATACCCGCCACGCTTGTGTATCTCTCTTCCCACAACTCTTCAAAGATTGTTTCTGTCATTTATTCCTGCTACCAATATGAACATTCATTTTGGTGAATTTGAGTTAATTATTTTGACATTTGACTTGGTTTCATTAGGGTACAGGAGGAGTGCCGAGCTGCAAAAGGTGAAAGAGAAATTAATCTTTATACTTTTGAAAAGAAAAGAAAACCATCTCATGCCATTCAGAGAGTAAGTATTTGTTGATGGTGATTTTTCATATTTAGTATATTTGCCAGTGCTTCAGACACGCTCTTTGGACGTTGGATTTTTTTGTTGTTATTTTGCAGCTTTCTAGGGGGCATTGGGCATAGGGATATTTGTACTGTAGCATTTATCTTACAGTTATAACAGTGCTAATGATTCTTTTTATTTGGCCCTGGTTATAGAGTCGCATTGTACAGTTATGCTCCCATTATTACATTGTATTTATTTCTCAAAATGGCCTTCATACCAGGTTGCCACATTCTGCCAGCATCGTGGCCATTATCTCACTTCATAAATGTCTTTCGAATTGAATTGATTGTAATCATTGGTAAGCCTTGAATTGGAAGTCGTGCACCTTCCTCAATCCTTTTGTAGGAATGGGCAGACCATGAATAGCCAGATGCCTTTGAAAGTTGGCTAGGCTGGAAACCTTGGGATGACTAGAATGGGAGAAGAGCTAACCATATTGAATCCCCAATAGCAAGAAGTAATCAAACTCCAAATTTTGAGGCAGTCTTTCGGTTAGTCATTTAAGACCATTTTAGATAAGTTTAGAAAAAAAAAGTAATCTCACTCCAGATATACCTAGGTCATTTTAATGTTTGCATGTTCATTATTTTTGTTTTTTAGGTTATTGTTTTAGCACCTGCATTTGGTAGTGTAGTTTTTGTAGAGATAGAATTTGTGCTGTTGAATTATTTTCATAGCAATTTGAAGTACTACTCCCAGTTAATCTTTTTTCATTCTAATCCAGTTTGTTAAAGGACAGAATGACCTAAAAAAAAGAAAGATGCAATCTAGGAAGATTTTTGTTCACATTGGAAATGGGACATTTTTTTTGATAATAAGAATAATGCCAAGTGTTTTGCTTAGCAGCAAAACCATTTCAACATTTCCCTTATCATCAATTTACAAGACTTTTAAACTTGGCTTTTGAAAAATGGTGATTTAAAGTTGAAAGTAGCAGAAACTTTCATGGTACTTCCGTGATGGAGTGTAAAAAGTATGGTCCCTGAATTCAAAAGACCTGGGCTCAAATATTTTTTATTTAGTCCCTCTGTGACATTGGACAAGTCACTTAATATCCCTGGGCCTCAGTTTCCTCAAAAGTAAGATGAGTATTTTGGATTAGATGGCCTTTGAGGTTCCTTCTACTCCAGATCTCTGATATATGATCCTATAGCTCATCTACTAAATGTATATATGTTCGACCTTTGTTTCTTCACACCTTTTATCATATGGGTAGATACCCAATGTATATCTTTCACACTTCCTTCTGGAATAGAACTTTGAGTATTCGGTCCAACCTTGGTTGGTGTTGGGCTTTTTTCTGGAATGGAACTTTTGAGTATTAGGTCCAACCTTGGTTGGTGTTGGGCAATGTACCCCAAGTCAATTGGTGTCTTAATGTCTGGGTTAGACCACATTCCAAAGCCAGTTGACAAATGGTTTGTGATTGTCTGTAGTTTTAAACCATCTTCCCTCCATTTGCACATGCAATTTAGAATTAATTGTAACATTCTTTATTAGTCCTTTGTTAATTCTAAAAATATGGATTGGTATTTTATATCAGAGATCATTTTATGGTCTATTTGATGTAGTTATATCCTGCTTTTTAAGTAGGACCACTGAAAATTTTTAGAGCACTACATACGCCTGCTTTCTTTTGAAAGGCACTTTTGTTTGGAAATTTTTAAAGTCTCCAGTCTTGTTTCAGTCATTTCTTCATGCTTAATCACCACAATTAATACTTATAACTGGATGTTCGGTGTTTACTTTAATTTGATCATGAGGTCTTACAAACAAGAAAGCTTCAAGATTAAAATTACTATGCATCAAAACCTTAAGTTCATCTTAAGCATTTTCTTTTATTTTGCATTTTCTTATGTAATTTGTTTTTCATTCTCTAATTGCTTGGGTTTGTGGACGTATCCATGCAGTATTTATGAGATTCAAACCTTGTTTTTTTAATCTCCTCTCCACTTCTTTCCCAAAGAATGATTTTCAGCCTGGTAGTGGACGATCTTTACGAAGAACGCAGCGCAAGCGCCAACATGCTTATCGAACGCGTTCTACCATAGAACATAATCCACAAGAACCGAGTCAAAATGGCCAGGATGGATCAGAAAGCTCCTCAGAGGTTAGACGTCTTCATGTTCTTTTGTCCTAATGGTGTAATTATTAAAACCATATGTTTTCAATTATTTACATCTTGAGAGCCATTTATTTCCTATTTCTTTCAATCATTTTCTTCCCCCAAAGTCATTTTTCCCCCAAAAAATGTGACATTTCTTAGGTTACAGCCTTAATTCAAGCCTTGGTCTATCAGAAGTGGCCTTCTAATTCTCCCTGCCTCATGTCTTTTCCCTCTCCAGGCCATTCTTGACCCTGTCATTCCCTTACTCCATAAATTCCAGGGGCTACCCATTATCCACTCCTTTGTTTGAAATTTAAAGTCTTTCCCAGCCTGCCCCCCAAGATCCCAGCCTACTTTTCCAGCCTGATTTTATATTGCTATCCCTTTGTTATTCTTTGCAGTCTTGCCATACTGGCTTCCAGACTACATCCTCAGGCATGCTCCATCTCCTTTCAGTTGTACCGATTATCCCTTATTCCTTGAATGTGCTCCCTTTTTGCCTCTGCTGCTTGGAATCTTGGATTTTTTTCACATTTCATTTCAAGCGCTGCCTACTCATTACCTGTCCTGATCGCTCCTCCATTCCGCATTCCCCCAATCTTGTGAGCACCTTCACTCCCAAATTTCCTTATACTGATTTTTTTTTAATTTTTTATTTAATTTGTTTCCTTTTAGTTTAAAGGATTCAATTCCACAATTCCTTGAGTTTCACATTTTGTCCCCATCCTTCCCCTCTCCCATGGCGGCATATAGTCAAGTATAGGATCTGTAAATACTTTCATATTATACATTAGTCAGGTTATAAAGACGGATTGTATCAGATGGAATGAAAAAATGGTAAAGAGGACATACAGCCAAACAAGAGAAGGAAAAAGATCAGGTATTTTGCTTCCACCGGGATATAAACTCAATTCTTTCTAGTTCTTTCTCTGGATGCACATATTTCTCTCCATCATGAGTCTTTTGGGATTGACTTACATCACTGCATTGCTGAGAAGAGTCCAGTCTATCAAAGTTGGTCATCACACATACGTTGTGTCTGTAATTGTGTACAAATTTCTCCTGGTTCTACTCTTCTCACTCAACATTTACCTCAGCATATTTACCTCTCCAGGTAAATATGAAGACCGTCTGCTCCTCGTTTCTTATAGCACAGTAATATTCCATAACATGCATATATACCACAACTTGTTCAGCCATTCTCCAATTGATGGGCACCCCCTTAATTTCCAATTCTTTGCCACCACAAAAAGAGCTGCTATAAACATTTTTGTACATATGGGTCTTTCTCCCACTTCTATGATCTCTTTGGGATATAACCCTAGGAATGGTATTGCTGGGTCAAAGGATATGAAAATTCCAGATTGCTCTCCAGAAAGGCTGGATCAGTTTACAACTCCACCAGCAATGCATTAGTGTTCCAGTTTGCCCACATCTTCTCCAGCATTTGTCATTTTCCTGTTTTGTCATTTTTTTTTTAAAGCAATCGGGGTTAAGTAACTTGCTCAAGGTTACATGGCCAGTTATTTCTGGGTATGATGCTAATAAGTATCTGAGCCCGGATTTGATCCCCAGGTCATCCTGACTCTGGGGCCGGTGCTCTTACTTGCTGAGCCACCTGGCCACCCCTGAACTTGAGAGATTTGTTGCTGATTTTCAGAGATTTCAAAATCAGGTAAGATTATAAAGTTTTCAGGTTATAGACCTAATAAATTGACTTTAGTTACTGATAACATCCTAGCTCTGCTACTAATAGGATGATAAGTATTACCTGTGTGATTCTGGGCAAGAGTGATTTTTCTGTCCTAGGTAGTTTTCTAATCATTTAAGTGTGTTCTGAATCTCTGGTACAGGTCTAGTCATTCCTTACCACCCCAAACCTCCCTCCTCCTCAAAAAGGAAAAGGGTGGTAAATAAACATTTCGAAAAGGAATCAGTTGAGTCATTTTTCAGTCATGTCTGACTTCTTTTTGAGCTCATTTGGGGTTTTCTTGGCAAAGATCCTAGAGTAGTTTGCCATTTCTTTCTTTGGCTCATTTTACAGATGAGGCAACTGAGGCAAACAGGGTGAAGTGACTTGCCCAGGGTCACACAGCTAGTAAGTGTCTGAGGCTGATTAGAAAGATGAGTGTTCCTGAGTATAGGCCCAGCATTGTGCACTGCAGTGCCACCTAGCTGCAAAGAAAAGGAAGGCTTGATAATAAATTTACAGTATGAGGGTTTTTTTTAAGTCTTTATTTAGCATTCCTGTGAGGAAAAAGGCAGTGGCAGGCCCTGGTGGTGAGCTATGGTTAGTTCCTGTTAGACAGTCCCCTGACTGTCCCCTGTTAGACAGGCCCCTTGGTGATGAGCTTGATTATCCCTTCTGGTTCTTCAAAACTGATGAGATTGAGACTCTGACCTGCCTTAGAGCTGAGCCAGGAGATACCACCTTGAAGCAATCCAGTGAGGAGGCTGCTGGGGGGCCAGAACCCTCATTAACCATGTCCCTGGCTCCAGCCTGTGTGGAAGTAAGGTAGGAGTGGTGACAGGGCATTGGCTCTGTGGGATTATGTGCCTCCTTATTCCTCTGGCAGGAGGACCTGATTGAAAATTTGAAAACTGGGGAATAGAATCACTTTAGTAAAAGAAGGAATATTCATCCGAAGATAACTGCTCCCTCAGTTCAGATGGGACAAGCAAAAAACTCTTAGGCACGTGAATTTGCAACAGATACTTTGCAGAGCAATTTGACTTAAAAACGAGGTACATAAATATAGCGTGGAATCCTGCTCATGCCACTCTTTGGTCTTAGGCAAGTCACTTTACTTTTTTTGGGCCTTCGTTTCTTCCTTTTTTAAATGATCACCCCATGAGCGTCTTCATACGTCTTGCCCTGGGTATTGTTTGTGGTACTTGCTTCATGTGTAAGATTCCTGGTTACAGCTTTGGTAAGAAAACTCTTAAGGTAGAGAGTATTAGCCTCAGACACTTGACAAGCTTACTAGCCGACAAGCTTACTAGCCGTGTGACTTTGGGCAGGTCACTTAACCCCAACAAAAAACAAAACAAACAAAAAAAACCCCACGCAAAAATAAACAAATAAATAAATGAAGGTAGAGAGTATTAAAAGGAGGGCTCCCCAGGTGGTGAGAGACCTTGAAACTGACATGAGGCCAGGTCGAAGGCACTATATGTAGATGCTTAGCCTGGGTGACAGGATGTTATAATAGATACTGTTAATATTTGGAGGGATTAAAAAAGGGATTAAATTTATTTTGTGTGATCCTTGAGGAGGGGCAGTAGGTAGGAGTTAGGATATATTCAAGGCAGATTTGAGCTCGATGTAAGGAAAAACTGCTTAATGATTAGAGCTATATTGGCTATGTGTGGGGGTATTGGTTAGACTCTGGTCTCTGGGGGCCTTTCCACCACTGAGATTCTTTGATGGTATCCCTTTTACCGTTCTGGAATGGCTGCTTTGTAGAACAGAGTTTTCATATTCACTGCATTCCTTCAGCCACTTTATTATCAGACTGTTATATAGTTGGTTCTGTTTTGTATGTTGCCAAAAGGCTTCCAAAATTATTTATTTGTGACAATTATTGAGAATATTCCTAGTTGATGATAGGAAGAAACTGAAATGCAAATGGTATTAATGAGTTATGACATGAAATACATACTATGTGCATGTTTTCTCTTATTTGCATTTTTGTCTGTCTGGTAGATCCTTAACTGCTGAGTAAAAGTCATATGTAGAATGATACAACAGAGGATAGAATAAAACCAAACAGCTTTTTGTAAGTGACCCGACATTTTCTGGAAATGAGGAAGTATGACAAGAAGAAACGAAGGTGACACCTTTAACAACTATGAATAGATCCTGCCCAAAGGATAGTGGTGTTTACAAAGATGAAATGTGGATTTTGTGTTGCAGAAAATGTGAAAGTGTTTATACAAATGGCATCAGTGCAATTAAAAATGGAACAGTAAACTGGGAAATGGTCTTTGCAGCAGATTTTTTCAGTAAGGGTCTGATGTCTGAAATAGAGAATTGATTCAAATATGTTGGTAGAAGATTGATAGTCAAAGGATATGAATGGATAGTTCTCCAAAACTGCAAGCTGTCAACATAATATGAAAGTATAAAGAAATGGGGAAACGACATGACAATTTTCTTTCTTCCTCCTTCGCCTTCCTTTCTCATTTCTTTTTGCCTTTGCTTTAAACTTTATTTTTTCCCCGCACATTGTGATACTTGTAGCTTACTCTTCAGCTTCATTAATTTATTCTTTTTTAATGTTTTGTTGATGATTCTCTTCTTCTCACTGTCACTTCCCAATGCCCCCAACTTTTTCCTCCTCCCCAACATACTTTGTAACAAAGGACAGTCAACCAAAACCAAGGAACACCCTTGCCATATCTGATGGCTTATTGTGCTACACCTATAATCACCCACTCGACTGTAGGACTTATTCGTCCTCGGAAGTTTTGAGTTATCTCTTTTAAAAAGCTCTATTTCCTCTGTGTTATTATGATCATTACTTCACTCTGTTTCACTCTGTTTATAAGATCGCTTCCCCCAGCTTTAGAAATCTTTATATTTGAAATGTTTTGTCTAATAACTGGGTATGCATTGATTAGACACCTAGTTATTTTTAAAATAATGAAGTTTGAATTTAAGAATAGATATCCTTGGGCTTAGGCTTAAGAGGTATACTTCAGATTTAAAGTATTGAAAATTGCATCTTGTGACAGTTGCTTATTGAAATTATAACTTGTGCTTAGTTATAAGCATGTACTAAATCCAGTCACAAAGATGCATAGAAGAAATCTTGCAAATATTTAAATAGAATGTTGTGGAGTTTTCCTGGGACACAAGTTGTTCAGTACTTGGTTTTATGGTCATTTATGTTACCAAGTGATATGCGTCCCCCCAGATCACCAAGCTATGCAAAATTGAGCAATTAAAAACCACAGGGCTTATGGAAAATATGGAATTGGTGGTACAACACAGAACCTTGGTCAGTGGAATTTTTAAAAAGAAACCTAATAAAAATGGTAGCACAGTTTGATACATATAAAATGGTTAGGAACTGTATAAATACCACAATAAATATTGGTGACACCCATAGTCTTTGGCTGCTGCTCATCCTGCTCCCTGATTCCCACAGGAGCCAAGATGGCAAAGTCTTAAGCTGCTGGGGGATTCAGGACTGAAGGGGGAGGGGTATGAATCAACGGCCCTTGGCCCAGAGCTCCTACTGCATCAGAAGATGTACAGTAAATATGACACTGTCTCATTCCTTTCCCAGGCTGCACTCCAGGCTTTCCCTATCATGTCCCTGAGCCAGGTTGCCCTTCTTGCAAATGTGGACTAAGTTTTGACATTTTATCAACTTCAGCCAGTTTTGAAAAAGTAACCAACTTGGAAATGCCAAATTTAAAATCTGTAGAGAAATGCAAGGCACACAGAGCTGCCCATAATCGTGAATAATTATGATTGATTATCTCCCAATCTCTGCGAATTATCTCCCTATAAAAAAAGTATTAAGACAGTGCACTGAGAGCACATTCTCCAATCACCTCCAAATACCTGTCTGTGTAGGAGAATAACTCCTATCCCATTTATTCATTTCAGTGGAAGCAAGAACACAAGAATTTTTTTTTTTTTAAGCAATTGGGGTAAAGTAACTTGCTCAAGGTTACATGGCCAGGTGTTTCTGGGTGGATGCTAAGGGTCTGAGCCCGGATTCGATCCCCCAGGTCATCCCAACACTGGGGCCAGTGCTCTTAGTCGCAGTGCTACCTGGCCACCCTGAGAACACAAGAATTTTGATAAAGTCAATTAAAGTAGCATGTGTGTGATACTTTAAGAATGACCTAATTAAAGAGACACTAAAGACATTGTTCCAATGTTCCACCCTGGTATAAATGAATTTTCATTGATAATATGTGAAGTTACTAAAAGCATATCTTAGTATAAGTCAATATTATGGTTAAAAGTCCAAAAATGTGCCATCAGAGCCTAATAATTTGTTAAAATATATTAAAATAATATTAAACATCAATTCAAGAATCTGAAGTCAATTAGATAAGTCCACCAATAAATGTGATACTTAACCTTGAAAAAGACTTAAACTTTGATTGGAATTGGGCATCTTTAGGGTTGCAGCTTGGGAGTTATTGTGAAGTGATGGCAGTTTTCTACGTTCTCGGTATTGAGTCTAATGGCTGAAATCTCACATAAGCGAATGTGAAATTGCCTTGTGCTCCACAAGTTCTCTAATATGTAAGTCACATTGGAACAAATGGGGGTTTTCCACACACGCACTATAGCAGAACCACCTGAGCTAACCTAAGCCAGACAGTGAAGACTTGATTTCATTTTGATTGCAGGAAGAAGAAACTGGAGGCACTAGTGATGCATCTGCAGATGATGTTGTTGCCGAGTGGCAGATGGAAAGCTCCTCTAGGTACTTGTGACTGTGCTTCTTCCACATCCTTCTTCAGTTTGGTTGAAGATAAGTCCTGAAAGTTGCATGAATCTGCTGAAATACAAATGAAAATAGCATGTGTCTGTCTCAGCACTGCACATGGGAATCGTGTTTCGGTCTCAGACACCTTGGGAGTAATATTTGAGATAATACTTAGATTGGTTTAGAAAGTCTCTGATCAGAACCTGTTTCATCAGCCAGTCACACTGCTATGTGGAACCTCTTAGCTGCCACAACTTCTTTTTTTATTAAAAAGCATCTCACTACAAATAATTTCAGTAATACAGTAATACATTTTCTCCTTCTGCTGGCACAAATGCCCACCATGTATACATTTTTAAAATAAGCATGTCAAATTTAAATGAACCAAACACTTGATTTTTGTTACTAAACTCTTCTGCACATTTGTTTTATTCGCAGTGATTCATCAAGTGATTATTCTGATTGGACAGCAGATGCAGGGATTAACCTGCAGCCTCCAAAGAGACAAACCAGACAGACAACACGGAAAATATGTATCAGCTCTGAGGAGGAAAATTTGAAGGATGCTAAATCACTAGAAGAAAAGAAAAATAAACCAAAACAGACAAGAAAAAAGGTCTGGAATTTGAGGGCTGAGTTTTTTGGTCTTGCATATGTTTTGAGTGCTAAAAGACTAAATGGATTTAAAATTCACTTTGTGATAACATGTAACCTAGTTTTAGAAACTGGGGTTTTTTTTTCCTGTTCTCTAAAGGCAGTTTTTATTCTTTGGATTATTTTAAGTTGTCATGCAGAGTTATAAAATATTCAGATAGTGTGAATCTTTTCTCTAATAGTCTGGAATTTATGTAATTTTTTTACCTCTGGAAATGTAGCAGAAGTAAGTTGTATTATACATAATTCCTTTATTATTAGTTTTTTTTGTTTCATTTAAATTTTTTTTTTTGTTGTTTGGTGACAGTTTTATTTCTAATTTTTAGCTTTTACTGGTAATGATGTATGATCCCTCTATTTCTTTGAATCTGAAATACTATAGTTAAGCATTTTGTTGCCTCTTTCATTGATAGATTGAGATGTAGCATCAGCAAAAACATTGTTGATTGCACTTTATTTCATGTACTATCATAGAGCAGAATTGCTTGTATTTAAGATAGAATATATATTTAAGAATGATTAGTATTTCTTGATTCGGTTTGGCTGGCACCTGAAAGACTTGCATTGTCAGGAAAGTTTTTTTTTTTTTTTAAAGCAATTGGGGTTAAGTAACTCGCTCAAGGTTATATACACGGCCAGTTATTTCTGGGTGTGGTGCTGAGTATCAGAGCCCAGATTTGATCCCTAGGTCATCCCGACACTGGAGCTGGTGCTCTTACTTGCTGTGCTGCCTGGCTGCCCAAGGGAAGTTTTTATTAGTTCTTGAAAGAAAATGTTTGCAGATGAAATGTTAGGATATATTCTGGACCAGCTATGTTTAATGTTTGATATGTTATTGTCCATGTATTTCTGATTATAGATTTCTCAATTTTATTTTTAAGAAACCTAGTGGACTGCCTGCTGTAACAGGTGAACCCAGTGAAGAGTGGCTTGCACCCCAATGGATCTTGGATACCATCCCACGCCGTTCCCCATTAGTTCCACAGATGGGAGATGAGGTGATTTTCATTGATTGCTTTGCATAGTTATGAAAGCTAGTCATTTTTTTCTCTAGTGACTTCACTTCTAAGAGTTGAATTGAGAAGAGATTTATAAGTTTACAGAAGAGAACAAAAGGAGAGGCAGAAAGACTCAGAAAGGTTTGAAATTTGCACTGTGAATTTACAAAGAAAAGCAAGATTTGGACAGATTTGGAGTTTCCTGTACAGTTCTCTTTTTCTATTCTTCGGTGTATATGGAAATGCCTATTTTATTTGGTGTTAGTTTAGAATAAGAATTAAAAATTTGTGTTTTTTTTTTCAAATTTAAAACAGCAGCTATTGCAATTGATCCTAAATGCAAGTTCTAATTCTGGAAGACTGGCATTTTTCAGAACATCATCAACTTAATTGGAAAAGTTCTAAAAAATAAAAAAATACTACTTCCTTTTGGGCATTTTATTGAATAAATTAGTGAATATAGTTAACCATATTCGGAATTGGCTAGTACAGAATTTATAAAATCTCTTTAAAGAAGAAGTCATAGCACTTAATTTCCGTATGAAAATTGTGATGTTATTGCTGCGGCACCACAAGGTTTGTGTAGTTTCTCCCCCACATTACCGAAACGTCAGTTTAGATTGCTGGCAGGTCATTCATTGGATAGGAGAGACATTCTGTTGCCTGAAGTGTAATTAAAGCCTTTCTGCCCAAGCAGAACTTTGGGAGAGCTTAGGCTCTGCTGGCTTGGAAGATTTGGGGTTACTCCCACATGGTTAAGAGACAGCTGAGGACAACTTTTGTTGAACAAGGAAACGTTGAAAGTAGCAGTACTTTTGCAGTGTTAGAACCTGTTTGCAAGACTGCGTTTACAAAATTAGATGTGTCAAAGTACCTAAACACATATTACATCTTGGCCAAGCATCAATTTTCATTGTTTAAATATTTTGTTTAGTGCAAAAGGACCTAAGGACCCTATAATTTTTTGACCATTTTACAAATACTAGCATAACTATTGGTTTTCTTAATGAGAGACCTTGTTCCACCTCCAGGAGAGTTGATATCCTGCTGGCTGATACACTATTATAGGAACCAAAGCCTTTCCATTTTGGTCACGTAGGAAGACATTAAGCTGTTGCAACAAAGTAGAAGAGTGGCTCATAGGCTTTTGTCAGAAAAACCAAAGGAGGGGGCCAGCAGAGGTGGCAATATCATGTCCAAAGGCAACAAGAAGCATCACTGAATGGGCTCCTTGATCATCTTGATTTGCAATTCTCATGATGCTTTGGGAGATCCTTGAAGATAGTGATAGTTTTTGTACCAACATGTTGCCAAGGTTGAAGAAGTAGAGAAATTCTATGAAGAACTTGACAACTTACTCCTAACCAGTATTTTCACTTTTTAGATTCAAATTTTATTTATTATGAACTTAAATATGAATATTTTACCTTAGTAACAAGTGCCCTTATCTCTGTCCACTTCCAAACTGTTTTGGTACTTTTCTGTGTATTTTTCAATATACGTTTCATTTAATGTTTCATTCTTCAGTTCTTAACCTTGGTATCTCAATTCTCCTCTTCACTTGTAACAGATGAGTACAGACGAGGATATTGACACATTGGCTGTGTCCTTCCAACCGATTCCACATAGTTTGCTACTTGGTGACATCAGGGCAGAGATAGACATAGGGGACTGTGATGAAAGACATGTTGAAATAAGTGGTTTGGGAATATATAATATAGAGGGGAAATGGTTGAAGATTATTCAGCATCCCCCTCCCTGCATACTATGCAGACTTTCTTTAGGAAGATTTCCCCAAAGCCCTGAGTATAGCAAACTCCAAATAACTTAAACAAAACAAAAATGAAATGAACTCTTATGTTAGAACCCCAAAATGACCGATTATTGATGTGGTAGTTATTTCTGAATTAGTTTTCATTATATAGCGAAATCAACTGATCAGAGCAAAGGTCAAATTTTAAGATCAAGTTGGATCAAAGATTAAAGATTAAAAAGCACCCCACACAATCCTAGCATGCCCTATTTGACCAAGCTGCTGTTATTAGTGCTGTTTCTGTGATCAAGTAGATGTTTAATAATTGCTGATCGATTCTGAAAAATGAGAAATAGATGAATGTCAGAGCTAGCTTTATTACCATTACTTTGGCAAGTTTAACTGCTTAACATTCACAGAGACCAAAAGAAACCACTTTAACCAGCAAACACTTATGTCTCCTTACAAAAAAAAATGGCAGCTAAGGATAAAACTAGATGAAAGTACAAATTCAGTGGTGGAGAAAATGAGTCTGTAGAAACTTTACATTAACCTCAACTAAGCCATTTTGCCCCACGAGCATTTTTTTAAGTGAAAATTAGAACAACAAACTGACCTTCTAAAACATATCTATAGGAGCTTATTCACATAATTGATAATAATGTAAGAACCACATTTGGGTCTGTCAGTGTGTTAGGTGGAAGTAGAAATAGCATTCAAGGAAATCAAGGTGGGAAAATAAACTGGACCTGACCCAATATGGACAGAAAACATCCCTGCTAGAGAGGACATACTTTCAAGCAATTTAGGTATAGATTTTCAAGATTTCTCAAAGAGGGGTAGCTAGGTGGTGCAGTGAATACAACAGCAGCCCTGGAGTCAGGAGGACCTGAGTTCAAATCCAACTTCAGACACTGAACACAACTAGCTGTGGGACCTTGGGCAAGTCACTTAATCCCAATTTCCCTACCTTCCCCCCTCCAAAAAGCAAAAAAAAAAAAATATCTCAAAGGTGAATTCTAAAAGGACAAGCATGATCATGGTATTACTATGCAAAACAAACCTGGTGTGGTGGAGATTATCCAAAATTGTTTACTACTGACTCATGTGCCTTCTTCCTTTACATTCTGAATTCTGTTCTTTTAGTTTATTTTGAACTATCCGGGTAATGCAGTTCCAAACTGTATAGGTCCCCGGAATCAAAAATTAACACGTAAATTGCCCTTAGAAAGTAGTAGCCTCTACATAACTTCTGTAGTGTCCTGATTCATACTACTGGGCAATTGACGTTCTTCATTGGATTCCGTCTAGCTGTCTTATACATGAGTGAAGCCTCATCCCCTTTATTACTATGAACATAGCAAATGTTCGTTGTTAATGGTTGTGTGTTTGGAGGATTGGCTTTATATTACGCTTTGCAGATACTGTTACAGGTAGTCGTGTATGGAAATCTGACTTAATGAGCATTCGCTTCTAGAATGGTTGTTAAATGGCTTGGCACTATCTTGTCTCTGTCTTCGTGTGTGTGTGAACGATTGCTGTTACCTAGACATTAAATCCTTTAAGTCATTCCGTTTTCTTTTCCTCCTGTAGCACTTCTGTGCCAAGGGTGAGCGCTGGAACATTTTTGGTGGTTGACACAAACAGAAGATGGTGTTTGTCAGAGCGTTTGGGTGTATGGAATTTCGAAATGACATTTTATTTAATAGCTTTCTTTTCTCCTTTAGCTTATATATTTTAGGCAAGGCCATGAAGCTTATGTGCGGGCTGTAAGAAAAGCAAAAATATACAGTGTTAATTTACAGAAACAGCCATGGAACAAAATGGACCTCAGGGTAAGCTTACCAGGTTCACGAACCTCTATCTTTGAAGTACCCTTGCAAATGAATTAAATAGTTTATTACCTTGGAAGACTCTTGCAGTAGTTTCCCTACTTCCAGCTTCTCTCCCTTCCACACGGCAAGGTAAGCAGTAGTTGTAGAACACTGTCACTCTTACACACAGAATGTGCAGTGGCTCCCACAGCCTTCACCAGCTGGACTCTAATCTACTTCTGCAAGCTGAATTCCGTGTTCCTCCAGTTCATGTCCTCAGCGTCCCCAGTGAACTGGTAGACTAGCTCTGTGTAACATTCTTTCTCCTTTCTTGCATTTATTTGTAACCTCCTCTCTCCTCCCATGCATTTATTTGCACCATTCTTGGAATATATTTCCTGTACCCTCCCACCTCAGAGAAGTCCTGGTTATATTTCAGATTTAAACTGTTGTGGGGGGAATTGCTGGATTTGGGAGTCAGGAAGACTTGAGATTAATCCTGCCTCAGACACTTACTAGCTCTTTGACCCTGAGCAAGTCACCCTTTCTCAGCCTGGCTTTCCTCATCTGTAAAATGGGGACGATAATAATAATACCTAGCTCACAAGATTGTTGTTGTTAGGATCAAATTAGTTACCATGGGTGAAGTGCCTAGAGTGCAGTCCATCTGTGTACATGTTTTATCCCCTCAAAAGTGCTCCTTGACGGCACTTAACAGTAGTTGTTGAATTTCCTGACTAGTACTCACATTTAAAGAGCTTGTATTGATACATGCCAGGCACTGTGGTTACAAGTATTGGGTTTCCAAATGGAAAGCAAGTAAGAGTAGTCACTCCCTTCAAGGATTGGGGCTGGCTGGGCCCTGCCAGCCCTATCATAGCCAAGGACTTGGGCAGAGGCAGATTCTAGGCTAGTGGTGGAGAGAATGGTCCACGTAGAGTTGACATGATACGGAGGGGTCTGGACAGTGACATGGCACCCAGAGTTGAATTGAAGGTGGTGTGTCACATTTCCATTTTTTAATTTAATTTTTGTAGTTGTCATCTGTTTTTTTTTTTTTTTTTTTTCTTCCTGGCCTAGTGGGAACATCAGCAGTAAAAACGGGAGTTCAGAATTGAGGAGCGTTTAGCTGATGGGAGCTCGCTTTCTTAGAGCCTTGTGGGTTTGCATAGTGCTTCAAAGATAATGTCTTCATCCTCACAACAACTCACAAGTTGATGCTGTTACTATCACCATTTTACAATCGAGGAAGTTCAAGGTTATATCATTAGAATGAACCTCGTGCCCATTTCCAGTAATAATCTTGGATGTTTGTGTGGTTCTGCTATTTTACTAAGTATTTGCAGGATAGGATATATTTGACAAGTCTCGACAACAGTTTGGATGTGAGGAGTGAGAGAAAGAGTGAAGCATCAAGGCTGCCCCCTAAAGTTGGGAGCGTGGGTGAATGGGAAGATGTGGTACCCTCCACAATAATAGGGAACTTAGGAAGAGGGAAGGGCTTAGGGCACAGGGGTGGGGAACCTGTGACCCCCTCAGTCCTAGGGTGTGGCCTTTTGACTGAATCTGTTTTATATAACAAATCCTTTTATTAAGGGGATTTGTTCTGGAAAGTTTGAATTGACTTAAAGGACTGCACTTGAAGAATTAGAGGGCCACATATGGCCTGAAGGCCACAGGTTCCCCAACCCTAGAGGAGGAAAGATAATGAATTCAGTTTTGGACATGATGAGTTTGAGGTGTGTATGGGGCTTTGAGTTAACATCTGCCAGTAGGTGGGGGAAGATGTGAGACCAGAGGTAAGGAGAGAGGTTAGAGCTGGATAAATAGAATCATCTGCCTAAAGATGGTCATTGAATACATGAGTACTGATGAGGTCATCAAGTGAGATCACATTGAGGGAGAAGAAAGCTTTGTGGAGCACCCACGGTTAGCAGATATGACCCAGAAGAAGATCCACCAAAAGAGGCTGAGAAGATGCTTTGTATGTCACTGATACATTGAGTATCTGTTGAATTGAAATCAGCCAGTTTTTCTTATGAAGACGAGATAAGAAGAGGCATATTTTATTTTATTTTATTTTTTTATATTTGAATATTTGATTTTAAAACTTTCAATTCCAGATTCATTCCCTTCCCCCCCTGCCACCCACCCCCACTGGGGAGACAAGCGGTTCAGTATAGGTTGTACATGTGCGGCTAATGCAAAACAATAACATAGTAGATGTATTATAAAAGACTGACTATATTTCCCTCCCTCCTATCCCACCTCCCACTTGTTCTATTCTCTACTTTGATCCTGTCCCTTTTCACAAGTGGGTTGCTTCCAACTTCCCTCCCCCCCATCCTGCCCTCCCTTCCATCATCCCCCCTCAGATCCCCTTCCCCCTCTATTCTCCTGGAGGGTGAGATCCCCTATTTAGTGTGTATTTCCCTCCCTCCTCAAGCCAGATTCAATAGGAATAAGGTTGACCCATCCCCTTTTGCCTTCCTATTCTTCCCCTCCATTGTAACCATTTTCCCTTGCCTCTTCTGTATGAGATAGTTTGCCCCACTCTGTCTCTCCCCATCTCCTCTCATTATATTCCTCTCTCACCTCTTAATTTCACCTTTTAAGTATCATCCCTTCCTGTTAAATTGGTCCCGTGCCCTCTATCTATGTATACCTGTAAACGTATATACACACATTCACATATGTATTCATATGCCCGCATACCTTCATATAAAGACATATACATATATACACACACATATATATATTTCTAATCCCTTCAACTACTGAGAAAGGTTTCATAAGTTACAATTATTGTTTTTCCATGTAGGAATGTTAATAGTTCAACTTTGGCCAGGTGGCTCAGCGAGCAAGAGCACCGGCCCCAGTGCCGGGACGACCCAGATCAAATCCGGGCCCAGACACTCAGCACCACACCCAGAAACAACAACCGGCCATGCAACCCCGAGCAAGCCACTCAACCCCAATTGCTTTAAAAAAAATTGTTCAACTTTGATAAGTTACTTATTATTTCTTTTCCCTGTTTACCTTCTCATGCTTCTCTTGCTTCTTGTATCTGAATGTCAAATTTTCTATTCAACTCTGGTTTTTTCAGCAAGAATGCTTGAAAGTCCTCTATTCCACTGAATGACCATATTTTCCCCTGAAACATGATACTCAGTTTTGCTGGGTAGGTGACACTTGGTTTTAATCCCAGCTCCCTTGACCTCCGGAATATCACATTCCAGGCCCTTCGATCCCTCAGTGTAGAAGCTGCCAGATCCTGGGTTATCCTGATTGTGTTTCCACAATATTCAAATTGTTTCTTCCTGGGTGCTTGTAATATTCTCTCCTTAATCTGGGAATTCCGGAACCTGGCTATAATATTCCTAGGAGTTTTCTTTTTGGGATCTTTTTCAGGAGGTGATCGGTGGATTCTTTCAACCTCTATTTTGCCCTCTGGTTCTAAAACATCAGGGCAGTTTTCTTTGAGAACTTCCTGGAGGATGCTTTCCAGGCTCTTACTTTGGTCATGGCTCTCAGGCAGTCCAATAATTTTTAAATTATCTCTCCTGGATCTATTTTCCAGGTCAGTGGTTTTTCCGATGAGATATTTCACATTGCCTTCTATTCTTTCATTTGTTTGGATCTGTTTAACAGCATCTTGATTTCTCATAAAGTCATTAGCTTCCATTTGCTCCAATCTAATTCTGAAGCAATGATTCTCCTCAGTGAGCTTTTGAGATTCTTTTTCCATCTGGCAAATTCGGCTTTTTAAGACATTCTTCTCCTCATTGCCTTTTTGAGCCTCCTTTGACATTTGAGTCAGTCTGTTTTTTAAGGTATTATTTTCCTCAGTCAGGCTGTTGACTCTCATTTCATAATTTTCTTGCATTGTTCTCATTTCTCTTCCCAATTTTTCCTCCACTTCTCTTATCTGCTTCTTAAGGTCCTCTATGGCCTGTACCCAGCTTGTATTTTCCTTTGAAGCTTTTGGTGCAGGGGTTCTGACTTCACTGATTTTCCTCCTGTTCCATGCCTTGCTCCTTCTTATCCCCAAAATAGGAGTGTAATGTTGGAATCTTCTGTCTGCTTTGTTTCCTTTGCCTGCTCATTTTGCCACTCAATGATTTGAATTTTGGGCTTTTTGCCACAGTAGGACTCTGCCACCAGACAGGGGAGTTTTTGTCCCAAACGCTCGGGTTTTCTCAGCTGCCGGAGGTATTAGATGGGTGCCCTCTCTGAGGTCTCCACACGCTCTGGCAAGCTGGACACACACCCCAGGACCTCCACCCTAGACTGCAATCCAGATCCAAGCAGGTTAAAGCAAGAGCGATGACCCCTCAGACTGGTGCTTGGTCCCCCTACACTGCAGGCCAGGAGCTGAAGCCGCCACGTGGCGCTGGCAGGCTGTGCTCTCAGCAGTTTCTCGCCCCGGGGGTAAAAGGCATGCACTCCCACTTACTGGGTCTCAAAGTCCAGACTGCACTGGCCTCTCACCTTGTCCTTTGCATCTATGTGTTGATAAATATGGAAACGGCCACAGCTGCTGCTGATCTGGAGTCCCTCTGGCAGGCGGCTGGTCAGGCCCGCCCTGGGGCTAAAGCCTCGGCGTGGTGCTGGTGTTGCGCTGGCCGATTCCTGCCGGCCTGCCGGGCTGTTCTCAGCGGGAGGTTAGCTTCTCTGTGTCATTTTGTGGGTTCTGCGGCTCCAAAGTTTGTTTAGAGTCCCCTTTTTACATGGATTGGGGAGGGACGGTATATTTTATTTTAGTAGTAGGAATTTGGAAGGTGAGTTCAAGTGAAGCACATGGGGTGTTGGGCTGTGTAGTTGAGCCTGCCTCTGCACATTTAGAAGCAGGACAAGAAACTGCATTGAGTTCTTTGGACTCAACTGTGTGCTTTTACGCATGGACAAGATTCCTCCTCAAGAGTTCTTTCTAGCCCTATGATAGTAGAAGAGGGATGATTTATGGCCTTTCTTTATGATAAAATAAAATGTGTATGTTATGCAATTATATCAAAGCATATTTCTTTGGTCTCCTCTGAATAGGAACAAGAATTTGTGAAGACTGTGGGAATCAAATATGAAATTGGACCACCTACACTTTGCTGCTTGAAACTCGCGTTTCTGGATCCCATCTCAGGCAAAATGACTGGAGAATCTTTTTCCATTAAGTAAGTAGCACATTGTGGTCATGGAACCTTTTTTGTCAAATTCAGCGATAAGGTTTTATCAAATCCCTTCTTCGCATGCAGCAGAGAACAGCTCCTGCTGTTCCTTAGTTGTGACGTATTAGAAGAAATTCCCCAGACAGTCCTAGCCTTGAGCTCTGTCCCATCTTACTGTAGACGTGTAGAACATTGATGGCTCTCCTTATTCCTGGTGGCTTTTATTTTCATGGCCAAATTTTGAATTTTTAGCAACTTAATTAGAGCTTTAAATTCTGTTTAATGTTTTGCTAAACTTTTATCTGACCCGGTAAATTTATTTATATTTTTGCTTATTTTTTTTTGGAGGGCACTTGGGGTTAAGCGACTTGCCCAAGGTCACACGGCTAGTTTTTGTGTTAAGTGTCTGAGGCTGGATTTGAACTCAGGTCCTCCTGACTCCAGGGCCGGTGCTTTATTCACTGCACCACCTAGCTGCCCCTGTAAATTTATTTTTAGTGGTAATTTTTGTCAAGCAAATTGACAGGAAAATTTTCTCACTTTTGAATATGTTTAATAAGTTAGGCACAGCTTCCATCAGACAACCCTTGGTATGCCTGCATGTGTGTGTTTGGTGTACCTCATACCTCCAAGGACTTCCCTCGCAAGATACTTGCATTTCCTGTTTCTATACCTTTGTATCTTTATATTGACAACCTTGATATTGATAGGCCTTCAGTGAGTGGGAACATATAGTTAGGACAGAAGAGGCCTTGGCCTTGGAGGCAGGACACCTGTGCCTGTGTCTGTCTGAGAGCAGCTAGCTGGTTCATCTCTACCTGCCTCTGTGCATTTTTCTGTAAAGTGGGGCTTATAATTCTGTCTTTGCCTGCTTTATTAGGTTATCAGAGAAAGAGTTTTTTGAACCTTCAGGCACTAGCAAAATGGGAGTTTATTAGTATTGACTCTACACTTTAGGGGGATAGGGGTTAGACTTACGGATTTCATTGGTATAGTGAACTCTTTGGCATCTCACTGCAACTTACAGGATCAGAGTTGCCTAGGCACTGAGAAATTAAGGGCCTTTCCACAGGGTGTATAGCCGTTGAGTGGTACACGCAAGGCATTATTTATAGAAATATATCATTTTTTTTCTACAAAGGTACCATGATATGCCAGATGTTATCGATTTCCTTGTTCTCCATCAGTTTTATAATGAAGCCAAAGAAAGGAACTGGCAGACTGGTAAGTAGATTTTGGCCACCTTTTATGGATAGTACTTTAGGGCAAATAAATGGGTTCTTTGTTATTGTTGCTGACTAATAGATCTCAGAAATGTATTTGTATTGGAGCAGAAGAGTGTGGTATTAATGGTGATAGCACAAATGTCATTAGCTAAAACTTGTACCAGCTTGTTATCTCCATTGCTTTTCAATTTGCGAATGAAGAGTTAGTGAAAATGAGCGATATGTCTGAAGACGGGAGAGTTGGCACGAGATGTGGCCAGCTTGCTGGCATTTGCAACAGAAGAAACTTGAATGAAATCATAGGCTTCTCTCTGTGACATAATTTCAGAAACTTAGCTATTGCACCCACATGTTTTTTTTTTTGCTTTTTGGAGTGGGGAAGGTAGGGCATTTGGGGTTAAAGGACTTGCCCAAGGTCGCATGGCTAGTTTTTTGTAAGTGTCTAAGGCAGGATCTGAACTCAGGTCCTCCTGACTCCAGGGCCAGTGGTCTATTCACTGTGCCATCTAGCTGCCCCATGCACCCACATTTTCTATGGATCTAAACCCATTAATTTCTGTCAGTCTTTTTTAGATCTCTTCATTTTTATCCTCTGCAACTTATAACGTTATTAACAAGAAGATTCTGTCGCTATACCACCTGTTGTGTAATTTGAATGATTTTCAAACCAGAAATATTGTCATTCATCTAGACTTTAATTGGTGCACTTTCCTTGTATTTTCAGTCTTGATTTTGTCCATTCTCAATATTTCCAGGCTGAGGAATCTTAAAATGTAGAGATTCATATGACCTAAAATACAAATGTCTTTAAATCTTCTAATTCAGGAGTTCTCTTAGCCTTTCTTGGAAGATGCACTCTTTTGGCAAGCTGATGAAACCTCTTGATTACTTTTAAGGTTAACTTTTTAAAAATTAGTAATTGAAGGAAATCCTGAATTTCTGTTAGAGATTAGTGAAAAGAAAAATCTAATTATTTTCCTATCCAAGTTTATGGCCCTTTGGAAATGTTGAATGGAATGGGACCTGTAGATCCCAGGTTAGGAGCTCTTGATGTTACCCAACCCTTTCTTTTCCCAGATTCATGGGCTGAGAACCAAAAAAGTGAATCGGTTTCGACTGTACTCCTGCAACAGCTCTATTGTCCTTGGGTTCATCTTATTAACCGATCGCTCAGTCAGTCAGCATTTATTAAGCACTTGCTGTGTGCCAGGAGCTGTGCTGAGCACTGTTTTCTTTTCTCTGGAACTTCTTTAGTTCTACTGTTTCTTTTTTGAGTTGGTATAATCAAAGCTGCCCCATTTATTCCAGGTGCAGATGAACCCCTATTTTTATATAATCATACTTGATAACAATAATCATGTCATGTATTTTATTGACCTTTCTCAACACAGGAGAATCTTGGGTTTGTTGTTTTTGAACTTTTTTTTTTTCTAACTCTTCTCTGGTTACTACAGACTTTTTGGCTTACGTCAAAGCCAGTGATGAAAAAGCAGATGCGTCTTACCACATTGATGATACCTCCTCATGTAGATCCATTCTGTCTTGACTCCTTTTTTTTTACTTGAAATTTCTCTTGCTAGAAGAGTTGAATGTTAACTGAAATCTTGGTGTATATCCCTATGTTGTCCTTAGTCATTTACACAACTTTTAAATCAGACTCTCCCAAGCCAGGTCCCTCATTCTTTACAGAAGGGGCCACCTACTTACCATGAATACTTTTCCATTCAGAGCACTATCCTATTCATCATTCCAACTTATGAGCCAATTTCCTTTCCTTGAACAATCCTTTCATTCTCAGAATTTTGGCATGAAACCAAATCAGAGAGTTGGGTTTTTTTCAATCTGTATAATTTATGCCCACTTGATTCCCTGAGCTCAAACTTTTTGTTTTATTTCTTAAAATAGTAATTCCAAATGGACATCCACCCATACATAAATATACAAGAAATGTGTGTTTATATATAATCAGCAGCAGACTGTATTGTTACAAATGTATACACATACACACTTGTGTTAATGCATCCATTTCAATGACAAATGCTTGAATTCTACCCAAAGATGCCTGTGATTCCTTAATTTGTGGCAATTGCATTCAGCTGGAAAGCTTTACAATCCTTTACAGTGTGACTGATAGATAGTTTTCACCAAGTATGTGATAATTTGTATATAGTCAGTCACATATTAACCTGTACCTACGCCACTGTCAGTGACTGAACAGGATTAGTTTTTCTTTCATGAACATATTTTTCCCCATTTTTTTTGGAAGATAATGTTTCCATACCTGACATTTCCCAATATACTTATCTTCCCCACCCCCAATAAAGAAACAGTTTTAAGAAAACCAAACAACAAAAGAACCACAGCTTGACAACATAAGCATCATTCCATACCTCCCTGCCTCAGTATAGAAGAAATTATGTTTCTTCTTTTTTTCTGGGCCCAAGATTGCTCATTGCAATTAATTTTAGTTTACAAATTTCTTTGAACCTTAAGTATTAAATGAGTTATGCCACCAAAATGAGAATCAACCTGTTCTTGAATTAACTGACTCCTTTAGTTTAGTGGAAACCAAAGAGAGCAGTGTTGGATTGTGGATAGAAAGCCAGACACAGAGCCAGGACAACCTGGATTCAGGTCTTACTTCTCCTGTATAATGTACTAGCTGTATGACCCTGGGCAAATCACTTAATCCTTCACTCAGTTCCCTAGTCAGCTCTTCTAATCCTATAAAAGTTGCAGATTAATTGTGATCTGAATTAGCAGAGGAAATTTTCCTTACTGATAACTTTCTCCACTGATGAACTCACAAGTCTGCAGCCCTTTCCTCTTAAACCCACCCCCAAAAAAGGAATTCTGGTGTTATGGGGGTATCTGTGGTGTAATGGCAGAAGCACTGAATGTGAAATCAGAACGTTGGGTTCATATCCTAGCTCTGCTATATCTCTCATATCCCTGTGTCACTTGACAACTTCACTTGCTTTGTTCTTACGGTGAGGGTGTTGGGCTCGATGGCCTCTAAGGTTCCATCCAAATCCTAGGATTCTGTGGTCCTATATACCATGGAAAAGATTATATATGTGTGGGATCAGCTCTTTTGGAAAGCAATTTTGATCTGCACCTAAAAAGCTATTAAACTGTGCATGCCCTTTGACCTAGCAATGCCACTATTAGGTCTAATTACCAAAGAGATAAAAAAATGGGGAAAGGACCAATAGGTAAAAAATATTGTAATGGCAAAGAATTGGAATCAACAAGTTATGGCATATGCGTGTAATGGAATCCTAGTCTTGTATTATAAACTTAGGCAAAGTGAAATGAGTAGAACTAGGAGAACAATTTATATAATAACCAAAATATTTTAAAGACAAACAACTTAGGCTTAGAAACTCTGATTATCACAATGATCAACCACAATTCCAGGGGCTTGTGACCAAAAATGTTGCCCATCTCCAGAGAGAGAGCTGATGGACTTGGGGTATAGATTGAGCCATATTTTTTTTCCTTTGGCACATAACCAATGTGGGAATTGTTGTGCTTGACTATACATGCCAGTGTTGGAATGGTTTGGGTTTTTTTTTGCTTTCTCAGTGCAGGAGGTAGGAGGGAGAAAATAAACACCTCCAACGAAATAAAATCTATTTTTTTTAAAGGGGGGAAAGGATTATATCTATATAGTGTGGGGAACATCTAAACTGGAAGATGATATGACTTTGGTGATTCTTTTTGGTCCTTCCCATCTAAAGGGTGAATAGCATGATATGTAAAGAACTTCCCCAGTAAGAGGAAGTAACTAGCTCAGCCTGCAGGAGCTCAACAAAGTAGCTCCATTCAGTGATTATACTTGAGTAAGGGTTCTTGATCTGAACAGTGTGGGCATTTCCTCCAGTGGGCCAATGTCACCTCTTCTTTACCTGGGTGATTCTTGTATGGGACCTCTCATAAATCCTCCTCTAGAATCCCACCCAAGCCAATAGAGATCTTTTTCAAGGTCCTGCGATAATGTTGGGATCATATACATGGTCTTGATGCCTTGCACAGTAATACTCTCTGTCTTCCTCCTCTCTAAAGCTTCCTTCGTACCACTAAGTCCCTATACAGAAACCATGTACTCTTACCCAGCTTACCTAAAGCCTCATTCATGTTCATCTAACCTATAATTTTTTTTTTTTTTGGAGGGAGGAAGGCAAGGCAGTCAGTTAAATGACTTACCTAAGGTCACACAGTTAGTTAAATGTCAAGTGTCTGAAGCTGGATTTGAACTCCGGTTCTCCTAACTTCAGGCCTGGTGCTCTATTCACTGTGCCACCTAGCTGCCTCCTAACCTATAATTCCTAACCAATTTAGTTTTCTGAATTTCTGAGTAATCGTAAATTAGTATAAGGATAGTGTTTATTTAGCGTGTTAGATGCAGGCACAGTGAAAGCATATGTGACATTGGGCAGTGTGACTTGGAGGAGGAATACTCAGTAGCCAATGTAACTGTAATCTGGGAAATAGTAAATTATTTTCAGTATTCTGTATTTAAGAAGATAGAAAAAATATAATTTGAAAAAAACCCTTAGAAATGAATTACAATTCGCTAAAACATTTTAAGATGTTATGGTATGGGAAGGGATAACATTCAATTATCTCAAAAAATGTCTTTGCCTAGAATCCTTTATGGTTCTAGATACGTAGATTTTAGTTTGTTCAATGGGAAACATGAATGCCTTTTAAAGATTCTCTTTAACAAAAATTGTAGGTGACAGATTTCGCAGTATAATAGATGACGCATGGTGGTTTGGAACTGTGGAGAGTCAGCAGCCTTTCCAAGCAGAGTATCCTGACAGCTCCTTCCAGTGTTACAGTGTTCAGTAAGTATGGTGATTACAGTGGCCTTTTATCCACATTTCGTGCCACAGTATATAAATACATGTGGCTTTATAAACCTTCCTGAATATTTTTTATCTGAGAATATCATACCATTATTTAACCACCTAATGGTTGGTCCATTGTGTAAAACAAAGCCCTAGGACTCTGTTTCTTCCTTCCTCATATTTGTCTCTTTTATGTTTTTATTTGTATTAGACATGGATTCTCTTCTTTCTAAGACCATCTTGCTGAAATCTGTCCTCATGTGATTTGATGTAAATGATTAGAGTAGCAAGAAACTTGCAGCTAACATTTTATTTAATTTTGTGATTTGAGGAGTCCTGATGAACACACTGCAGCTTTTTCCTTTTTTAATTTTTCTCATAATTTTATGTCCAACAAATCTGGCATGATTTCCAATCATTCACTAGACCTTAATTTGGGGGGTTTACTCTCTATAGATTGGCAAAGAAGATGTTCCTAACTTTTTGGTTCACACTGAAGATAGCAGGGGAACTTAATTCATAGAAAGAAGAGATTTACAAAATGGATACCCTTTTTTCTTAAAAGCACAATTCCTAAAGTGGCCATTTCTTGCCTTTCTTCTTGACTCAGTATTAGATAGAAATTGGGGTTGAGGAGGTGATAAGGTCAATAGACTGACCCTCATAATTGGAGGTCATTGTCAGTAGCCTTTGTTTCTTAAGGGGTTTACTTTTGTCTAGGCAAAATGATCTCCCATCAAAAATGGCATTGTGCTTTTTCAAATAACACACAGAAGGTTCTATCTTTATGTCTGTCAAAACGAGTGCATATGAATTTGATTTCTGTCTTATTGTTTTTTAATAGTTGGGACAATAACGAGAGAGAAAAGATGAGTCCCTGGGACATGGAACCAATTCCAGAAGGAAGTAAATATCCTTTTGCAAATGCATTTTCCTTCTGAAAGTAACATGGCAGTCCCCAGAGAGTGCAAGTTAATTGTTTCTGATTTATTCTTTCCACAAGCTGCCTTGCCAGATGAAGTTGGTGCTGGTGTCCCTGTATCTCAGGAAGAACTGACTGCTCTGCTCTACAGGCCTCAAGAAGGAGAATGGGGGGCTCATTCTAGAGATGAGGAGTGTGAACGGATTATTCAGGGCATCGATCATCTTCT
Organism: Petaurus breviceps papuanus; assembly: GCF_028583685.1. Lineage (NCBI taxonomy): Eukaryota > Metazoa > Chordata > Mammalia > Diprotodontia > Petauridae > Petaurus > Petaurus breviceps. Next base: position 2,550,678 of record NW_027187259.1, on the reverse strand, counting down.
TACCCTGGGTATGATGGACGTAGAAGACCAAGAGAACTTATTTCTACTCTGTAGAATGGAATCTAATTTCACAGCTTACCTTATTAAATTATACATTGCTTTTTATAGGGAGGAAACGGAATTTTCTTTCAACATTAGTGCTTTTAAATGCCTGGACAAAGTAATGACTGCTATGGTGTTGTTTTTTTTAATTTTTATTTAATTTTAAATTTTTTTTCTTTTGCTTTTTGGAGGGCAATTGGGATTAAGTGACTTGTCCAAAGTCACACAGCCAGTAAGTATGTCAAATATCTGAGGCCGGATTTGAACTCAGGGCCTCCTGACTGCAGGGCCGGTGCTCTATTCACTGTGCCACTTAGCCGCCCCTACTGCTATGTTTTTTCTGATGTTTTCTGGGGCCAAATAGTAAAGGTACCTTTGTCCTCCCCAAGTCATTGTGGCTGGTAATAAGGAGATAGCTCTCCCCAGATTTCTGCCCTCTGACTGCCACTTCTAGTTCAGGTGGGTTTGTTGGGACCAGAGATAGCTTCTGGTTCAGGTAGGTTCATTGGGAGAGATCTTGGGTAAGTCATTTCTTTTATTTGTATGCTTTGCTAAATGTCATAAAGTGTATGACTAAGGAAACATGGAGTTTGCCCACAAAACATCTACAAAGTTCTTTTAAATATGACAGTGAAACCAAATTTTATAGCTTCTCTTTTGATCTTTTTTTTTTTGAAGTATGCTCCACCAAATTATTGTATTTAAGTTTCCATCAGAATGGGTAGATTTTATTTCTTCTAAGCTTATACTTTTACAAGTTGAAAGCAATATCAACTAGTTGTCCTATGATGTAGTCACCATCATTTTTAGGAATGTAGCTGTATCATACTCTCTCCTTGCAAGCATTTGTGAGAAATGGATCTCATTTATTTATAAAAAATGTCATTGTGTTTTTAACATTGCCTTGTTTGATCTTGGTTCTTTGTAGATTTTGCTAGCCCTTTTGCTGTTCCCGTGGACCTTAGTGCCTACCCCTTGTATTGCACTGTAGTTGCTTACCCAACTGACCTCAACACAATTAGACGGAGACTTGAAAACCGGTTTTATAGGTTAGTTGAGTCCTTATAATTTTTGTAGACCATACAGAATGTTGGTCATGTGTTCCTTTTGAGCTAGTTTGATACAATAATGTCTGCATTGTTACAGTATAAAATAAGGAATCGTGCAAAATGATCCATCACAATTTCATCCCATTAACCTGGACCCCTGATTCCCATAATCCAAAAACAAGGTGTATTATTGCACATCCACAAGTGCTTTAAAAGTAACCACTAGAAGTAACTTCTAAAACCATGTTCCTTGGCATTCTTTTCTCTCTTTTTCTACTTCTTGAGAAAGTCGTCTTCCCCGTCCCCATCTCTCCACTTCCCTTCTTCCCCTCCTCCCCCATACCTCTCTAAATCACTTCCTACCTCATTTGGATCTCAAGTTTTGGCGTGCAGGCTAGGATTTTTGTACCCTAGTCATGTGTCTGGGGTTCTATGGCTACACAATCTTTTTTTCTGTTTGTGTGTCAGTAGTGCACATCAGTTTGGTCACCTTCCATATGGGATGCAAAGTGTTATTTATCTCTAGAATGTCAGCATAAATATACTTATTCTTGGCAACTTACAGATACGTTTTCTTTTATTCAGGAGAATATCAGCATTGATGTGGGAGGTACGATACATTGAGCATAATGCCAGGACTTTCAATGAGCCTGACAGTCCTATAGTTAAAGCAGCCAAAGTTGTAACTGATGTTTTACTTCGCTTTATTGGGTAAGAGAATAATTTAATTTTTCATAGGGACAAACACTTTTAATTTTAAAAGTTGTCTCAAAAGTTTGTCCTCCTGTTTTGCAGGGATCAGAGCTGTACTGATATTCTGTCTACGTATAATAAAGTTAAGGCAGAAGATTTAATAAGTACTGAGGAAGATGGGGACCAGGATGTTAACAATGAGGTAAGAATGTCAGAAAAAGTGAATGATTCTGAATGTTGCTTAAAATGGATGTGAGCAATTTGTTTGATTGACATTAATATATTAATATCTTTTTGCAATTAAAACTCTCACCCATATTTTGGTGGGTCATTCCGAAGTTACTAGTGTTCAAAGACAGGTCAGTTGTTATGTTCTTATGACTTCAAGAGGTTTCAGTAATAAGCAATCAGCATTTTGGCTTCCAGAGTTTCGAAAAGGATGCATTTGACACTTCTTAACTGTTTTTGATGGAATATTGACTAACTTAAATCAAAATTTGTATGAATTTTCTTTCTTGTTGGATAGTATGTATAAGCTTAGTGTATTTTAACCTCAGTTTTGAGAGATTTAACATGTTTCATGAGATGTCTTCATTTGCCCCAGTGTATGTAGCTTATTCTATTCTTAGAAAATATAGGAGGATGAAAAATGGAATTATGTATTTCCAGAGTGAGTTAGATATTCTTGCTCATAAAATTAGGAAAACACAGAAAATCCCATTTTTTTTTATTACCATGAAACACACAAGTAATTATTCTGTTCATAATCTTGTGTTTTGTTTTTCACCTCATACTTGGTTTAGAGTTGGGATATAGTAACAGTTCTCTTTCAGCTAACATGGCACAGAATAACTCCCAAATTAATTAGGATAAATCGGATTCAACAGCCCATCTTTATGAGAAGGGATTTATGCCTCTTTCAGTTGATTTCTGGCTTGGCTTTGCAATCCTAGCACTTAGGGAAGTTGTTTATTTTCATCCTCCTGGGGTACTTGGCCTGCATTTTGAGGAGCTGCCTTCATGGGCACATACTTCCCAAAGTTAAGTTTTTTCGTTGTTGAAATAGCTACATTTCCTATAGTACAACCTCAAATCATCACACACTTCTGCACATTCATGTTTTAGGGTAGGATTTGTTATTTTGTTTTTTCTTTTTTAATGAAAGTTGACTTCTTAAAGCACTGAGATCAGCCAGTCACTAATTATGTGCATGTATACCTACATACACGTACATATAATAATGTGAACATTTTGCTTACTAGCTCTTTTTTGACCAACTAGCAAGCAATAAGTGCTAATGATTCTTCCTGTTGTTGCCTCTTAGATTGGAGGAGGAAGAGGAGAAAGAAGGAGAGAGGGAGGGGGAAGAAAAGCTTTTTTCTCAGCACCCCGTGAAGCTTTTCTTTTGTTGCTTGTCACCAAGGAAGAAACCTTTGAGGACTGTTTTGGCTACTGTAGATTTAGAATTATTCAAGTAGTTTTGAAAATTTTCAGTATAATGTTTCTCTTCAATTCTAGGTGGTAGAAGTGCCAGATTTAGATTCTGATGGTCCGGGAACATCCTCTGGAATAACAGTGAGTAAAGGAACTAACTGCTGGGAAGGAAATACTTTTTTTCAAGATTTTCCACACTAGTAAATGCAGAACTTTCTTTAAGTTGCATTTTCCCTTGTAAAGCTGGGGGAATTCGTGAAAAGGATACTGTAAAAGTGAAATTTGTATGTCCCTACAATGGACTGATTCAGTCAAAAGAGTAAATGTTGTTCTAAGGGTTGGGACGGAAAACTTGAGTTGCTGGGATGTATGGGGGCCTTGCAAGTGTGGGCCAGAATGTTTCTAAGGTTAGAACTCACTTAAGCTACATTTTAAGTGGAGAGCATTTTAATATACATTAGGCCTACTGGTGTTTGGATATGAATGAAAAACAAGGAAAATTACTTATTTTTAAATGCTCATTTTACAGAAAGTTTTTAAGTACCTAGTATGTAGGAGATGCCTGTGATTTACTATACAATCTTAGCTTTTAACTGCAGTTTCCCATGAAACTTCTAGGTAAGATGCCCACCCAAAACTCCCATCCAAACAGCTCCTGTGGAATGGGTAAAACAGTGTAAAGAACTTTTGAGCCTCATTTATGAACGGGAAGACTCTGAGCCCTTTCGACAACCAGTTGATCAATTGTCTTACCCGGTAAGTTGTGTGCTTCCTTCAGTGAGAACCAGTGCTGTCTCACTCTACATAGTGCAAGTTTTAGTTTGACATTGACAATGTCACTCTGACTTGTGGAATGCCTGTGCATGCCAAGTCTGAAAATTACACTCTTCACTTGGAGACTCAAACCTTTCTGTTCTTCTTTTCTGTTTCCTACCTTGATCATCTGTTTTTCTTTCATAGGTTTTCTTTTTTTAATTTTTTAAAATTACAGTAGAGTTCAGTACGTTGTGTGCATTCAATGAACAATCCACTTCCCCTTAACTCTTACTGGATCTTTTTACTTAGTACAATCCCTGACACATAGTCAATACGACAATACCACTTTTCATTTTAGCAGAGAGAGACAATTGAGGAAAAGATCATTAGAAGCTATCTGTAATATTATTTGATTTGTTTTTTAAAGCAGTCTGGTAAGTCTGTGTGTGAATCCCTTCTCAGAATAATGTTTCTAAATGCATAAAGCAGTATGTAATATTACAAAAGGTAACCAGTTATTTTAAAATAGTTAAGATATTTTAAAGAGCAAATTCATGGACCTTCCCTGGTTGAGAACCTCTCCATCAGACCCACCCTTGAACTCCTGCTCCCAAGATGTCTTCCTCTATGCACAAATTCTTGGATTTTTCTTTGGATTATTCTTCCTTGGGGGAGGAAAAGCATTTTAGTTCAGGGGAAGGCATTTTTAAATAGAAATTGATGAATCTTCCAAATCTTTAACTATCTTTTTTTGAAGGATAGAGAACATTTTATCTTTTTCTGGGATAATATCAAGGCATAATTAGGAAGGGAAAATTCAAGATTGTTCGCAAATACTAAAAGAACAGCCTCATTTGGGAACTCTTGCATTATCGGCATTTCATATTTTTGTAATAGCAATCTGGCTGCACAGTATTATGTGCTCTCTGTTCTCCAAGGGGTGAGCAGGAGCAAGGAAGAGGATTGCTGAAATCCACTGGGCTCTCAGTCAGAGTCAGAGAACTCTCTTCTCCCTGTGGCACAGGCTCAGTAGCCACTTAAAAAACAAACTTTTAAAAAATTGATTTTTTTTCATGTTACTGTGAATCTTTTTATAATTTGACAAAACTGTTCAACAGCTTTTTTTGTCCTTTTCCTTTCTTTGCCTTTAAAGAAAATTACACAGAAAAGGTTGCAAGCCATTTTTTTTAATGGATTTCTACTTTTAAAGTTTCTTTTGTCCATTTTCACAAAAACATGTTTGTTTAGAAGAGCTGAGATCAGACTGATTGAGCATTTATCTGCCCGAGACCTTCCTAAATAAGCTCTAGATTATGATTTGCAGTCATCAAATTTTGACGGTTGGGTTTTTTTTTTTCTCTGTGGTTTTTGGACTCGAATTGATTGCCTTAAAAGCCATTCTAAATGGAAATTTCTTTTTTTTTTTTTAATGACTTAAACAAAAGATGCATCTTGAGCCCTTTAAATCTGTCATTTGAAGGTAAGAGGGACCAAGTTGAGGAGCCTTTTTTTTTAAGAAATTTTTTTCTTCCTGTTCTTTGCAGAGAATATGATGGTTTAATTGTTTTGTAATTTCTGCATGGATTGGGAGAAATTTAATTCTGAGACTTTTTCACTAAAGGTTTTTTTTTTACCTTGGCTTTTGTTAGTGGATAGGTCTAATCATTTTTGCTAGGATGAAAAGTCAGGGTGAAACAATAAGAGAATATTTTCCTTAAAAACATTCAAATCTAATTGGGAATCATTGTGATGACCCTCAGAGACAATAGGACTTTCAGATGGAAGGTAGAATTCATATCGTGTATATCATTCCATACCAATCTGAGAGCCAGCCTTTTGGGGGTGGGGAAGGTCATGGGTTCTTTGCTTTGGAGATTCTTGCAGGGAGTTAAGCTTCTTTAATGATCTGTCTTTTCCACTGTATCCTTGAACAGCCATTTGCATCTGAAGAATGGGAATTGAATGTAAGGTCCCTCCTTACCTTATTTCTACTTCTAGGAGCTTTAGAGACATCTGAGATAGCTACTTTGTGCTATGCTTACTTTGGTTTTGAAAGGTTGGGAAGTCTAGGGTGGTTTGGGTGGTACTTTCTAAAGCATAATGGAGGTTATCTACCGTGTTTCCCCGATAATAAGACACTGTCTTATTAATTTTTTGGACAGAAAAACACCAGAGGGCTTATTTTCAGGGGAGGGCTTATTTTAATGAACATTGACAGCAATTTTAATACACTGGGGAAGAACAGGATGATGTGTTCACTGCTGCAGCTCTGATTGGATGCAGCCTCACGGGGGAGGGGGGGGGGACGGTGCATACAGAGGGTACCGTAATGTAGCGTGTAGCGCAGGGGATCACCTTCACTACAGAAGCAATCTCAATAGGGCTTATTTTCGGGGGAGGGCTTATTTTAGAGGAATCTGACACAGTAAGGGGAGGGCTTATTTTCGGGATAGGTCTTATTATCGGGGAAACACGGTAGTATCTAGTTATGCTAAACAAACCTCTCTCTTCATGTGTATTGTTGAACACTGTTGCCAAGATTTAGATATGATAACATACATTAATACTTTTAGGATTATCAAGATATTATAGACACTCCTATGGACTTCAGCACTGTGAAAGAAACTTTGGAAGCAGGAAACTATGCCAGTCCTTTGGAATTTTATAAGGATGTTCGCCTAATATTCACCAACTCAAAAGCTTATACTCCTAATAAAAAGTCAAGGGTATGAGTATTCTTCATGGAATAATTATTTTAACCATTTTGTTAAAAAAAAAGAAATTCCTTGAACCTCATCTAGACAACCAGTCATTTGTATTAAACAGTTGTCTTTGGTCACTTTTAAAACAGTTAAACAAGGTGCTGCTATGAATATAATAGTTTAGTCACTTGAAATATCTTTACTAAAACCTGGGTTAATAAGTATGCATGTTACTTACCAAGGTATTTTTGCATACAAGCAATACTGAATTAACTTGTCTTCCTTTCACTTGCCTCCTCTTTATTGTTTGTACAATTTACCTCAGTCTATCAGAGAAAAGTCAAGACGATAGTAAGTAGTAAGAGGAAAATTAGGCAAGTGTTAATTTTTTTTTTTTTTTGGTAAAAAAAAAGTTGGGAGAAAAGTGGTTGGTATTGTGGAGACGGCAGAAATGAAATATACAAATGATCTGTAGATTTCTTGTTGTTTTGCTCATTTTCATAGTTGGGTATGATCACTCTTTGGAACTTTTAACATTTTAACTGCATTGACCATTTCCCTGATACTCTCTCCAAAATGAAACTGTGGGGGCAAAAAAGGCAGTATTTCTATACTCTCCACTGGTACCACATTTACATGTAGTCAATTTTCCACAAGGCTTTTTCTCACCAAATAGTCATATATAAAAGAGCTCTGCTGTAGTTAATTCATCATTTCGGTGAGTGAAATTTCACGACAAGATGTAAATTTTGTTTGGAATGATGATGCAGATGTTTCTGTGCATTTTCCTAGTCTATTTTTTAATAGTACTAAGTTATGTTTCCTGGTTTCAGATCTACAGCATGACTCTTCGCTTATCTGCCTTATTTGAAAATCATATTAAAAATATAATCTCTGATTATAAATCTACCATCCAGTGTCAGAAGAGGAAACGGCCCCCGTACAGAAAGCGGCTCCGGAGCAGCAGTAGCTCACCAAATAGTAGCAGAGCATCAAGGTAATTGTACCCGATGTGCCCAGACTGTCTCACAGCTTTGCTGGCCTCCGCCCCTTCTTTGCTGCTTTTCCCCTTGTCTCTTCCCCCATGTATTCTCTACAAGTTCTTTGATGTCCTTCGTGCATCAGCATCATGTTACATTAATACCATTATCATCATCATCATTTGGGAAGTCACACATCTAATGTGAAAATCTTTGGTTTGAGGGACAAAAGGAGTGTTGTTAGTAATTCTAGGGTTCTTACTTCCCTGCTGGTTCCTTTGATGTTCGGTCTGCTTGCTAGAACTGACCTGGACCATAGGAAACCTGGAGTCTCAGTTGAATTCTTAATCAGTGTGTGACCATGAGCAGATCAGTGGCCTTGCATTTCCCATTCTATCTCACATGTTTATTGTGATAATGAAATAGATAAAGTCTATAAAAAAGACTGTGTGCCCAAAGTGGGGCAATAATTACAATTAGAAATGCTCACAGTGCAGTTTCAGAAAAGGTCTGGGTGGACCATGGACCTAGAACATTCAGTAACAACTTCTCCTGAAATTCTAGTTACTTCTTTGCTCATCCTTAATGTGCAAGTGTATCAGCAATGCCATATTCACAATGCCTATGGAGATTACAGATATGCTGATATAATTATCCATCACAAAATACATCATGCTTGCCATATGGGGGAATAAACTAGAAAATTTATTAAGATACCAAAAGACTGAGTCCCAAAACCAGAAAGTGAAAGCCATCAGAGTAGTTATGACATTGGCACAGGTAGATAAAGTAGAAAGCACCCACATTTTCAAGCCTTTAAAACAGAACAGGCTACCTCAGGCAAAGGTCCTCCTCTCCCCACTCACAGCAACCACCCAGCGTCCGGGAAGCGCGCTCCCAACAGCTCCGGCCCCTGGCAGTCCTCAGCAGGAGTCCTTAGCAGAAATTCTGGCTAACTCAAAAAGGGCTTTGCGCTGCCGCTGCCTCTGTTGCTGCTGCCGCCATCGCCACCACCGCCAGACACCACAGGAACTCTAGTTTTGCTTCCGCTTCCTCTTGCTCCGCCCCTTCCTGCTACGTCAGCAAGTCCAATGGGGCATGGAAGATCTTTAAATCCCATAACCCTTACAGCAAGGAGACCTTGAATATGATCCAACATTAAGAGGGGGATCGTGGTGGCCAAGAATTCTTCTCTCTGCCCCATTCTGCTGGTGTGACTGCCCACTCAGCATTCCAAACCAGAGCTGTCAAATGAGAAATGTTGAACAAAATTCAAAAAATGCAATACTGCATAAATAATGCTCCTTTGTAATTTTTGAAGTTGGCCATGTAGCTACAGAAATCCCTTTTTTATGTGAGTTGGATACCAGTTATCCAGATGACTTTCTAAGACTAAGTTGCAGAAAAGGTGACTATCTGAATTGGTGGGGGTGAAGTTCCCCTACCCGCTAGTTCCTTCTACTCATGAAATTACAAGTCCTGTTCCTGTCCTTATCCCCTTACTTTTACACCAAGTACAAAGAGTTACTCATCAGAAAATAAACAAGCAATTACTGAGGCATCTTTAGTCAGTACTTTAGTAGCTTTGCATACATGGTGATTATCGCTTAGGTAGGTAAGGATATTCCATTTTACCCTGGGAAGGTTTACTTAATCAGATCCATGCCATTTTCCCAGCCAAAATATATGTTGTGCATTTGTTACAGAACATGGATGGTTTGGGGGTGAAGATGACATCCTCTGTAACTGATTATTTTCAATTAACAAAAATCCATCTCCCCCTCCAACCCAACTTAGTGATCAGTACTGACCATTTTTTCGTCTGTGGTCCTCTTTGTACTTTGTTTAATCAGGGACTCTTCCCCCTAGCCATGTAGTTCTGACAGGTAATTTCTTCCTTGCCCCTCTTATTTTATTTTTTTTTCATGATATCACCCTCTTTATGTCTGAATCATGTAGACCTTTGGTGTATTCTTAACTTCTACCTGACTGCTTTCCAGTTTTCTCAGCAATTTTTGTTATATAGTGAGTTCTTATCCCAATATATGGGATCTATAGGTTTATGAACTACTAGGCTACCAGTTTCATTTGCTTCTCTACATCTTTCTTACCCTTTTACTACTTTGTAGTATAATTTAAGATCTGCTACTGGTAGGTAGGTCCTCTTTGTACTTTTTTTTATTATCTCCCTTTAGATTCTGGACTTTTTATTCCTCCAGGTCTATTTTGTTATTTTTTTAATAATTCAGTAATCCTTTAATTGTATGATTGGTATGGGACTGAATAAATAGATTAATTTAGGCCATATGGTCATTATTTATTATGTTACTTGGTCTACCACTGAGCAGTTAATGTCTACAGTTATGTAGGTCTGTCTTTATTTCTGTTTTGTCATAAAGAGCTAGAATTTATATTATAACACATCAAGATTTGCAAAACTCTTTATAAATTCCACTAATTTTATCCTTAAAACAACCTAAGGAGGTAGATATGATTATTATCCTCATCTTACTTATGAAGAAACTGAAGTAGACAGGTTCAGTGACTTGCCCAGGGCCACACATCCAAGATGTCTCTCTGGGGATAGATTTTAATTCAGGTCTTTCTGATTCCAGGTGAAGTGCTCTATCCACCATGCTAGCTTGCTGCCTCTGTTATATTCATGTAGCTCTTGTGCATTTCTTTGCACATAGGCTCAAGTATTTTATACATTCTGTAGTTATTTTAAATGGAATTTTCCATCCTGCAAATTAGCTAAAGTTATTGTTTCAGTTAATTTTTAGTTAGTTTACAATCTAGGGTTCTCTAAGTAAACCATCTTATCATCTGCAAAAAGTAATATAATTTTATTTCCTATTTGCCTATGTTTATTCCCTCACTTTCTTTTTCTGATAACTATAGCATTTCAAGAACTACATCAAATAGCGATGGTTAGTAATAGGCATCCTGGGGGCAACTAGGTGGTGCAGTGAATAGAGCTCCCATACTGGAGTCATAAGGACCTGAGTTCAAATGCGGCCTCAGAAACTTGACACTTACTAGCTGTGTGACCTTGGGCAAGTCACTAAACCCTTGCCTTGCCTTTCCCCCTTCAGAAAAACCAAAACAAACTTAAGCATAATGGACATCATGTTCTTATTGGGAAAGTCTCTTAAGTTTTTTTTCCATTGCATATCATTTTGGCTTTTAGTTTTAAAACGAATACTACTTAGATTAAGGAAAGATTCATTTATTGCCATGTTATCTATTATTTTTCACAGGAATGGGTGTTGTATCTCGTCAAAAGCTTTTTTTAATATATTGATATGGGATTTTTTTTCTTGGTATTAATATGATCTATTGTGTTTATAGCTTAACACAATGGCATATAGTAAATATTTGGTTAATGCTTGTTTCTTTTTCTTCCTTCTTTCCTCTTCTCAATATTAAACCAACTCTTCATTCCTGGTATAAATCCAGTCTGGTCATTATGTATGATCTTTGTGATATGTTGCTAAAGCAACGTTCTTAGAATTTTATTTAAAATTTTTGCATCAGTATTCATTATGGATATTTGTCTAGAGTTTTCTTTCTCTGTTTTGATTCTCCTTGATTTAGGTACCAAGTCATTTTTTGTTTGTTTGTTTTTGTGTTTCCTCTTAAGATAATTAAAAAAAAAAATCTTTGTAAAAAATAGATTAAATTTGAGCTATTCCCCTCCCCTCCAAAAAATACCAGCTTCTAATTTTATTTATTAATCAGTACTGTGTTTGCTTTTAGTTTTGTTAAGCTCTTTGATCTTCTAGATTACTATTCTGGCATTTAATTGGTTTTTTAATTCGTTGGTTTTTCTAGGGTTGTTTTTGTTTTGTTTTTTGAAGTTGCTTGACCAGTTTGTTGATCTTTTCTTTCTCTTTTCTATTGATGAAAGCATTAAGAGACAGAGATTTTCCCCTAAGGACTGCTTTGACCACACCCCCAAAATTTTGTTATATTGTCATTATCTTAACATTTTTGCTTTTCTCCTTTTGTTTGTGAGGTTTTTATGCCTTAACACATGGTCACTTTTTATAAAGGTTCCATGCAGTCAGCTAAGCCATGTATACTCACTCCTTTTTATTCCAATGCAGTAATGACCAGATATAATGGTAATTGTAATTTGAATTTGATGATCCCTTTGTGTTGGCAAAGGTAGCGGGTACTTAGCACTTAGTAACTGATCAAGGCTCTGTTGGGGAAACAGAAGGTATGAACTCATGTCTCCTGTTACTGATGTAACAGAAAGGGGTTGGCTGAAACAGGAAGCTAATGCTGTGTGTGTATATAAGGAAAAGCCTCAGAGAGGCACAGTCAGAATCTCTTAGGACCAGCATCTGGTGGGAGGAGCCAGGAGCCCAGAGCCCTGGTGGTTGAGGAAGCATGACTGGGATGCTGAGACTTTGTTTGTTTGTGGCTTGGTTGAGCCATGAATTCCCTGGAGCAGAAATTGTGAAGGAGCTGACATGGACCAGACCCTGTGAACTTCAGTGTGGTACAGAACCTACCCAGAGAGCTGGACAAGGAACTGGGATCTGTCTGCCATTGAACCCAGGTGACAGTCTGGTGAATTCAGGTAGAATCTGAGACCATGGAAGGGGATCCAGTGAATCTGAGAACAGGCCCCAAGTCAAGATGAAAAGACCTCTCCTTGGGTACTGAGTAATTAGGGAATTATAATTTACTAGTGACCTAAGGTGTGGAGGGTTTTGTGTATGATACTTAGTAATTGATTGTTGAATAAGTGACTTAGTTAATCAAGACTTTGCCCCAAGAGTGGAAGACTTTGCTGAATAAGTGACTGATTGAGTTAATTTAGTTGTTCACTATACTGTGTAATCAGAACCTTAAAAGCTGTTCACAGTAGCATTCGTCTGGAAAGCTGCTTGTGCATGGCATTACAGCAGAGTAATATCACATTTACCTTTTATAAAATTCTATTCACGTCCATAACTTTTGGGGGGGTGATGGGGGAATTAATCTAAATCTAAAAAGCATATATTAAAGTCTGTTTTCTCTATTGCCTTGTCTGAGATCATGATGCCTTCTTAAAAATTTTAGCCGAAACATAAGATTTTCTTCCAGTAGTTTATTTTAGCTCTTTGTGCGTCTTTGTTTCTAACAACATATTGTTGGACTCTGCTTTCTGATCTTTTCCGTTCTTCTCTTCCTTTTTCTTGGTGAGGTCATCTCGTTCATAGTATTATGAAATACATGTTTACCATCATCCTCTTATTCTTTCCTTTCTCTGTTTTGTGTCACCCCTTTATAAAGAGGGTAGTGATTGTGATGTATACTCAACACCAGAGCTTTTTCTTCAGCCTTCTTTTGCCCTCTTTACTTTCCTTCATCCAGAGCCCACACACATGTTCTTTATTTCCTTTTAAATCCCCTGCCCCCACATGATCCATTCTCCATAGATAGATTGTTTTACTTGGAATTTATGCCTCCCATAATGTGTGTTCTTCCCTCCTCTGGTCAGTTCAAGTGTCACCTTTTCCTTCTGGACTGTATACTCTTCCACTTGCATATTGCAATTATTTGAGATAATTTCCCAATTATTGTTTTTTCTTCTTCCATGTATTCCTTTCCCCCTCCCTTTCCTGCCTTCTTTTAAGATCATTAAAACATAGAAAAACAGTCCCTGTGTCTTATTTGACTCCCTCTACAACCCTTGGTGATGTTAGGGTTCTGAGGGGACAAATGTATTATTTTCTCATATTTGCATGTTAACTATTATTCATTGTTAAGTCTCTTATGATTGATTGTTCATATTTCAAAATTTCTACTCAGCTCAAGTTTTGTTTTTATTAGTCATGGTTAGAAACCCTCTCTTTTATTAAAGATCCATTTTCCCCCCTTCAGGATTATGTTTGGGCCTTCCAGAGAAGTAATTCTTGGTCATAAGCCTCTATCCTTTGCCTTCTAGAATGTTGTATTCCAATCTTTCTTCTCCCATATAATGGCTGCTGTTAAATCACATGTGATCCTCATTGTGACTCCTTGGTACTTGAATTCTTTTTGGATATTTGCAGTAATTTTTCTTTGACCTGGAATCTCTGGATTTTGACTGTGATGTTCCTAGAAATTTTCATTTTGAGACTTCTTTCAGGAGGTGAATGACTGGTGGATTCCTTCAGTTTCCACTTTGCCCTCTGGTTCAAAGAGATCTGCATGGTTTTCTTTTAAGATTTCCTTTTGTTTGTTTTTTTTATTACATTTTATTTTTTTCAAGGAGTGAAAAAAAGCTACCTTCTGTTCCTCCCCAACCCTTTAGTTGAAAACAAAATAAAAAAAAAAACAAAACCCATATTAAAGCATGTATAGTACAGCAAAAAGAAAAATTCCTCATTGGCCATGTCCAAAAAAATATATATGTCTCATTCTCCATTCTGAGCCCTTCATCGTTCCGTCAGGAAGGGTGGGTAGCATGCTTCATTTAGTCCTCTGGAATGGTTATTGGGCATTATACTGTTCCAAGTTCCTTAGTCTTTCCAAGTTTTTTTCATCTTTACCATATTGTTGTCATTGTATCTACCGTTCACTTCTCTCAGCCTCTCTTCATACAAATCTTCCCAGGTCTGTCTGAAATCATCTCATCATCATTTCTTACAGCACAATAATATTCCATCACATTTATGTATCACAGCTTGCTCAGCTGTTCCCCAATTTATGCATTCTTCTTTCTTTGCCAATTCAAAAAGAGCTATAAATATTTTTGTACATTCTTAAGATTGTTGTGCTTAGTACTAATCCTTATCCTCTCAACACTTCTCTTCCCCCTCTCGATTTCCCTCAGTAACTAATTCTGCCTGTCTGTCTTCCTCCCTGTATCTGTGTCTATATATGTATTCTTCTCTCCTTTGACCAGTTAAAATGAGTGATATTGAAATTATCAACAGTTCTGCCACTCACTCCCTTCTTTTTGTTTTTCTAGAGACCTCTACATCTTGTTTATGAGAGATAATTTTCCATAACTTTCCTTCACCCTAACCCTCCAAGTGTATTCTTCCCCTCTTTCTAGTCTTTTCTTAAGGTCATTAGGACATAACAGAACCACTTATAGGCCTTGTCTAATTAGACTCTCTCTATGATCCCTGATAAGAATAGGGTTTAGAGGAGAAACATATATCATCTCCCCTATTCTTGTTAGTCTCTTATGATTGTTCATTCATGTTTATCTTTTTATGTTTTCTCTCCACTCCTTTGTTTGAACCTTACAATTTCCACATAGCTATGGTCTTTTCATGAGGAATACTTGGAAGTTCTCAGTTTCATTGAAGGGTCATCCCCCCCCCCTCCCCTTAAGATTGTATTATTTTATCTGGGTAAATTATTCTTGACTGCAACCCTCATCTTTTACAAAACTCTGGATCATTGTATTCCAAGCTCTTCACTGCTTCATAGTCATGGCTGCTGAATTTTATGTGGTCCTCAGTGTGACTCCTCAGTACTTGAATTATTTTTCTGTCTGCTTGCACTATTCTTTCTTTGCCGTAGAAACTCTAGATTTGGGTATGTTGTTCCTGGGAGATATTCTTAGGAGTTTTCATTTTGGGGTTTCTTGCAGTAAGTGACTAATGGATTCTATTTCCACTTGCCCTCTAGTTCTAAGAAGTCTGAACAGTTTTGATTTCTTTGCAATATGACATCTAGTGGTTTGGGGTTTTTTGGTCATGGCTTTCAGGTAACCCTATGATTCTGAACTTTTTTTCTTCATGATGTTTCCTGGCTCATTTGTCTTCGCCCAATCATATTTTCTTCTTCTTTTTTTTTTTCTTCAGACCTTTGACTTTATTTTGATATTTCTTGTCTCGTGGAATCCTTGGTTTCTATTTGGTCTCTTCCAGTTTTTAGGGAGTTTGTTGCCTGTATGATTTATACCTCTTTTGCCAAAGTGTTAATTCCCTTTCCAATTATTTCTTCCAAAGTGCTCATTTTTTCCCTTACTTTTTTCTCTAATAGTCTCATTTCATTTATTTAAAAATACAACAACAAAAACCATTTAACTTTTGTTAACTTTAACGAAATGAAAACTCTTTTTAAATGAATGCTTTGGATTCATTGGAGGTTTGGTGGATAGAACATTGGGCCTGGAGTAAGGATGACCTGAGCCTGCTTCTGAAATTTTCCTCTCTTGGTAATAATAATAATAATAATAATAATAATTAATAATAATAATAATGAAGCACCTGATATTTATGTAGCACCTCATATGTGCCAGGCATTGTGCTAAGCCAGAGTGGGGAACCTCCTGCCTGGAGGCCTCATGTGGCCCTCTAGGTCCTCAAGTGCAGCCCTTTGAATCCAAACTTCCCAGAACAAATCCCCTTCATAAAAGGATTTGTTCTGTAAAACTTGAACTCAGTCAAAAGGCGGCATCCAGGGACCTAGAAGGCCACATGTGGCCATGAGGTCTCAGGTTCCCCGCCCTGGCACTTTACACGTATTACAGCTTTCAATCTCACAACAACCTTGAGAGGTACCTGCTGTTATTATGCCCATTTTACAGATAAGGGAACTGAGGCAATGGTTGAATGACTTTCCCAGGGTGTCTTGAGGCTGGATTTGAACTCATATCTTCAGTTCTGGGCCCAGCTCTTTATCTACTGAGCCACCTAGCTTTCCTTGTCTAGGACTTTATCTTGAAAGGCCACTCCTGGGTACAGATCCCCTCCTCATTCTGCCTTGGATCTTTGACCTGAGAATGAGTAATGGGCAATAATGTTATCTGTTTCTGTCAAAGTTCACTGGTGTGGGTTTGGCTTAGTACACAGCCTTTCCTTGTGTGATGGAATATCCCTACTCAGATGCTCTGTCCTCAAAGTTCTCTGCCCTCTTTTTTTCCCTATGCCTACCTGGGCAGGAAAAATTGCATTTTCTTTGGCTTTCCCAACAGGATTCAGTCTGGTGTCTTTTCTAGATCTGTTTGGAGGAGGAATAGCTCACTATACAGCTTTCTGCTTCCCACTATCTTGGCTCAGCTTCCTAGTCCAATGATTGTTAGATGATCTCTCTTTGTTTTGTTTTCTAGGTTAATTATTATATGAAATAGCTTCCTTTTTTTTCAGTCTTTTAACTTTCTTTTAGTATTTCCCACATCATGGAATCACTGGTTTCTATTTGTCCCATTGTGATGTTTTAGGAAATTGTTGCTTTGTACTTCTTGTGCCAAGTTATGAATTCTCTTTTCATAGCTCTCATTTCTTAATCAGTTGTTTTCCTCTAGCACCTCTTCCTTCATTTGTAAAATCATTTAAAAGCTCTTGCTTCATGACTTTTAGGAGTTCTAGTAGAACTCGTGACCAAGCTGTGTCTTTCTTTTAGAGTCTTTCTCGTCTATGAAACATTGAACATCCCCATCACCATGATAAGTTTTTTATGATATGATTCCTTTTTTGCTTGTTCATTCTTCTGGTCTTACCTCCAGACTTTGGATGTTGGGCTCTGTGCCCTTTTTTTTGAAGGCAGTCAGGGTTAAATAACTTGTCCAGTGTCACATAGCTAATAAATGTCTAAGGCCAGATTTGAACTCAGGTCCTCACGACTCCAGGGGTAGTGTCTGTGTACTTCTAATAGGAATGACTGGGCCGTGCTAAGTCCACTTCTGTGTCCTCTTGGATTTTGCTGCTGCTTTCTTAAGGTGCGAAGTGTTGTGTTATTCTGTGATTCCTGAGTGATCAAATATAGTCTGAAGCTTAAGAGTTGCCTTCCTATTCGAAGTCCTGAAAGTTTCTAACCTAAATTGATCTGAGCAGTACAACTATGACTTGGCTTCTGGTTTAAACCAGCTAGGTAAACTCAGGGAGATAGACTGCTGCTGGATTCAGCCACCTTCAGCCAACTAGAGGGTTCTGCAGGCTCCGCATGACAGCATTGTGGACTTCCCTTTCATTCTGGTCTCCCTGCCCTGATCATTTCACCGTAGGCTTCAGAATAGACTGACAGCTGGATCTCAGACCTTATTCTGGATGCAGCCCTGGACACATAACTGTTTTCTTCCCTGGCCTGCCACCCCCCCGCCACAGGTTCCCCTCCTCATACCACACTGGATCTTTGACCTCCCCTCAGGGTATGAGTGTGAGAATTGCCAGTTAGCATCTGTTCCTGTTACCTGCACAATGTCAGGCCCCTCTGTACACAATCTGGGACCTCCTTTCTCTTGAGTACACAGCTGCAATCCCTTGTTCATTTTCTGTGCTGGAAGGTTCCCCTGAACATGCCTCCTAAAGCCCATCCCCAATGTCCACAGGCCTCTCTGCATTTCTCTGCCAACCTCAGCTGGGAAAATGATTTACTTTGATTATTTTTCTTGAATTTCCTAATTAGGACTCAGGCTGGTGCATTTTCTAGATCATTGTGGACTAGCTGTGAGAAATTTGGTCAGTAGTACTTCCTTTTACTCTGCCATATCACCTGGTTCCATCCTTCCTTGTGCTTTTTACTTTGCAAAGCAGTCTCATATACATGATCTTTTTATTCAGATTCATGAGTAGTTGTAGCAGCAAACACCCCAGCGTTCCCAGGGTGGCTGCTAGCACAGGTTCTTGGATCTGCTTTGTTAAAGGAAAGCAACTCAAAATGGGTTAACAAGCTTACTTTAATCAGTCAGACATATATCGTTTACCTTGTTCAGGGGAAAAAGGTCAGCACCCCGAACTTCAAAGCATACAGGCAGAATTATCAAGACAGAAACAGATCAAGTAGACAGATTTCCAAACTGTCCAGCCATTACATTCATACCCAGTCAACATCTGGGTTTCCACATCTGGGTTTTTCAAAGCCGGGGGACTCTCAACAACGGCTTCCCAGAATTCAGATCAAATCACAGAACACTTTTCAAAGTGAGTCCCAAAACAAAGCTACACATCAGGGCTTATATAGCCTTCTCCTGGGTCAGAGAATATAACAACCTTATTGACCCACTGGTCAATCAAAAAGTATCTACTGAAAAACAAGCCTCCCTCCCCAGGCTTCAGGTGCATTTTAGCCTAGGGGCAGGGAAGATCTTCCAAATTTGCAATTCCCATTACAGTAGTATGGACATATTTGCAGATATTTGGAATTCTGTGTAAAGGATAGCCTAGATCAGGGGTGGGGAACCTGCGACCTCAGGACCACATGTGATCCTCTTTTAAGTCCTCAAATGTGGCCCTTTGAATTCAAATTTCACAGAACAAATTCCATTAACAAAAGGATTTGCTCTGTGAAACTTGGCTTTAGTTAAAGGGCCACACTTGAAGACCACATGTGGCCTTGAGATTGCAGGTTCCCCACCCCTGGACTAGTAGTCCATAGGTATGGATCCATTTAGCTTGGAATTAAGGTGACTGAAAATGAATTCACTGATAATTCATCTAGGTAGCACAATGGAAGGTGTTGTACTGAGTCAGGATGATCAAAGTTTGAATCCCTCTGGACAAGTGACTCACTAAGTTTTTATCTCTTAGCCAGTCTCCTCAAGTGTAAAAATGAACTTAATAAAAAGACCTCTGCAGCACAGGGTTGTTGTGAGCATCAAATGGTTGGTAAATGTGAAGTGCTTTGTAAACCTTAAAGTGCCATGTAGCTTCATTTATTAGTGCAATCTGTCAGAAATTCAATAAAATTTGGAGGTATATCATTTAACTTTGCCGAAATGTAGTTGTTTTAGGATGCCTTCTAAATGATCTTACGGTAAAAATATTTTGTTTCACTTTGCAAATTGTTTTCTAATATAGACCATCTACTTATGATTGAATATTTTTGCTTTTAGTCCAAAAGGAAAGCAGAAACAAGCGAAGATAGAGTCTCAAAGTGACCCAAATACCTCACTGCCTTTGACCCGGACGAGCTCTTCTGTCTCATCTCATGGTAAAAATGTTCATTTGCTTTCTGCCTCCATTTGATTCTGTCTTTAAAGGTCTCAAGTGAGACCGAGGAGATTCTAGCAGGGGTTCTGCAGTCCAAGGACCTGGACTCCTGTCCTTTGTAGATCTGCCTTTGCTTCTCACCTTTAGGAGCTCTGACTTAGTGTCCTTACAACTTAAGGTCCTGTGTGTGTTAGCAAATGAGAATTCATCAAGTCATTTGGCTGCTGAGCTCCAGTCACCCTTAGAAATGAAGATTTCTGACTAGATCTATCTCGAATCATTTTTGTGCTCCCGAAACCTGAGACTCCATACGGACTACGTTATTTAAACTTGCCTATCATGTATTGTTGTTGTCATTGTCATATATAGTTTGAACTTCTTTTGAAATATGAGAAATGGGGATTTATTTTGGCATGGTGGATCTGGCTCGTTCAGCATGCTCTCGTAGATGCTGTTGACTGAGAGCTCTGAGAATATATTGTTGTTCAGTATAATCCTAATCAAGTTTGGAACTCTACCATTTTTAATTCTAACATAGTACAGCTGAGTGAGTCATCTTTTCAGGTCCTAAATAACAGTATGGGTCTGATTGTTCATTGCTGTCTCCTTAACAGTGCACTCTCTTGAAATTGAAGTTTCAGACCCTGGTGACGATCCTGTTGGATATGTAGTCGATGAAGCCGTTGAGGGACAAAGTTCATCTTCATATTCAAATGCACAAAGCCGAAATAGAAGTAGTGCCAATCCTAGGAAAAGGACATCGTCCCGGGTTAAAGCTACATCAGTTGAAATAGGTAGGATATAAATAATTTAATAATGTCTTCTTTGAATTGGTGCCTTTCAATAAGATGTAAGGACAGGGACAATTTTTTTTTCTTTTTGCCAGTTCCTGGCACATGGTAGTAGTTGCTTAATAAGTGCTTGTTGATTGTTTAATTTGATTGACTTATGCAGTATCTGTTTAAATGACATTTAAGTCATTTAAAAGCTAATGTATTTAAAGTGTAAAAATTAGATTTCCTTTTTTGTTTTTGAAATAATGGACTTATATTTATAGTGTTTCCTCGTAATTGCTAACCTGAATAATTTAATGGTATGTAATTTGGATAAGGTATATAATTTCATATTTTCCTTTTCTAGCTACCTACTTTGCTATTCCACGAGCACCTCAAATTTAACCTATCCAGAACAAAAAACAATCTTTTTTTCTTTTCACCTAAATCTGTGCCTTCTCTTGCTTTCATAATTTCTTTCTGTGTCGTAACCTTTCATCAGATCTCCCACCTCTGTAACCTCAGGGTTTTCTTACTTAGATACAGCTCTGATTATGTTGTTCTGCTAAAAAAAAGTATCCTTCCTCATGATTAGAATGTCCTTTCTTCCTTATCACATAAAATTAAAATTCTTACACATCCTTAAAAAGCCAGCTCAAATGCTATATTCTACACAAAGTTTTCACTGCTTCAGTAATGCCTGTCCCCATTGGATTGTTCATCTCATTTTATTTCATATGCCTTGAATGCATTTCTTATGTTTTTTTTATTCTGTTTGTTGGTATCTGTGTTGTATCCCCCTAGTAAATTGTAAGATCCGTGAGGGCAAGAACTATGTTTCATCTAAATTTTGTACCCTGCCCAGCACCTTGAATGGTGTTCTTCATATAGTAGGTGCTTATTAAATTTTAAGACTGACTTGACTGAGAGCAAATGGCCAGTAATTATTTCATAACAAATTGTGATTTTTAAAAGAGAATTTGACAGGAATTAAAAATTATTCTGAATAAGGAGAAAAGTTTTCTAAAATGAGGAGATCCATCACTGAGACCAATAAGATTAGGGCTGTTGGGAAATAATATGTTAAGAGACTAAATGGATGGGGAAAAAAATTGCAATGTTTAAATGAATAGATCTTATGTTTTATGGTCACAATTAAAATGGTTTTTAAGGGCTAAAGGGGGAGAATCATAGATTTTTAGTTCAGTATTTACCATTACTACTACTTTTCTTTTTAATCTGGGATCATGTAATGTGTCTTATACTCTCATCCAAGAGTATTTATTTATTGAAATGCTGAGACGGTCCTTTCCTGTTGATTTACTGCTGATCAGAGAGAAAATCAAGAAACTGTGCTGAATGGATCCACCTGCAAATTTAGGTTGCATAATGAATCTTGGATGGGTCCTCACTGCAGGAAGGCAGTCCTTTTTAAACCTCCCTAAAACTGACTCACTATCCCACTCACTACAGCAACTATTTCCAAAATGTTCATCCTTTCTGAACTTATCCCCCACTATCTCCTCCCTTACTCCTGTCTCATGTGAAGAGGTGGCCTTTCCCTTTGCCAAGACAAACTCCTCCCTGTGCAACCTCAGTCCCATTCCATGGAGTCTTCTCCAGGTTGCCCCCTCTGTATATTGGCTGCTTCAGTGCTGCCTACAGGCATGGCTCATATCTCCCTCCCTTGTCCTTAAAATATCCTCATTGGATCCCGCTATTTTTCTCCTTCCATTCATAGCTAAACTTAGTAAAAAAAACCCATCTAAAATCAATGCCTTCATTTTCTCTCCTCTCACTCTCTTTTCAGCCCTCCACAGTCTGGCTTCCAGCCTTATCATTCAACTGGCATTGCTCTCCATAGTTATGAAGAGGATCTCTTATATGCCAAATCAAATGGTCTTTTCTCAGTCCTCATCTGTCTTGACTTCTCTGCAACTTTTGACGTTATTGGTCATTCACTTCTCCTGGATAGTCTCTCCTCTATGGTTTCTTGATGTTACTCTCTGCTGCTTCTCCTACCTCTCTGACAGCTCCTTCTCAATCTCTGTTGCTTGATCTTCACCCACATCTTGTCTGTTAACCCGGGATGTCCCCTGTCTGGACTCTTTTCTGTTCTTCCTCTTTCTCACTTGGTGATCTCATCAGTTCTCATGGATTCATTTATAATCTCTTTGCTGGTGATTCTCAGATCTATATATCCAGACCTAATCTCTCTCCTCACCTCTAGTCTCCCATCTTCAACTGTCTTTTGGATGTCTCTGAATATCTTGTAGACATCTTCAGCTCAACATGTCCCAAACCGAACTCATTTTCTTCACCTCCAGCAGTTCAGTATTATTGTTAGGAGCACCGCCATCCTCCTGGTCACCCAGACACACCACCTCACTGATTCACCCCAAGTCCTGTCATTTGTACCTTTTCTCCTCTGACACTGGCTCTACCCTGTTGCGGGGCTTTGTTACCTCATATCTCCACTGTTGGAATAGCCTGTTGGTGGGGCTGCCACCCTCAAGTCTCTCTCCACTCTGGTCGATCCTCTGCTCAGCTGCCTGAATGTCCTTCCTGAAGGACAAGCCTGACCATCTTTTCCCCCTATTCGGCAAACCCTCGTGACTCCCTGTTATCTCTAGAATCAAATACAAAATCTTGTTTGTCTTTTAAAGCCCCTCCCAACCTAACTCCTTCCTACCTCTTCAGTTTTCATGTATGTACTTTGATGTAGCACTGTTGACCTTTTTGTTCTTCCCACATAACCCTCCATCTCTTGATTTTGTACCTTTTCACTGGCTGTCTTGGAATCTTCTCCTTCCTTGCCTCTGTTTCCAAACCTCACAGGCTTCCTTTAAGACTGCTCAAATCCTATCTTCTTAGGATCCCTTTCCCCATTCTCTCTGAGATTACTGTTCCACTTTCACTGTACAGATCTTTTGTGTACTGTTATTTGCATGTTTAGAATGTGAGTCCCTTGAGGGTAGGGACTCCCCCCCCCCTCCTTTATTTATATCCCCAGATTTTAGTACAGTGCCTGCCACATAGTAAGCACATAATAAATGTTTATTGACAGACTTGATTACCATACAGTCTTTGAAAAAGTTTGCTTCATTTATTCAGACTTCCTTTATTAACTACAAAGCAGCATACAAAGTAGGTTCAGCAGGGAGATAATTAGCACATTACCCCTAGCTTGGTAGAGGTTATAGTTTATTAGTAGTAAGAAAAAAGAGTGGTATTACAGAGCTACATAGAACTGATAAACAGATTTCCTGATAGGATCAGAAATCCCATGACAGTGAGTTCTGACAAAGGATCATGTTATGGGAAATCTCTTAAAGCATGCATGCACAACTCACAAAACCCAATAAAACTCTCCCTTTTGGTGTTAGTGAAGACTGGTTGATGTTGATGTGCTTTTGTATATTACCTTTCAGGAAATAGTAGCTTTGTTTTTTTTGCAGGCTTCAAATTAAGATAAGTAGTTTATTTAAATCAGCCCTTAAAAAAACAATTAATTAATTATTTAAAATGATATAATAATATATATTATTATATATTAATTTATAATTCTATATAATATAGCATTATATATAATATATATTATAATATAATAATATTAATATACACCAAATAAATAATTAAAAAATAATTCTTTTTAAAAAAGAATTTGTCAAAGACAAATTTTTTTCTTAGTTGTAAAAAACAAAAGATATGACTCACATGTTTGTAATTTAAGGTATGTAAGATCCGTTGTATATTTCATCTCTGTTTAGCTCAGTTTTGAACCTTAGTAGCCATCTTAACAAACTTAGTCTTAACTTTAAAAAATTTTCCCTCCTATTTTAGATCAGTCCCTTGATGAACCTCTTACAAATGGTAATGGAAAACGGCACCGGAAAGGAGTGAAGAGAAAATTACTTACATCAGAAGATGATGAAAGCCTGGATGAAGGAGAGGAAAAAGGTACAAAAGCAAAAACAAGATTATCTTCGTCAGAGAGCGGGGAGTCTAGTTCAAGTTCTGAAAGTTCGTGTTGCTCCGATACGGACTCTGATTCAAGTTCCAGAACAGACCGTGATTATGTAGAGGGAGACCACGACTACAGTAAAGTCATTCATACCAGACCTAAAAGAAAGATCAGAAAGGATGTTGCCAGTGGAAAAAGACCTTGGAAGACCAGAGGAGCTGGAGGAAGAGGTAGATGGACCAGAAGGGGCCGATGTAGCAGAGGAGGAAGAGGAAGAGGAAGCAGAGGTCGTGGAAGTAGAGGAAGAGGAAATGGAGCGAGGGGGAGAGGAAGAGGAAGAGGAGGAAGAGGAACCTCCAGAGGAAGCTCTAGAGCCAAACGTGCACGCGTTGCAGAAGATGAATTTGACAACATGTTTTCAGGTCGATTTAGTAGACTGCCCCGAATTAAAACAAGAAACCAAGGCCGGAGAACTGTTTTGTATAACGATGATTCTGACAATGACAGCTTCGTTCCCACTGAAGATCCACTGAATCTTGGTACGTCCAGATCAGGCAGAGTACGTAAAATGACAGAGAAGGCCCGGGTTAGTCATCTCATGGGATGGAATTATTAACAAATGAATATTTTCGAAGAATTAAAAAATCAGATCCCAATGGCCTTCTACTACAGGGAACTTACCAGGCAAATCTACCAAGCAAATTGTGTGGGGACTTTCTGCTTCCTTCCAGTGGTGCTTTTTCATTATGCCAGTATATGTTTGTTTTGAGACTCGAGCTCTCCACACTTCAATTTTCCCTGCAAGCCTTACTCATTAGGCCTTAAATTAAAGAAATTCTGCTCCCCCCACACTACATATTTACTATGTTAAAGGAGCTTCTGGCTTCTCTACAGTAGCATGACATTTTTATCACAAAAAAGGAAATCGCCCTTTTTTTGGTTTTGTATTATAGAAATTACAGCACCTTCTTACAGAGTTTTTATATAATTTTTTTTTTACCATTTTGATTCCTATACACAGTAATAATGATAACTTTTGCACAATACACCAATCCTAAAGGCAGCTATAAAATGTTTACAGTTTCTATATTGTAAGAAGGATCTGGATTATTTTAATCATCCCAGGCCAAACTTTCACAAATTGTACTGAGCTGAAGTATATTTATACGACAGGTTTTTTTTTGGGGGGGGGGGGGGGGGACCTGAGCAAGAAGGTGGGGAGCTGGGGGGATCTTGATATGCTTTTCATTGGTTCTTCGTGTTAAAAGGTGAGAAAAGGGTTGGTGCCTTGTAAATATGTAGCAAACCTTTGCTGTGGTGTGTCCTGATGTGTGCATTAACTTTATTAAAAAAACAATACTTGAGAAGTATAAAAATCTAGACAAAAGGTGCCAAATGCAAAAGTTACTTGCATCTATTTTCTTTTTCTTATATTTTACTGCATTATTAGACATTGTGTAGCTAAAAGTTAATGTCTGAAAAATTCCTCATCTGCACAGAGTGAGTTCTCTGAATACAGTAGCTCAGCTACCTCTCATAAACTACAACTACTGGAAACCTAAAAGAAAATAGATGCAGTTCTGCATTACTAAGAAGAAGTTAGAATTAGCTGATCATTAGAAATGCTTTGCTCACAAATGATAAGCCAAAAAGGTTGTTTATGATCCTATTGGCTCTGACTTTAATAGCAGTAATTGTCAAAATTCCACAAGCCTTGTGTACGCTACCTTAGCTTGTATTAGAACATGTTGTGTAAGTAGTATATTGGGCTGTTGTTTCTATGTCTCTGCTACTACTTACTATTTAACAGATGTGGGTTGTTTGGTTTTCATTCAAATCTTGAAATTTAACATCTAGTTTGCGCTGTGATGTCTTAGCTGGCTAATATTTGGGGTCAACTTCTGTAGGTTCTATTCATACTATTTAAAAAAAGGGCTCTTCTGTTACAGTCTTTTGGAAAAGAACCTTGTTGCACTGTATGCTGATGTTTTGGATGATGAATTTCTGTGGGTGGGGAAAGACTTGGAAAACTCTTGTGCTCAACAGCAATAGAATACATATGGTGCCATAAGAAAGTTTGGGTTAAAAGACTTGTTTTATTTCTTGAATTTGAGACATTCATATTCATTGAGTAGCAGGTATTTAGCTCTTGTGATGGAATGAAGAAGATCATCGCTGATTTTAACAGTAGCAGATTTGTTGGACTTTACCATAACTTACAGGTTCAGCCAATTCCTAATTCACTCTCAGCCATCCTAAATTACTTCTTAACTGCAAAGCTAACTACAAATCATTCCATGCTTTTGGATGATTTGATTTCTGATAATTCCATCAAGAGCAAAGGAAGGGCAATACACACAAGTGTAATATTTGGGGCAAATGAAGTGGAGGAGGGTATCTTGGACTGGACATCCTTGAGCCTATTTCATTTTGTCATACAAATAATGTTTGGGCTTAACAAAAGTGTTATGAAATGTTAATGGCACTAACTTAGCTTTTTGGTACAGTAAATGTCACTGATAACTTTTTTGTTGTAGTCTTTTTCCTCACTAAACCCAAACTCCATCATAGGTGCAACCTCACTGCCACGCTGTAATCACGGTGTAAATTCAAGCATCATTTTGCAATCCGGGTCTCACATTGATTTTTGCCTATGTGCACTATTTTAGTCACTCCTCTTTTGTGTTCTTAGAAGAGCTTGTACTTGTATTTCCTCGGACCTTATGCTGAGCAGTGCAACGTGGATATTTCAGTTAATATGTGCACTCCAGTATATACCATCATAGATTCTTAGCATAAACTCCTTTTTGACATTCCTCTATTAAAATGCGGTAGAAGAATTGCCATTTATGCAATCTTAGCTAGTTTAAGCATTATTTATTTATTTGAAAAAGAGAAATCATGTTTATTCCCCAAGACATTCTTCTAGGTATAAGATCGTTTGAATAAGGTTAACTGTGTGTTTCTTTGAAGAGTTTAGTTTATGTCTCATGAAATACTGTGAAGCTAATAGTGAAGCAACATTTGGCTCTAGTGTGAGTCTTAATCTTTTGGGTTAGAATTTTAAGAACAAGACAGCAGGTTGTGCCAGAGCAATGCAGTCCTTGTTGCTTGCAAAACATCTGTTTGCATGCAGACTTTCTATATGCATGAAAATAGCCTCAGTTTGTATGAGTCTTTTATTTTTCATATCTGAGCTTTTGTTTTCCAATTTAGATATTATTTTTAAAAGTCTCCTGTAGAAGCTGTGTAGATTTTTTAAACTTTCATTACTTTCTCATTCCCATTTTCTCAGAGGCCATTTGTTTAAGTAAGACCTTGACTGGGCCCTAGGAAAAGTCGAGCAGGTGATTAATTGAGAGAGTTTTGGGGGAACATACAATTTTTCATTGCTAGGAAAGTCCACTTATTTTTAGGTCCATAAAAATATTTATGTACGTGTATCATTATAAGCTTGGTCTTCATATAATGGATTATAAATGGTTAGTGAAGCTGTTAGCAAGCCTACAGTGTTTCATGTTATTAATGTTTGAAGAGCCTAGCAATGAGTATCCTGTGTATATTTATTTATAACAGATTGGTTTGCCTCTTTGGGACTGGGTTGTGTGTTGGCTTTCTCTTTTCCAGCAATAAGAACTGTTCCCCCCAAGCCCCAGCAGTCTGGTGGCAGCTAGCTTTTGCATTTCTATATACATCTGCACTTCTAAATCTTCACACCTTATTTTAGATAGGAAAAGGAGCTTATTCCACCATGATCCAATTCTTGGTTTTCTACTACTGCTCCTGATTTACCTTCTTGGCAGTCCAGTTTAGGTATGTATCCATATGCCTCTATTGAACCTTAATTTATTGTCCTTTTTACTTCCCTCTTTTTTCTTTCCTTTCTTTCCTTCCCTGAAGATCAGTGTTTGTGTTACCGCTCCTGTCCCTCCCAGAAATCTAGGCTAACTGAATGAAATTCTTGGAGCTCATTCTGCACAACTGAGGTCTCACACAAAGTGTTCAAAATTCGCATTTACTTTTCTAAACCCCTCCTCCCACCCAGTCAGATTCAGAATGAGTGGATGTCGTTGTTTCTCTTATACCTTATCCTACTTTTTCCTTTTCTTTCTCTTTTTAAAAAGTTTCCATTCTATGGCTCATTTACCATTAGGCATCTCTAGGAGCTGTATTGAAAATAGATGATGTGAATACCACTGCCGACATTTTCAAATTCAGCACTTTTGAGCCTTTTTACAGCTATGTTATGGCTTAAGTGATGAAATGATAATACCCAGTTGATAGTTTATCAACAGGTGCTCACTTCAAACTTTGGGATTTTTGCACAGTTTTTAAACCATCTTAAGTTAAATATAATTAAATATAAAGTATTGGTCATTTGTTATTGCGATATTAAGTGATCACTACCATTTTGATTTCTGAAATTCACACTAATTTTAGGAGGGGTTACATTATTGGTATTTAGCATCAGTTTTTGATGATACATTAAACATTAAAAAATATATTGGAAATAGAATCTTGCAGCATCTTTTCAAAGACTAATTTTTGTATCATAAAAGAAAGATTTCATTACTCTTTATTTTTGCTTTGAAAATCATCTCGGGAGATTTTCCATGCCCTTTCAATTTTTTTTTTTTTTACATGAAAGTGATTATTTCCACGTTAACCAAAAAAAAAATTTTTTTATGCCAATATAAAGATGAAAATCATTTTTCCAGGTGCTCCATTTATACCATACAAGTGGCACTCATCTCCCTGATATTTCCATTTCTTAATCATCCTTTTTTTCCTTTATCTTGGAACTCTCATGCCCAGTTTCATTCTTTATTCCACGTTCTATGATACAAAACTGCTATCTACATTAGCACAAGTCAGCAGGACTGGCAAGTGTGTAAATAGAAAATACTCTATAGAGTAAGAGTTAAATAAGGTGTGTTTGTTTGCCTAACTATATACTCACTTGTTATTATAACACTTAAACCTAGGAAAGGAAACCTTTGTTGATTAAGAAGAGAAGGATTAGTACTTTCTGGAGAGCAAACCCGATGGCTATCAGAATCTTTAGAAATCTAGGTGGGGAAATATTTTTTTGCAGTTCTCTATAAACAGACATGAGATATTAGGAGGTACTAAAAACTCTAATTCTTAACCAACAGTGTGTGGTGATGGCAATCAGCAAATGACTTTTGTATCCTATATCTTGTCATTCTACTCCTTTGTAAGCCCCTATATAGTATTAACAGCACAGTGATCTTCTTTTTCTTGGGGTCAATGTTTTGAGAAGGGAAATTACCCTGAAGTAATTGTTAGGATATTGTTTATGAGTAAGGGGTCTTTGAAACTAAAAATTCAGTAAGGAAGGCCAAGCTAATGTGACTTCTCTTTAAAAAAACCAATGGTTAAAGGAACACTTTGTTTGAAAACTCTTGGAGTGGCCACCAGTGCTAGTCTTTGAGGAGGGGGATACTAGACTAACTCACTGCCAAAATGCACTCTTGCTACTTCATGCCTTAACTCATGGTTATGAGGAGAGTCGGTAGCAAAGCATGAGAAGATGGCAGATAACACTGGGAATTTCTTACTGTAGGTCCAAACGGGAACTTTCATAGAGTTAGAAAAATGTCATTTCTTGGCGTTTACATTTTTTGGTTCTTTTCTCTGCCACAGAATGTTTTTAAAATGTTGTTTACCTGAGAGACATAAGGAGCCTCCTGCTATCCAAGAGAATGAAGGATTCTCTTCATCTGGGAAAGTTACTGCTAATGTGTGTTGGGTCACTTTTAGTGGTGGTAAATCTGATGTTTACACTTGAAATCTGGGCGGCTTGCTGTGTTAGAATGTCAGTCTGCAAAACTTTGGTCTCAACACTTGTGTTTTAGACCTCAGAACATGAGATGTCTAAGATCCTCCTCTGGCTCTCAACAAGATTTTCTAGCTGAGTCACAAAGCCCTGAAATTTTTGGTTTATGGCAGAATTGCCTGCAGTCTTAACTGTAACATTATAAGTGGTGCTTTACTAAAATGTATGGGGAGGGCAAAGGGTGGGAAGTTTGTGGTGTTGGGCGGGATTGGGAGGGATAGAGGGGGGGGTGGGGGTGACCATGAGCCAGAAGCTGAAGGAGCTAACACTCTGTCAGCTAATAGGGACTTTTCAGCCTAGTTCCTTCCGTATTTTCTGTGTTTAGCCATGTACTTCCCTCCCAGTGCTCAGACCTTCACTGGCTTCAAGATTATTTGGCAGGCCAAGAATTGGACTGCATGTTTATGCATTTGCTATCTGTTGTACAAAATTCAAGAAATAAACTGTTTTGAGAAATGTTATCACCCATCTCTTTCTGGCACCCCCAGTGGCTATGACAATGGCCTTTGGCTGATATGATTGGGAGGGTGAAAAAAAAAAGAAGTGTTTGATTTTTATTAGGTTAAAAACTCCCTTTGAAACATTAAAGAAACATTTTTCAGATTTCTTCCTTAAGTCTTAAACATTTTCATATATTAAGTATTGTTTTTCATTAGCAAAAGTAATATATTCTTTACAACAGTATTGATTGGGGAAGATGAATTTGGGGTTGTTCGTTTTGTTTTCTCATTTTTTTTTTTCCAGTTGAGCTCGGAACAAAGTTTAAGTACTGTCTAACCTCTTACAATTTTATGTGTTCCTGACAGTTTAAAGCAGGCCACCAAAAATGCACAAAAACAGATTGAACTAATACATTTAGTTTGGGTGTTGATTTTCAAGGGATATTTATGCCCATATATTTACAACCTCAATCTCAGGTCCCTTTAAATATTAAATATACTTCAGGGATTTTTAATGCCACCCAATGATGGCAGACCAAATGTAATATTTATATGCAATGAGCTGTTAGTGTTTGTATTATAAACATGTAAATCTGTAAATTTGGGGGGGGTTCACTTATGTAATTTGAGATGTTATCGTTTTCCAGCTGTGTCTTAATAAAAAAGATAAACTCTTGCTTTGGATTCGATTTTTGTATTGCTTCTTAACTGGGAAAGATGAACATCCAAACTGAGAAAATTTGATCTTTGCAGAGTAGTCACATTCAGTATCCCATTGAATTGAATTTACTTCCAGAAATTTCTGAATCTCTTATCTTTTCATCTTCAGGATATGTACTGAATTCTACCTGCCGAGTTGGCATCTCATCATCTTCAAGGTCTCCTAAGTTTTTAGTCAACTCTTTTCTGCCCATCTGCAATTGTAGTCTTTGTGCTCAGTAAATGGCACTTCTGCTCATAGGTCAAATCAATTTTTAAAGACTCTAAATACAGTGCCAAAGTTAAAAAAAAATACTGAGCTAGGAGCAATGGGTAGAAGTGGAAGAGAAGCAGATTGAGGATTGACAAATGTAAGGAAAAACTTGGTAAAATCTGTCTTCGAAAGGAATTGTCTGCTTGAGACAGAGGGCCTCCCTTACTGCATGCAGCTGGTCATTTGTTGGGTATGTTGGAAAGGAGATCCTTGGTCACTTACGCGTTGGACTAGATGGTCTAGAAGGACCCTCAGAGCTGTGCTTCTGGGATACTTTATGGTTTTATGACACTGAATCTGTTTTCATCGTGGACAGGAAGTGCAAACAAAACCCAGTGTTACTGCTTCTGGAGACAGATACCATGTCATTCTGTCCCTTTGAGTTATTCACTTCAATTATGATAACTCACGAAGAGTTGAGCAGCAGCAACCTGGGAGTAATGAGGGATCAAAGCAGGATAAGTGAGCCTTATTATCCCACCTTTGTGGGACAAATATTGAGAAGGTGGGCCTCTTATTCTAGGGTGTTGACAGATGAGATGCTTCATTTGGAGGGGGGGGGGCGGCCTAAGCTCTCTTGAACACTGCACCAGACAAGGCCAGTGATAAAATGACTTCTGAATACTTAGGGGCTCATGACTAGAAGGGCTGCAACCCCAATGAGGAGGCTTTTCAGTCCAGTGACTGAGGTTGTAGAAGGTCTCCAATCTGTATTGATTTTGTGGCTTAGTGCATGGGTGGATAGCCAGTAAGTTCCCTTCCATCTGGAAAATTCTGATTTTGTGTGCCCATGCTGATTGCTATCACAGATCATTAAAGTATTCAGTTGATATTTTAACCAATTGAAGCTCCCTAGATGAGAGGCTCACAAGATCGTCTCTTACCCAGATGATTCAGAGCATGCGTGTTAGCACAGGTTAGTAACTGATCACCACCACAGCAACAGGAGGCTTGCAACAAGAAGATTTCCTTGATTACTGGGACCTCAATCAGATCACATTTTCCTGAGTAAAGGCATAGGAGGAAAAAAAGTGCTTTACAACAAATGTTTTTAGTATTTGCAATGTGCTGGGCTGAATCAAGATTGTCATGGCTTCTATTCTCATGAAGCTTAGAGTTTAAATAGGGTGTGTGTGTGTGTGTGTGTGTGTGTGTGTGTGTGTGTGTGTGTGTG